>NC_140944.1:160122639-160462639 GCF_014529385.1 Adiantum capillus-veneris
TCTTCTCATAGGAGCTTCCTAGGGTTTTCTGATTTGTGCTAGGCTACCAAAATGCTATCAAATTTTTCTCAGCAGTTGTTTTGAAGCAGGATTTACTTGTGAAATTCGAGGGGAAAAAGAATATAACCTAAATACTTGTTTAAAAGAATTGCATCCCAGTACCAGTAAAATTAAGACATGTGACTGTTTTATAAGGTGATTTTAATGCTTTTAAATCCTTGAATGTGGATAAAGGAATAAAAGGAGCTTAGATTTAAAGGGTATCCACTTCATACTCTCACAACTAGAAGCCTCGTGCTTTCCCAGCTAAACCGCACACATCCCGACATTCTTTGGTGAACCCGACGTGAAGTAGCTGGGGTGAGAGTCATATCTTCTGGTTTGGAAAAGAAGGGGAAACATGGCCGAGCAACAAGATCACCAGGCGTTTCGTCCAGATGCAAACACCATGCAAATGTTTCAAGCATTTGCACTCTACATGCAACAACAACAAGTGGTTGAAAGAAGGCAGATGTCGACGACGAAAGTGCTTCAGACCGTCATCAATAAAATGGATCAATTCGATGGGAAGGACATTACCAAACTCCTTCACGAGTATGAAAAGGAGATGGAGCTGAATCGTGTGCCTGAAGCTAAAATGATCGAGAGTTTTGGGCTAGCCGTGGTTCCAGAACTTCGAGGACATATAATGGTAATTTGAACACCGCATGGTAGAAATTGGGAAGAGTTCAAACTGGCCCTGATAGATGACTATTTCATGGAGGATTCTGAAAGGGTCACAAAGCGAACATTCTTGGAGTGGGTTGCAAAACCAAAAGATGGGGTTTCTGCCATAGAGCTGCTTAGGGAGTTTGAAAAGCGCTACGCTCAGTTGTCACGGATTGAACGTACAACCTTGGACAGGGAAAAGACGGAATTATTTCTACAAGCAGCAAGAAAGGACCTCGAAGAAAAGTTGGAAATACTGCTTGAAGACAAAGATATGGAGCATGTCCTAAAGAATGAATGGAATGAAGTTGAAGATGTAGTCTCCTTATTGGCAAAACGGCAACGTCGAAGGGACAAGATGGTAGTGAATGTAGTAACTCTTGTCCCTGCCACATCTGAGACACCACCAAAGCCTGCTGTTGTAGCTCCAAAAGGCGATGGACAAATGATGGAAGAGCTCATAAAAGGGATTCGGGACTTGAAGCTGAAAGTGTCAACGCTCGAGGAAAAGAGGCAAACATCAGGACCGGCACCAGTTCAAAGGGCTCAAAGCAAAGAAGGGTTCGTGCATAGATGTATATGGTGTGATGATACAGACCATGTAAGAAGGGACTGCGAAAGCTACAAAGATGCCTTGAGAAAAGAGCTTGTCTTCTTCAAGGACGACAAAATTCACTTGACTTAAACAGGTCTTCCATTGGGCACAAATTTTGGAAAGGGTGGAATGAAGAATATTGTAGAAGATATGGTTGCTAGCCACGCCATCTCCATGGTTGAAGCAGCAAATTTTGGGCTACAAGTTGATCAATTGGCACAGAAGGGATCAAAATATGAAAAAGATGAAGATGAAGGGGATATGTGGCCATCTGCAATGGAGCTGATTACAAAAGGGAAAGTATCTAGGGAAGCCTTATATGAAGCAGGAGATTGCATATGCCTTGAAATTGGTTGGGAGGATCCAATAGACTCCCTGTCAGTTCATGCTTACATTGCAAGGTGCCAGAATAATGAAGCACAAGTGGAAGATAAGCATAGAAGGGAAAATGGGGATGAAGGACCATCAAAAAGGGTTACAAGAGGAAGTGGAAGGAAGGAACCGGGGCCTTCTCAAGAGCCTCCACCACCACGAGACCCACCTCCATGTGAAGTTCAAATGGAGGATGCTTCAGTAAGGACAAAACATGGAAAAGAAAAGAGCAAGGGGAAAAGCCCATTGTACAAGCTGCAGTCCGATATTGAAGCTGCTACAGACCTCAAGAAGGTACTGGAGGACAGGATCTTGAACAACAAAGTGGAATTTACCTTGGGCGAAGTCCTAGGAATTGCAAAGAGGGAGTTCCATGATGAAATTATAGACATTATTCGAAGGAAAAGATAGAATCCATCCAGTCACGAGGAGAAGCGTGCACCTCTAAAGCTCATGGGTACAAGTGCTTCAAAAGGGAGAAAAAGAGAATGTGATAGGTTGTAACCAATCTATTGGAGGGATAAAATAGGTACGCTTTATGGATGAAGACAAAGAAAAAGAAGTTATTCCTAGAAGCCACTATTCTAGGAGTCATTGGGCGAGAGCTACAACTGAAACCCTCGTCAAGATAGGTGAGCTGGAAGAGCTGAACATTGCCCTAATTGACCATGGTTCAGAAATAAACCTTATGTCCAAGAGCCTTTACAATAAGACAAATGGCTAGTGGATGCAAATCACGGGTGGATGATTAGGGCAACAAATAATCCGCCAGGTGATCTTTATGCAGCATGTACAAATGTGAGGGTAACCATAGGGGATGTGAAAGATGATTAGAACTTCTTTGTTCAAGAGATGTCATCGTATCCTGTTATCCTTGGGCAACCCTACATCACAGCTGTAAGGATGGAAACAAAGGTCCTTGATGACGACTCAGCTTATGCAAGGATAAGGAGTAAAGATGGTAAGAAGGCTGTTCAATTTTTAACTGTCTGTGTCAACCATGAGAGGAATCGTGAAACTCTCAGGGAACAACCACTTCCAAAATCAAATAAAGAGTTTAAAAATTTTAAAGAGATGAGGGGTTTTGGACAAGTACCATTGTAGGGCGAGACTGCAGTGGTACGAGGGGCATGAAATTCTCGCATGACTCAACTATAAAGGATATCTTCACATCAAATTTTCTAAGTTTATCCACCTACGGTTCAGTGTCTTTCATTAAGAGTGGGGACTTAAAGCGTGGAGAGCGTCGTCATGTACAAAATGTACAAATAGGTTTGAAATAGTGTGGATTTCTTGAGGAGGGTGAATCTATAGCAGGTGTGTTTGATGAAATATCTTTAGTGGACACCATGGATGAACTTTCTGCTATGGAAAGTTCTTGCTTACAGGGTGGGACTGAGACTGTAAAAGTCTCAATGGACATGTATAAAGTGATTGAAGATTTTGAAGAGGAGGAATGTAGAAATGTGCAGTGTGGACCAGAGGTTCAGGTAGAAACCAAATATAAAACAGTTGCAAAGAAGGTCAAGCCAGTAGCCTTGCCCTTACCACTAGAGAGCAAGGAAAAGATGGATAAATCTTCTCAACAACCAAACCTCAGGGATCCTAAAGATATCGGGCACAAATTCACACAGGAATCATTGAAGGAGCTAAACATTGGCTGTGAGGACTTTCTATCATCAAATGAGAGGAAAAGATTTGAAGAAATGCTTCTGAAGCACGGTAAGCCCTTTTCTTTTCAGCCACATGAGATAGGGTGTATTGATCCAAGGGTGGTAGCACCGATGGTGATCTTCACTGTACCACATGTGCCTTGGAACTCACGGCCGATTCCAGTTCCTAAGGCTCTCTTGCCAAAGCTAATGAAGCTTTTGAATGAGAAAATTAAAATGGGTATCTTGAAGCCTTCCTGTGCTCCATACTCCAACAGGTGGTTCACTGTGCCAAAGAGGAATGCGACTCTATGTTTCATCCAAGATATGCATCCAGTGAACAAAGTTACAATTAGAAATGTGGGTACAGCGCCAATTGTGGATGAATTTACAGAGGCATTTGCAAGGAGGGAGATATATTCTATGGTGGATTTTTACTCAGGGTTTGATCAGTTCCAACTAGCTATGGAATGCAGGGACCTGACAACTAGGAAGACACCGTTGGGTTTGGTAAGGATGTGCACCTTACCGTAGGGAACAACCAGCTCGGTTGCGCACATGATGAATGGTATGAACAAAGTCTTGCGAGACTTCATACCGCAAATAACTATGCCCTTTCTAGATGATGTGCCAATCAAAGGATGCGACGAAAGAGAGAAAGATGAGGTTCTAGATTCGAAGGGGTGCCGCAAGTTTGTGGCAAATCATATTAAAGATTGTGACAGGATTTTATCCAGGCTAGAAGAAGTGAACCTTACCTTGTCTGGAGCAAATTCAGTGTTTGGGATGAAAGAAGTGTTAATTGTGGGTCACATGTGTAATCCCAGTGGTAGAAGACCTTGTCCAACAAAGGTGGATGCAATTCAAAGAATGAAAGAGACATGTACCAGTGTCATAGAGGTGCGGAGATTTCTAGGTGCATTCTACATTATATGGATTCCACATTATGCACATGTTGCAAATCCTCTCTACCAACTGCTCAAGAAAAATCAAAGGTTTCAATGGGGTGATGCACATGTAAAATCTATGCAAAGGTTGAAGCAACTTCTGCAGTCTTCACCGACTTTAAGGAAGGTGGACTATGAGAGTAGAAGACCTGTGATTATAATAGTGGATACCAGTCCTACTGGAATAGGATGGGTAGTAGGGCAGGATGATGAAGAGAAACTTACAGGTACGTGGTCAGGTTTGGAGCAAAAGTCTTAAGTGCTCGTCAGAGAAATTATCCAGAGGTAAAAAGGGAATTGTGGGGAGTGGTAACTGCTTTGAAATGCGAAAAATAATACTTGATTGGTGCATCAGTACTTGTAGAAACTGACTGCTTGCCACTTCTTGGGATGATTACTAGTTGTTCCACTCCAGACATTGCCATGCTAAGGTGGATTGCCTACATTAAGTCCCTGAATCCTGAATTTGAGCATATTGCAGGGAAATATAATCCAGTGGCAGATATGCTTTCAAGGGCAAGATATGAAGATGAAGAAGAAATGATCAGTGACAACGATGATGTAGGCACAAAGTTCTATTCCACTACACATGCCAAAGGTGACTATGCATGCTTGTCAAATGTACTTGAGTCTTTCACTGAGGATATATATGAAGGTGATTGGCTTCTCATAGGCCGTTACTTGCGTACTTTGTCAAGACAGGAAATCTGGTCTGATTCTAAGTTTAAGAGAATCCGTTGAAAAGCATATGGGTATTTCTTAAAAGACGGATACCTATGGAAACATCCAAAGCAGAGGAGTGCTATGCCACAGAGGGTTATATGCAATAAAGAGACTCAATGGAAGCTCATCAAGGAGTTCCATGAGAGTTTATGGGTTGGACATCGAAGTGTATGGGCAACCTCTTCTAAGGTAATTAAAAGAAAGATATTGGTGGAAAGGTATGTATAAAGATGTAGCTCAGTTTGTGGAAACATGTGTAACATGTCAAATGTACTCAAATGTATGGCACCGTGATGGGCTGCATCCCACTTACCCACCTGCCACACATTACAAATGGGTAGTGGACTTGGTTACAATGCCTTTGGGATTATGGCAAATGTGATATATAGTGCTTGCAAGAGAGGACTTGACAAATCAAGTGGAAGGTCGTGCTCTCAGGACAAAGACCACTGAAGCAGTATGCAAGTTTCTCTTGGAAGATGTAATTTGCCGCTATGGATGCATTGGGAAAGGCTTTTTCTCATCATCTTCGAACTCATCTAGTTCACCAAAGGCATCATAGAAAATTTGATCCTTAGGGTTATCCTTTTCTATGGTACTCTCCTCATCTGAATCCTCTTGTCCTTGTTTAGCTTGTACATCTCTTATTGAGATATCTTCCTGTATGTTGAGCTTGCTAATGTCAATAATTAATTGTGTTATTGCGTCATCATTGGTCTTGGCTACCACCTCATGGTCAGAGTCCACTTCATCTTCTACAGATTGAGACATGGATTTAATCATGTGGAAGGGAACTATGGCATAGCCCTCTTCATCACAAAAAATAGTTGGATGTATAGACACATAATTAAAAAATTGCTTGGGGGAAAACAAAACCGAAGAGACCTATGGGTCAATCATAAAGAATACCTATCTTGCAAGATGAGAGTGGAAAATTACAAGACAATACCAAATACATGTTGCATCAGAAATCTATGTTTTGGTGTGAGACAACTATATAAAAGTCATGACTGGAGGACCTCTTACATGATGTTCATAGGACAACATTCACATATTGCTCAATCCTATATGTATAACCAATAGTACAAAGCATCCAGGGTATGGATTCTAGAAAATTTTGTTTTATTAAAGAAAATGAGCTTGCATACTAGACAATTTTACAATTATGCATGCTGCCTCTTTGAACATTGTGTGCTTTGGTCAGGATAAAATCTTGCACTAATCAATGGTACAATGAGAAACTCACAACAATGCTGACTTTTGACACCTGGAAGACCGGAATCTTCCTCTATTCACAGCTCATTCTTGCTTATACTAACATCCAGGCAACTCACATAAAAAGTGATCAGAATCATTAAACAGTCAATCACACCCTTCAAGTGTTTAAGGGTGGAAGCATGCTAACCTTTCATGGTTTTTTATGTCCTGGACAATGCTAACCAGCACAATTTTGACATATGCTAACTAGTACAATAACTTGAGCTACATCTCCAAGATCTATGACATATGATATATCAATAGAAAGCACTTAAAACAAGGAATCCAAATGTACAACCTCCAACAAATTTTGATATTATTTGTAAAAAACTTACCGGACGCCCAACTTTCTGAAGATGTGCTAACTTGAAACTGCTAACTAGCACAAAAAGCGCGACAAGTTAACATGCTTTCACCCTTAAGTAGACTAGCATTGTTCTGAAGATGTGCTAACTAGCACAAAAAGCGCGACAAGTTAACATGCTTTCACCCTTAAGTAGACTAGCATTGTTCTGCCTTTCCCAACTAAATAAGCCTTATGATGTCCTAGCTGTTTTGGCTTGTATAAGAGCACTAACATATAAAAACTAGACAATTGTAAAATAAATTTTAGCTATGAACATGCCAAAAAAGAAGAAAACCTCTAGAACTCTAGCATCCTTTTGGCGGATTTTTCGAGTAAAGTTCGCATGGTCACCAGCTCCTCATAGGTGAATACCCACTGTTGAATCACAAGTGAGATTTTATAAGCTCAACCTTTACTACTATAGCAACCCCCTATAAATTGAATGCCAAGGTTCAACTAAACAATTGAAATGCTCAAAAGCACTCGAGATGCTCTAACATATTTAGAAGGATGATTTTATGAAAGTACTGATTCAATACTTCTCTTACTACAAAGCCCCTAATATTCTTAGAATTAAAAGATCTATCTATTCAGAATCAGATTTGTAATGAGAAACCTGCGTAATTTCTGGAGTATCCTCCTCACATAGGTGCACTCCAACGACTTTATATGTGGTTGTATCAACAATAATATTCATGAATGTCCTATCCGGAAGACCTGATAGAGTAGCCTTCATTGGCCAAAAATTCATTGTATCCACATCAATATCTCCATACTGCTCAATTGCCTACATACAAGCTCACATTATAAAAAGAATGATGTATTCTCACAAAACAACAAACTTAAACTAATGCTAGCATTTTGGGACTGAAATCCATACATGTTGCTCAGTAAGACCCACCATTCCAATAGGTGGTTGTGTAAAGACTACCAAAGTGACATTCCTTTGCCAACATACAAGTAAAACAAGATGATAGACACATTAAGACAAACCATATTTATGATACACCATCTGTGTACTTGACAGACATTCTACCTATAATCAGGCTTCAAATCTTGTCCTCCAAAAAGAGTTCTGGAAAATGTGCCACCTTCCATCAGGGCAATTGGAGTCAGGTTTATCCTATTGGTGACATCACCAAATGCCCATATCGACTCCATGTTTGTCTTTGAATACTCGTCTACCTGTCCCACATGGACGTCAATAGATTCAATTTTAACAAGTTGATCCACCACAAGACTTCAAAACAATAGTCATTTTATACACAAACCGCTATGACACCCTTCTTGTCCAATGCAACTCCCACTTCTTCCAGTCCAAAATTCTACATAGTAGACAAATCAATAATAAGTCTAAAGTCAATAGTACAGCTTTGGCCCTTGAGCTATCTAAAGTCAATAGTTACAGGGAACTGTAGTCTTTTGGCTTACAGCAGGCAGTTCCATATTTTCTTACATTCAATAAGAAATTTGTCCACATGCTTGTCTAGCCTCTAAACCAACGCTAAATAGCAAACACATAGTTTATAAGTGAAACCAATGTAGTAAGCTGCAGGCTTTTGTAGTCTAGTCTCTGCATGAAGCCTAAAGAACCTGACAACTACACTCAAGCATAAAATTAATTCATATTTTCACCAATCACAAAGAATCTGCACTCAAGTGGGACTCAACAGAGTATAATAATAATCTCAAGCGCATTGTTCACATATGACAAGAAAAGCCCTTCACAAAAGACGCACAACTTTCCATTGTAGAGGCAAAAGACATGGACAACATGATTGCTGAACTCCCTTGTAAAAGGAACATAAAATTTTGATTTTTTTAAGATGCTAGATCCTATCTTTGTGAAAGCTTCCAAATCATAATTTCTATAATGCCCACTTCGCACAATACACATGGGCTCTTTCACTACTAACACTGAGAAATTCACCTTGCTAACAACAAGTAGCAAAACACTGATAGTGATTCAATTCACCTAAAATTCAAACATTGTTACTCGAGACTAACTCTGCTAAGACTTAGGACTGGGCAACAATTATGATCCCTACATGCACTCTGTCTTCAAAATTTGACAACAAAAGAATAAACAAATATCTCATGTGCATCAGCTCACCAACTTGATCTCCATACCTGAGGCAAAGGCCTTAGTGTTTGGTTTCATGTTTTTACCTTAAGTAAAAAAAAATCATTGCAAGGGTAGGGATCTTCATTTTTTGTGCTTAGATGGCGAGAGGAGTTATCTTCAGTCCTCTCTCTTATTTAAAAGAGATAAAAAATATCCAGATAAAGAGACTTTTTTCTCCATACCACTCTCTTTCCTTATATTCTCTTTATTGAAAGCCCCCTTGAAAATTATATTTTAATGTTATTCCTCTGCAAAATGTTGCAAAGAAAAGGCCTAGTGGCCCATGGGGTAACGACACTTGCACCATGCGTTGACATTGGATACTCACCGCCCAACCTTGAGGGCATTCCAATGTGACAAAAGCTGGAGTTTGAATGATATTTTCCTTTTTTTTTAAAATTACAAGAAGAGAGTGGCCAAACTAATGAAGGTATGTGAAAATTTGGAGACATCCATAAGTTGCATGTTGAATGTACATAATTCTCAGCAATATCAAGTGACTGTCAAGAACTCTTCTACACAATTAACTTTGTGCATCTCTTATTAAACTTGAAATGCCTCAACTGCAGGCTTTGCCTATCAGGACACAATGCTATCAGCACTGCAATTAAGGACACCAAAGAATGGTGTGCAAAGTTAAAAGGCATTGAAGTCATTGGTGTAACCATCTAGTATACAAGTTTATTTTCTTTTGCTGAGCTTCTACTTGAGTAAGCCATTTGACTTTCAAATAAAAGATGCTTTCTTACCAATGAATAAAAATTGACCTAGCGATTGATTGTGGAAAAAAAAACATAAGAGGTGAGTCACGAAAACCTTGCCATGACCCTCAATCAATGTCACTCCAGCATTCATAAGAATGTTTTTGTATACTCCCAACAACCTCCACAAATCTGCGTTCTTTTGTGCAATGAGTGTAGGCCAATCATGTTTTGAATCTGTATCAAAAGACCATCCAAAACCTCGACTTTCTTCAAAATCATGCGAATATTTTGAGCCATAAACTAGCAGTTTCTTTGGTACACATCCTCGAAGCACACATCTGCAGATTGATGTCAACAAAGTATTTGGATGAGATATCAAAACACATGAACTACACAGAATTAACTATTTTGACAATGTTTGCTCAAAAAAACAAACAATTTTTTTCCCAAGAATGTGGGTCCTTTCCCTAGAGCCATTACAAACATACCTCAATACCACAAAAGAAATTTTTTTAATGGAATAAAACTTTTCAACAAGAAATTAAACAAGAGTTAAGATTCAGCTAAGGTGGGCTTTATAGGTCTACTCCTGAATACATGTACTTCTTAAAATAAAACAAGAAGAGAGAGAGAGAGAGAGAGAGAGAGAGAGAGAGAGAGAGAGAGAGAGAGAGAGAGAGAGAGAGAGAGAGAGAGAGAGAGAGAGAGAGAGAGAGAGAGAGAGAGAGAGAGAGAGAGAGAGAGAGAGAGAGAGAGAGGTTGTAGCTCTATAAATGAGAATGAAATACAAAAGGTGGCTAGAGGTTTCCTTAAATAGCCCTCAAAAGAAAACCTCGAATATTGGCCTACCTCCACCTAAAAATGACCATCCAATTTACAAAGTAAATTAGGCAAGCATAAATGAAAAGTAAAAAATGCCACAATAAGTGAGGGGGGTCCACAATGTTGAGCCCCTAAATCATGGTCACCACCATGAAACGCGTTTTGGCAACACTGAAACCTTGAAACCTCTGAAAAGTTTTGTGAAACCTTGAAACACCAATCTTGAAATGGAAGAGAGAGAGAGAGAGAGAGAGAGAGAGAGAGAGAGAGAGAGAGAGAGAGAGAGAGAGAGAGAGAGAGAGAGAGAGAGAGAGAGAGAGAGAGAGAGAGAGAGAGAGAGAGAGAGGTTATAGCTCTATAAATGAGAATGAAATACAAAAGGTGTCTAGAGGTCTCCTTAAATAGGCCTCAAAAGGAAACCTAGAATATTGGCCTACCTACACCTGAAAATGACCATCCAATTTATAAAGTAAATTTTGGCGCCAAAAAGAAGACCAAAAATCTACAAGGTATGATTTGCATTTTAGAGTTTCGAGGGCAGTTTCGAGGGCTGAACGCTGTCACAAAATCAGCATTTAGAAGCTCTAGACAAGGGGAACCCCAAGGTCTATGATAAGGGGCTGTTTGGGGATCATAAGGGAAGGGTTTTGAACGTTCTTAAAGGCTCTTTGTAAGGGGCAAAGGAAACCATCTCATACTAAGGAGTGATTCTTTGTGAGGAGAAACGAGTTCATCTTCTTGTGTTTCAATCGCGTTCATTGACTGATTCAGAGCCTGCGCTAGGGTATCACCCTAGGCATACCACGTTGGAAGGCCTAAAGGTAGGGCTGAATTTAGGGCTTGGTTTGAGGGCTTTATGAAGGTGTTTAAGGACTGCTTTGAGGGTTGTGCTAGACTTGTCTTTGACAAGTGTTATCTCCTTGACCCTTGAGCTACCCCTAAGCAACCACCGAAACCCTTGTGACAAGGGTTTCGGTGGTTGCTTAGGGGTAGCTCAAGGGTCAAGGAGATAACACTTAGTGGGTTGCCCGCAGAAGCACAACAAACTAATTGCTGGTAATCACACTTGCCATCTTTTATCACCGCTGAATTTTTTACCATAAACACTTGAAAATTTTCAACAATCACTTAAAGAAAAATAGAGAGTTGAATGAGGAGAGAAATCTGATAAGCATAGACCTAGAACAACCCCTTCACAGGAATGTTGATTATCCCTCTAGAATGTTACAAAGTGTATGGGATGATAAAAATCAGCATGGTATCACCATCAAACAAGTAGGAATACAAGCTTTTAGAATCTCCTATTTTGTACATGGTGGATTTCCACTCATGCACAAGACTTGAGAATCTCACTCGTCTGTGTGCCACCACAATGGCCTTCCAATGGGTCACACAACGGTTATGTTCTCTTATGTTTTGGTTACACATAAAAGTGAAGTCCTTTGATGAAGAAAACCACTTCTCTTCTCTTCAAGAACTTTGAAACACTTTAATGACACCTTCTTCACAAAGTGTTTTCTTTGTCTTGCATAGAGATCTCTACACTTGGTAGCGTAGCTTTAGTCTCCTTGTCTTCTTGTCTTCAAGCTCCAAGTGAAGCTTCTCCTTCTACAAATGAAAATGAATCTCTCTCTCTCTCTCTCTCTCTCTCTCTCTCTCTCTCTCTCTCTCTCTCTCTCTCTCTCTCTCTCTCTCTCTCTCTCTCTCTCTCTTCCTACATGTGCATAAGAATTAGTACAGTGCTTTAGAGATAGATGAGAATTAGTACATGTACTTAGAGATTATACATGTGTATGAGAAGTAGTACATATGCTTCAGAAATAATACACGTGTATGAGAAGTAGTACATATGCTTGAGAAATAATACATGTGCATAAGAAAGCTCTTTCCTCTTGTGCATAGAATGAAGTTCTTTTCCCTCTTCTCTCACATGTGTAGATGTGTGTATAGTGGAGCTATTCTCTCAATCCCTCTCCTTCTAGAGAAATAGAAAGAAATGTGCATCTCTCTCTTGAAAATGGAAAGAAATGGTCTCAAGAGATGCATGGGAAACTTTCCTAAAACAAAAATAGAAAGAGAATGAGCTTGCAAGACTTTCCTTTCTCACAAAAGAAAACAAAGACTTGTAACTAATATACTAAAATGAGTTTGCATGTTCAGCTATGATGAGATGGTAGGGACGGATCTAGCACCACATCATCAAAAAAAAAAAAGGAAAATTTTAGTTTTGGGCTTTTTGACCATTCTGATTCGGATTCCAACCTCTGATTTCCCAAAAGATTAAGGTAAACTCCTTAAATTGAATCAGCATTTCTAGAAAGTTAAACTGCTTAAGTATTAGGAATACTTAACCTCCTGCAAAATACAAGTCGCTAGATCAACAACTAGTAACACACACACGTATGATGCCTAAAGATGAATGACTAAGTGTTCAAGCATTCCTAAAACAACATACAATGCATGTTCTCCAAGAAACTTAATGTGCATGTGCCTACCACTTAGGGATGGAAGCATGTCCAATCATACTTCACCATTGATGAATAGAAGCATGTCCAATCATGGGTTCTCCAAAACAAGAACACATGTCCAATCATGATGTCTGCCATGCTACGTCAGAAAACATGTCCAAATTTTATTTATCTTCAAAATTATCCTTAATACAAGATTTCCCACATATATAGGTAGGTGATAGTTAGCCATAGGGCTAGATGCCATGGTATTTTGTGCTGAGTTTGCCATCAAACTGAGTTAGAAAAGGAACGTTCATTCACCATCTAATAAAATCTAAAAGCACTGCATGCATAGTAGGCATTTAGGTTATCACCTAATTGTTCTGAATTGACTTGCAATAAAGAAGCAAATACTACTCCGGCAACAGGATAGGGGGCCCTTGAGAGGTGATCCCATCTAGTTTCATTCTTCTAAATCCTTATCTCTCAAGTGTTTGAAAGTGAAGTGCTTAAGTGTGAATCATTACAAATAGTCATTTGCACATGTTTATTTCTGTTGCACCTTACATTGGTATCAGAGCATAGGATTTGCATTTGGTTCACATTCAAAGAAACTCAAAGAATTTTTTTCTGTAGACTTGTGTTTAAGTGTTGTTCTCAGTAACCTTCCCCAAGGAGAGGGCTCCCCTTAACTCAAGGAGAAAGCAGGCCTGCCATTGTAATAGAGTAGTGTGTCTTGAGCATAGGCGAAAGCAAATGTTGTATACATAAATTTTTAGCCATGGTGCACCGATGATAAGGGTAGATAGCCCTTTGGAAGTCGAAGGAGGATGAAGACACCTTAATACCTATAGATCCCACAATGGTGCATGGTTTTGACTAGGAACGGCATGGACACCTCATCCAACCCAGATGATGGCACTACTAACACACTTGACCTGGGCTTAGGCCATGTGTCTCCCCATTATATTCCTTTTCCCACTAGGTTGACTCCTCCACCTGCCATGGATCCTATGTTAAAGTTGGTCATGGACATGCTCGCTCGGCAAGAGCACCAGAATGAGGACCTTAGGCACAAGCAAGTGGAGAGAGAGGCTAGGGATACTCAGTGAGAGCTTGCTAGACAATAAGAGTAAGCAGAGAGAGAGGCTAGGGATCCTAATGAGAGATTTCTAGACAACAAGTAGAGGCCGCTAGAATTAAGGCACAAGCTGGGAAAGAAGCTGCTAGGATATTGGCTAAGATTGACAAGGAAAAAAATAAGACTGAGCTGGAAAAAGCTAGGTTAGTAGACGAGGCTGATAGACAAGCATGTGAGAGCGTGCATTATAACCAATTACTTAGTATTGTGACTACTCGCTCAGACTCCCCAGTTGTGCTAGATTTTGCGGAGTTCACGACAAAGGTCATAGAAGCTACCAAGGCATCATCCACTTTGGTGATGACAACGATGAACGAGAAGTTCGTAAGATGGATGCTAATGTGGTCTATTCTCGGTTACATAAGTTTAATTTTGACTTTAATGTGCATACTAGGAAGGCATCCACCAACAAAGTATTGCTTGCCTCCATGCATATGACGGGTGATGCAATGATTTGGTATAATGAGTGGACTGAAGCACAAGAAAAAGCGCATACAGAGAAGCACAGAGCTATCTCTTTATTTGAGGTTGTTCCTCCTCTTACTTATTCTTGGGATAAGTTCCAGGAGGATCTCAAGACCCATTTTCTTCCTCCACAGTTCTTGGAGAGGTTGGAAGATGATTGGCATCCACTAAAACAGAATGGTTTGCCTGTATTAACTTATTCCAATAAAATCATTACCCTTGGTATTGAGTTGACAAAAACAAATACAGAGTGCAAAGGACCGTTTGTGTATAGTCTCGTCGACCATCAAATCAAGTTCGATGTAGAAATTCAATGTCCTCCGACTTTGGCCGATTGAGGCTACTCGGATGGCACTTTACAAGAAAAGAAGCACAACCATGGGAAGTCGAAGATTTCTTGATCAGATTTGTCCAATATGTCGTCTTTCAAGTCCAACACCAATTCAAGTAAAATTAGCACCGAGAAGCAGCAAGAGTATCTTCAATAAGCTCGGAGGAGACAGTAACGATAAACAAATATCCCTGCCTCATAGCTCACTCTTTGGCTATATTACTATGTACAAAACTCCCACATGATGCTATACAAGCCTAGCACTATGGGATAGTACAAGCTGAAAAAAAACTATGCAGCCTAAGGTGGTTGATATAAAGAATGATGCATGTACCACTATGGAGCTAGGTAATGCCACTCTATGCCCCCTATTGCTACTTTGAAAAAGTTGATGTCCACCCCCAAGAACTGAGAAACTGAAGGGACGCTGCTCTGTGGCCCTTGAAGAACCTATGGAGGCATCCCATATACTCTGAAGAGAGTAAATGAGCTCTGACCAAACCACAGCTAATCTCTCTCTCTCTCTCTCTCTCTCTCTCTCTCTCTCTCTCTCTCTCTCTCTCTCTCTCTCTCTCTCTCTCTCTCTCTCTCAAACAAGGATAGGAGATTTCCATTATGGAAAAATACAATTACAAAGTAATCATAATACACTAGTATTTGGGGAGAGTTCCCTCAAAATACGTATAAGAAAATAGGGGGGAAATGCCCATGGCACAGAGGAAAAGGGAATAAGTAATCCAATCGAAAATCCCAAAGGGTAGTCAAGATGATTATCCTAAAGCACTCTCTACTCTCTGTGCTAACCACTACGCCACGAAATAGAAACTCCTGTAATCGGAATGTCCATAAAATCTTGCATCCATGTTGAAGCATGCTCTATGATCCCAAGAAAGGATGTAGACTTCCTTGATTTCCATACTGTAAGAAAGGAGAGAAAATCCCAATCATCTAGCAAAGTGAATACTAGTTGCATGTACAAAGAAGAAGTTGTGTCAAACCATACCAATCTCCCCATTGAGGAAATGTCCAAATTGATCCTCAATCAGAAATTTGATCTCATCTCCAAACCACTTTTCTAGAATCTACCTCCATAAGTCTCTAAGAAAACAATGTCATACTTACCATATCTTTGTCCTAGTGGTAATCATGAAGTGTTTGAACACAGATCTGATCATGGGAGTCATCTTTGTCCCCTATAAGACAAGTTATGAATGAGAAGTAATAATGCAAGAAGAATAGATCCACCTAAGAGCTGAGAAAGAGGTATCCTCCACAACCTAAGTGTGAAAAAATAAGCGGGAAGACTTGTGGATACAGGAACCTCTGAAGGAGAAGAAAAAGCTAGAGGGGGGAATGAACCAATTCTTTCTCTGCAGGTGGACTCTCTAGAACTTGAGACTCATGGATAGAGGAAAAAGCTTTTTTTTTTGTTTTTGTTTTTTTTTTTGGGGGGGGGGGGGGGGGTTTTGCTAAGCCAACTCTGTCCCTACAAGCGAAGTCTCTGGAACATGAGACTCTATAAACTCCCAACTCCCCAACTCTAGAAGAACGAGCAAGGGTCTCCACCACATTACCAGGACATGGATCCGATGAGACCTATATAGGAGGCCCCCAATCATTCGAAAAATGGCCAAGAGTATAGTTGCCATCATACGGCGTACGAGTGCATTTGTACGATTCAGTTCGTATGGTGCGCTTGTAGGGCCTTGTCATAACGTAAGGTCATACTTTTTCTTTTCTTTTTTCTTTTCTTTGCGCCGTATAGACATTATTTTTAATGAGGCTATTTAAAAGCCTTTTCACCTGAGCTTGAGGCAATAAACAAGCTTTTTAAATAGGTTTTAACTTTTTCTTCATATAGGCTTCTACCAAAGTTGAACAAGGGCTGAATTTAAAATTCAGTTTTATGAGCAATTTCTGCCACCAAATTTCGACAAGGAAGTGCGTAAAGAATGGGATTTGATAACCCAATTGGAGCATGAAATAGTGCATGCATCTGTGGACAAGTTCACAAGTATATCTATGAAAGTTGCTCCATTCCTAAAGCTCTCCCAAGAGGAGAAGATGCAAAAATTTGAAGCACGTTTACATCCCATTGTTGAAAAGAGTTTGTCTCTTTACCCTAATGCTACCCTCAAGAAAATTATGCATTCAACAATCATCTCAGAGGAGTTACGTGAGAAGGGTATCCCCCAAAAGCAAGAATTCAGCAATTTCAAGGCTAAACAGAGGCAAAATCAAGAGCAACATAAGGCTGCAAATTCTGGACAATCCTTTAAAGACAAAAGAAAAAATGGAATTTAAGCCTAAGGACTACTCAGAAAAGAAGCCGGGGGGTAAAAGCAAAGTGTGTAAATTGTCTAAACAATAATTTCTAGACTATAAAGAACATGGCAAATGTTTCCAATGTGGGCAACAGGGGCATGTAAAGAAAGATTGTCCTCAATTACCGAAAAAGGATGCCTACTAAGAGACACCAAAGTCTCCTACTAGGAATGTTATTCCCGATGTTCAGGGTAATACAAATCAAGATGCTAAAAGTCATCAGTTGCTTAGAGCATGGGGAAAGATCAATAATCATAATGCATTGATTCTATTTGTTGATGATGCTTCTACAGATAATTTCATATCCATTGACATGCTAAATGTTTTGGGAATAGAATACAATGCTATTGGCACTAGTTTGCAAGCACAAGGTGCTTTCCGAGGACATCAAACATATGTATCTACACATACATATTGGTGATTATGTAGATCATGATGATTTTCTTGTTGGAAACGTAGCTCCTACTAATGTTATCTTGGGGATGCCTTGGCATTACCATTTGGATGTGAAACTAGATTGCAAGGAGAAAAAGCTCACCTTTGTACATACAGAGAGAAACTTATGTATAAATGCAGGTATTTTTGGAGACTCAATACCTCTTGTAAATTCTATCACTATTAGCAAAGAAATAAAGAGATATGTTGCTTGTTGTTACTTGATTTATGTTAATAAACATCATGATCTACACTATGTAGGAAATATATGATCTTTAGATAAAGAAAATTTTGATTTCTTAAATCAATATGAAAATTGTTTTGTTGACGCTTTGCCAGATCACTTACCTCCCTAAAGGCTTGAAGATCATCGCATAGATCTTGTGCCTAGGAGTTCACCTCCCAATAAAAGAATACTCCCGTGTAAGCACGATGCCTACTAAAGATGCGGTCCATCATTCGATTGAACGTGGCCGGCGTATTTGTGAGTCCAAAAGGCATCACAATAAAGTCATAAAGACCGAAGGTAGTGCGAAATGCGGTCTTGTGAATATCTTCTAGTACGATACGTATTTGATGATAACCGCTCTTGAGATCTATCCTACTAAAGTAGGAAGACCCTTGAAGCTTATCAAACAAATCTTCTATCCTTGGAACTGGAAAGCGATTCTTAATTGTGTTCTTGAAACAATCAACATATTCATTAAGAAACAACTTTAGATTTTCTTCTTCTTTAAATGAATCTTTTAGCTCACATGGTAGAGAATTAACATCATTCATAGAGTCTTTGACAAAAATCAAGTAAGCAAAAAGAGTAGACTTTATTCATTTATTCAAAGAATCATGGGATATAATAGGGATAGTATGCCCCTTATCATTAACATCTAGGTTAATGTATCTACCTCTATGCTGAAAAGAAATGATTCTGTAAGGAAACGTAAGATTGGCAGCCATACCATGAAATCAAGGCATGCCCAACAAAACATCTTGGTGCTTAAGAGGAGAAATGTAGAAACCCTCTTGGTCCACATATCCTTGCACATGGATGCGAAGCTTTCTAATCAAAGGAGTGACTGCTTGAGTATCAAAAGCCCCATCAGCTTCTAGCACATCTCCCATCTCATGTGCATGAATTCCCAATCGACTTGCCAACTCCCTTGAGATGAAGTTTCGATTAGAGCCTGGGTCAAACAAGATAAGACAATCTTGATCATGGACTTTGCCCCATGCATAGCATTGGCGTGATTTATCATCTTCTTTTTTCTTATCTTGAGAAGTAACCAAAGATGCTTGTTGTCACGGGAATCGAATAATAGAGATCGATAGCAAAAGATAGAGAAAGAGATCTTTGTATTGATGAATCTTTGTAGAGTTTTGATACAACAGAGGAGCAAAATATATGGGCGCACTCCGTTGTACGGAGCTCGAACCTCCCGACCACCCCCGAGCTTCAATTCGCTTGCATGCAACGTCTCACTCGCACTCGCACTCGCACTCTCACTCACACTCGCACTCGCACTCTCACTCGCACTCTCACTCTCACTCACACTCGCACTCGCACTCTCACTCTCACTCGCACTCGCACTCGCACTCGCAGAAGAAGAGATCGGTGAATGGTTCCCAAACGCACCACCCGTCGTGCTTTTATCCTTCTTTTCCTCGAAAAGCCTGCACGATTTTTGCACGAAGTATACCTGCGAGAATAATATAAGAACGTGATCGCTAAGCGATCCGTGAAGGTTAGATTTCTATCATGACACTTTGCATAGATCCAGTTTCACACATTGGTTTCTGCATCGCCTACAAAATAGCCAAAAGAACATACTCGTGCAACCAATTCAACATGATAATCAAAGTAAAAAAACATAATTATATAATTTCATAATCTCAATTGCCATACTCTATCATGAAGAAACAATCCACTTCTTGGTTGATAGCAGGGAGAGTTGTATGATGTTGTATGTCTGTCTGTCTGTCCCTGTGTACACTACACTGCTGTTGCCTTTTGTTTGTTTTCATCATAACTTTTGCAAACGAACTCAAAACAGAGCGATCCAGGTACTCAAAACGACGGGAAAAGGTCTGGTCTACAAGGTTACGTAGACAGAATTGCGAAAAACGTCTCTGTTTGGCTAAAAATGCAACTTTTAGGTCGCAACTCATAAAACCTCTATTTTTGGGTCTTCACTACTTTTACAACTTATTTTAAGCCTACCCATGCATTTTAAGCTAAAACACATAAATATAAAACCTTGATATTAATAAAAATCTCAATTTTATTGTTCATAGACAGACTATCTGTTATTCATTAATCTTTATCAAATCCGTCTTTAGTGTATTATTTTAAAAAAAGAATATATGTTCTCTCTTAATATCTCACCTCATTCGTATAAGCTCTATTTAATAGACTATTCAACAATCTTTCAAATCGTGCTAACGAAAGATATGCCCTGCTACATTCTTTTCGACTTTAAGAACTTCAAAGACTAGTCCTATTACACTTGTGGATTGTCATTCTTAGCTGTCCATGAAGGACAAGCTCTATATGCATGACCTTGTTGTCTGCTCTCAAATCATGTGGAATCTTAGCGCAATATTGTTGCTTTTGCTCGGAGAATTCCATCTTACTAAAGACAGTGGCTTTGAGATGTAGATCCCTAAACTTATCAATGCACTTTTGGATGGTTTCTCCCTCTTCCAACTTGAAGCTTCTCCATGCAGTTAAGACTTCATCTTTAGCGCCTTTTGGGAGAAATTGTATGATAGCAATTCAGCATTCCTTCCAAGTCCTTGGCACTAAACGTTGAGCTCTTAGAGTAGCCCACCAATGCCTAGCTGACTTTTGGCAATACATTGCAACATGGCATAGCTTAGAGTCTTCCATGAAGTGCTCACCTCCAAAAGTTGCATCAAATTATTGAATAAAGTGTAGTACTTTATTCGTATCACCATATGTCCCATCAATGGAAAGAAAAGTAATGCTTTTTCCTTCTTCCTTGAACTTTTAGAGACGGTGAGACCTTGTCCACGCTGGATGTGCACATCTATGCCCTCTTGCCTTCTGGGGTGGTGGTGGAGAGGAGCTAGCTTCTTGTGTGCTTGCATCGTAGCTGGAAGAATTGGGTGATGAAGAAGGAGGAGAAGGGGATCTCCTTCTTCGTTGTCTTGGATTCCTTCTTTCACTACTCCCATTGGTAGAAGAGGAAGTGTTGTAGCATGAGCTAGCATGACCTCGCTTTGTTGAGCGAATAGGAGGGCATTGTGGATGGCGTCGTCTTGGTGGCATCTCTTGGTTGGAGAGCCTACAACAGTCCGCTTCACTCCCATCTTCTTGACCTTCATAGACATTGCTAGGATCAACACTTATTCTCCCTCGTTGCATTGGAGACTTTACCTCTTCGTAGGTAGAATTTCTTCCACCTTTAGCTAGTGATTCCTGGCGCTCTAGAGAATGAGTTCTCTCTTCTTGAGTAGAAGGAAGCAAGTTATTGCTGTGTAGTTGAGCTTGCACAACTACTCGCAAATGCGGATTGCTTTGTGCTTTGTGTAGCTTATGAGAAAAGTAGCGGATTGCTCTCATGCTTCATTGCTTGCTTCATGTTGTAGTAAATCTACAAGCATTTAAGTCAATCTCTTGATTGTCAGCCATGACTCTAGAATCAAGAAAAGTTTTTGAGTACTCCACACTCGCGGTGAGAGTTCCTCCTATAAGTTAGAATAGAAGAGCGGGGCGTAACAGTGCTATCTCCTGGATGAATAGTTTTTGGAGACTTTGCACATGTTCAATAATAGCAAAGCCTTAGGCACCCTCCGAAAAAGTGTATTACTAAAACAAGGGCTCTCCCAACTCCCTAGTGCAACAGGAAACAATTAATAGCTCCCACTCTCTTCTTACACTAAATTGTAAGAAAACTTACCTTCATAGTGTACTTTAGACCGTTTCCATCTTCAACAAGATGGAAAAGCCTTCACCTTTGATACCAATGTTATGAATATGGCACTTTTAGATTTACTTAGATAGCATGTTATGTGACAATTGTTGAAAACTTGACCAAACAATTGAAATAACAACAACAAAGCATGAAAAGAATTGAACACGACATAGCACTGAGTGCAGAGTCTATGAGGCCGGCCCCCTCTCGAAAGGCTTTTGTATTCTTTGTGCTCCAAGATAAAAAAGGATCATAGCTTGAGCATAATACAACATAGGATCTTAGCAACATAGAATCTCCATAGCCATTGCATCATAAGAGCTTAGCGAGACTTAAGCTCTCTCGTTTTCCTCTTCTCAAGCCCTCAAGTACTTTAGGCAAAGAGAACTAGTGGAGAAAAGGAGTAGAGTTCATATACTTGAGAGGGAAGCTTGTATGCATAAGCTTCATAGGCTAAGTAATTACATAGCTACCAAGGGAGACAACATAAGCAACTTGTATATGAGATAAAATGAGAAGATAAGAGCGTAGAGCTTGATGAGAGCATTCACTAGAGCCCCTCGAGGCTGAAAACTGAGCAAGCATGTAAGAGATATGCCCTCATGAAGCTCACGTTTTTTCAAGATGCAAAATTGGCATTCAAAAAGCACTTTTCAACTATTTTTAGCAGCTAGAGAGAGAAAGAGAGTGGGTAGCTTGTGGATCAAGGCATAAAATGGCGCATTTCCTTTTCTACCTCCCTTTTACATTGGCCAACCCTTTATGGACATGTGTTTGCCCTTGTTCCCACCTGCAGCCCCTCTGCCCAGCTCTCAACCTTCCCCCGTAAGCGGTATTTTACTTGTTTTAGCCCTCCCCACTTTGGGAGTAGCATTCACTTGTAGAAAATTCACATTGCCTGAATGCACTCCTTGTATATCTCGTTTTAATATTTTTGCACATTCTCTCTCTAGAATCCTAGTGAGAGAGTGTCTGTTTTATATTTGAAAAGGTTTATTCTTTTGACTAACATAAACTAGAGTCATATAAACCTTTTTGCAAATCATTGCATTTAGCCTATGCTTACCTTTACTTTCTCTCTCTAGATAGCTACTTTTTAGAGAGAGAAAATCCTGTGAAGCTCATAAAATATAAATTTTATGACATTACCCCGCCCTTAAAGCATAGTCGTCCTCGACTATGCTTGTATTTAAGGAATTTGGGAACCTTAACATTTGATTTTCGATCCACATTTAAAGCGATTTAACCATTCCTCTAATAGGTACTTGGGAGACATAGCTGTCGCAAGCGTGTAAACCATACATAAGCCGTAACACCTTTCCGCACTAGAGTGCTAATCTAACCGGTACTTGAGAAACATAGTCCGCCCCACAAGCATGTCTGTCTTTTGTTAACAACATTACATAAGCCACAATGAGGGACGAATCCGCCGTAAGCGTGTTAACATTAAAACATTTGTATGCACATTTAATCATAGAACATAAAAGACAATATGAACAAAAACTAGTCTTTATACCATGGTTTATACATTGTGGTATTGGGAAGTAGGCATTCCATGTTCATCGTTATACGCATTGACCAGAGGCATGGAATCTTTGAGCTGGGGCTCCATCATCCACCTAGAATCATCAAAAGAATAACTCCTAAACTTAATTGAATAATTATGAAGGACCTTACCATTTTGTAGAAACTTGTCTTTGTGCCTTAGAATAGCCTCGGGTTGTAAAATTTCTTCTATCTCTTCAAATTCAGGGGGTTCTTCTTCAAGGGGCTCCGTAGGAGGTGTTCCAAGGCTTTAGAAGGCTTACATGAAAGGCATTGTTGATTTTCCAAGAAGCTGGAAATCTTAGCCTATAAGCCGTCTCATTTATACGTTCTTGAATTTGAAATGGACCATAATAGAGCGACGTGCTAACTGTGCGTAAAACTTTTGATGACCTGAGTGCATGCCTTGCCAATACTTTCCCATCGTTTGCCTTAAACAGGCTTTGGAAATCTTGAGCAAAACCCAATCATCTTCCTTGAAAGCAAGGGAACACCTATGCTTGTCAGCCGCTATCTTTTGTCTTAACTATGTTGCTTTTATGGCGTCTTTTCTCTTCTCAAATGACATTTGAAGATCACGCACATACTCATCAGTAGGCAGTAGCGAAGGTCTTTTGGTGCATCCTCAAAAGAGGAGGAACTTTTGATTGACCTTCAACTATTTCAAAGGGAGACTTTCTTGTAGAGGTATGTACGGTATTGTTATATGTGTACTCTACTAATGGTAAGTACCTTTCCCATTGATTTTGTTGATCTACATTAGTGACATAACTCTTGAGTAGATCTAAATGGTGGAGTTGACAATCTCACTTTACCCATCCGTTGGAGGGTGATAGGCAGAGGAGAAGTGATGAGGTTTGATAGTCTTCTTGTTGACACGAATGTGCTTGTTTACTAAACCTGTCAACTATCGTCCATATGCCTGTATTTCTGTGGACGGATTTTGGTAAACCACCAAAACATAGATTTCTGATGCAGCATGTATTTGGTATTGTATTGTAATTTTCCACTCTCACCGTGCAAGATAGGTGAGATAGGTATTCTTTATGATTGACCCATATGTCTCTTCGGTTTTGTTTTCCCCCAAGAAATTTTGTAATTATGTGTCTTAACTAACATCATGTACTGGTGGTTAGTACGCCAGCAAGACCTTGTGAGGTGCTCGACTTATCGCAATCGTTCAAAACCCTACCGTTGTAAGACATCCTTTTGATAGTCGACTAGGCTTATAAGGGATCCAATGGACGACACCCTGGACTTGCACCAAATACAATGGATATGAGCCAGAGGAGCCTAACCTAGTTCTATCTCGCATTGCGGAAGCATGGTCATCTCCTAAACAGTCTGTTAATTCCCATCAACACTTCCAATCCGCTCCGAGATGCGGTAGAAGTGGAGGTACTTCACCCTTGGTTCAAGGCATGGTGCTTTTTTCCCGATCTTTCACGGGCACATCCACCATACTTTCCCCTAAAATGATGGACTTAATCTAAAAAGAGAGAACTAGAGAAAACCTAACTTAAGTTGGAAAGCACCCGACTTATCGGGTCCACCCAGCACTATAGAAAATGGAGTCACAATGGACATCCAATTTCCCCCGCACGCACCCATTTTTCTTAACTAATTACCACATTGTTGAGACATTTAAAAAAATGTATTCCTTTACTTTAGTAATTTCACAATGTGATTTCAGAAAAAGTCCTTCAATCAATGGAAGACAGTATTTAACCTTGTCTCCATTTAATGAAAAATAAACCTTTTAAAAGAACGGGGTAACAATAGTTTTTGTTCTTAATCGAGACCTCCTTCTTTGAAAAGAGTGGTCTAAAGCTTAGAAAAGCTAATACTTTGAAAATCAAATCTTCCAACCTAAGAGTTGGTTTATTAAAGTCAAGTCCTTGCTTGGCCCTGTTGAGACAGTCACCAAGACTTAAAACATACACCAAGGGAGCCCCACCCTAGTGAGTGTGATCCAATTCTTGGGAAGCATAGAGAGCTCTAAAAAGCCGGGCACTCGCGTTGAAACGCCATAAAAGTTATGAGTGCCTACGATTCCACCCGTCAGGTACAATTATCTGGGGATCAACATCACCCGATTTAGAATTGGCCTGATGGTTTTGCGAATGAGTAATATAATCTAAAAGTACTTGGACGGAAGACATTCTTTTCAACTTGAATGTGAATACATGAAAATTAACCGTGTTTCCTTTGGTTAAGAGAAACCAATTTTTATGGTCAATGTTCTCATTTCAGGGAACAAACTAGGGTCTCGTAAGACTTAAAAAGAGAAAATCAAATAAAGAGTTTAATCTTATAAAAGAACCAACCTGTAGAGGCTCTTTCTCCATCGCCACCAGGGCTTCTTCGACCCGTGCAGGGGGAGGTTGGCTTGGTCCAGCCGTGTTGTATGCCACCCCGCTACGCTGTCGAGAAATTTGCGGTCTTGCCAGGAAAGCACCGGGCATATGGCTATGAGAGTTTGTGAGAGAACTCGACAAAAACTATATGAGGGAGTTAAACCATAGATGCCATGAAGACTAGGATTTGGAAAGAAGTACAATCAAAGAAGCCCACCCATTCTCTCTTGCACTCACACGCACAAAAGAAAATGTCAAAATAACACAAAGATGAAAACATCAAGGCTATGGTCATAATTAATTGTGTATACAAATCCTCCTGGTTCATAGCAAGATAACTACGCTTACGTCAAAAGAAAAGTTGTAGTCTATGAGAGATAGTATAATGGGATCCGGTGATAGAAGTATTTCATTGAGCCTTTCTGGACCAAAGAGAAACACTATACGTTGTTGAAAGTGTATTTTACGACTAATCCATACGTTAATTCTAATAGATCGTACAGAGTGAATGCGATAGAAATTATCATCATGTGGGTTATTCATCTAGGATAATTCTAGTATGTGTAAAATGTAGTTATGAGAGAAGAGAAGGGAAGAGAAGAGAAGAGAGTTTCCCTCCCAAGCCCTATTCTTGCCCGTAGGCAATAAGGATACTACGGGGAGAGATGTACCTGTAGCAAAGAGAACTTAGAATTTGTAGAGAGGACGAATTACTAAGAGTGAGAGAGATAGGTTTGGTTAATGAGATGAGATTAGATATATATGTATGTTGGATTAGAGATGAAAAAGAAAACAACAAGAAATCAAAAAAACATCAATGTAGAACACATCTTACTTGACAAACCCTTTGGCACCATTATTGATGGAGAGAGAAGAAGAGGGGAGAATTCAATGTTGATTGATACGCCAAGTGCAAGACCTTTTTTGATTAGAGTTGATCTTCCAAGGATAGCGTACAAGAATGGCTAGTCTTCCTCTAGGAGAAAGTGTAGGCTTGGGCTTATGTTAATGGTTAAGTACAATTAGGCATTACTACTCACTCCCTCAAGAATTCCTCTCATCAATGGCTTGAATGCTTGAGTTCCTTTTCAAGGAAGAAGAGGTCCCCTTTTATAGGTGAAGGGAGTCCCCAAGGGTTCACACAAGAAGAGAGGAGCCAGTGTGAATAGGAATTGGAAAAGTTGGAAATGAGCTGTCCCTGCATGATGTGGGCAGACTGGGGTCCAGTATTTTGATCATATCTCCTCAACCGTGGCTCCAAATAAAAAAGTAAAAATATGGGCAAAAACTTCAGCTCATTAGCTACGATTTTTATTCTAAAATCGTTTTCCAATTCGGATTGGAACCTTGTGTCAAAAATTCATCAAAATAGGGTCCATTTATGGCAGAAAAAGTCTTCATGTGGTCTCCTTAGCCTAGACTTTCATTTAATTCCAAAGGACACCTCATGCCATATGAAAGCATGACATTGATCCTTGACAAAGTTTTGTAATCATGCTTGCAATAATGCATTAAAATAAGTGTATCTTTGAAATCATGCCACCTAGTGTCTCACTAGGATTTGATTCTCTCCTAGTAGCTATTTAAAATATAAGAAAAGTATAAAAAATACATAGAATATATATATATTGGAGTTTACCCTAGATATAGGATCTAGCTAGGGTGTGAGATGATAATGAAATAGTAGAAATAAAGAATCAATGCTTTTTGCCCCATAGTATTTTCTGATGGTAAAGTAAGGATAGGTTACCCTTGAGAAAAATAATAGGATGAGATAGAAGGCTTATTATTATACTTAAATATGCATATGTACATTATAGGAAATATAATTATTTATCTAAAAAAATACAAGATAGATCTTGTAGCATGCGTTCCCACTATGTACGTGTCACATCACGACAACGCGTGAGTTTCGGTGCCATCCCGGTTAGTTTAATTATCAGAAATGAAAAGGGTGAGAGGGATTCTTGCCAAATGCTGTAAGGATCCAATTTAGAGAATTAAAAAGTAATAAAAATAATTTGTATCGTATTGGTTCAATTTGGAGAGGTACACTCTCTTTCTAGAAAGGTGAAAAACTAGCATTTTTGCACCATCTCTCTAACTTTTCTAAAATCCTAAAGAGTATTTTAGCAATCCAATTTGATAATAAGGTTCAACTAACCTAAATACACCTCTGCACCCGAGGGTTTTACAAAATGATATGGGTTGCTACTCCATCTCTCTAGAATAAGCGGAAAAATAGGGTTTTCACCCTTCTCTCTAACTTTTTGGGAAAACCAAAGAATATTTAGTAAATCCAACATGATAATAATGTAAAATTAGGCTAAATGGGATTAATCAATTGAATTGATTTACTACCCTATCTCTCTAGAATAAGCGGAAAAAACAGGGTTTTCACCCTTCTCTCTAACTTTTTGGGGAATCCAGAGAATATATAGTAAATCCAACATGATAATAATGTAAAATTAAGGTAAATGAACCTTTGTACCAGAGGTATTAATCAATTGAATTGATTTAATACCCTATCTCTCTAGATTAAGCAAAAAAAACAGGGTTTTCATCCTTCTCTCTAGCTTTTTGGGAAAGACAGAGAATATTTAGTAAATCCAACATGTTAATAATGTAAAATTAAGGTAAATGAACGTCTTTACTAGATGGATTAATCATTTGAATTGATTTACTACTCTATCTCTCTAGAAAAAGCAAAAAAATAGGGTTTTTATCCCTTCTCTCTAGCTTTTTGGGAAAGACAGAGAACATTTAGTAAATCCAACATGATAATAATGTAAAATTAAGCTAAATGAACCTCTCTACTAGAGGTATTAATCATTGGAATTTATTTACTACCCTATCTCTCTAGAAAAACCAGAAAAATATGGTTTTTTCCCATTCTCTCTAGTTTTTTGGGAAAGAAAGAGAATATTCAGGAAATAAAAAATGATATTAATGTAAATTTAAACTAAATGAACCTCTTTACCAGAGGGATTAATCATCTAAAATGATTTACTACTCTATCTCTCTAGAAAAAGCCATAAAAGTGAGAAAATACTGCTTTTTCGGCATTTACCTCCTAATTTACCTTAATGACCTACCAATTAAAATTGATATAAGGGACAATTAGAAGCTAATTAATCTCTGTTCAAGAGGTTATGGTCTAATTAAAAACCTTCCTAACCGATCTCGCTAGAAATACCTAGAACTTTAAATCCCACCTCTCTCTAGATTTGAGAGGGGAAGAGGGTATAAAAGAGAGAGGGAAGCCATTCCTATACTTAATTATACTAAAATGAAGCATTAAGAATACTTAAATACCCATGATTGCATGGGCTTAAGTATAAAACCCATTATCTCTCTCTAGGGTTAGAGTTAACCCTAGAAATGGAGGGATTAGGGTTAGGGTTTGGGGCCATGAAATCTTGGAAGAGGGAGGGGTACCTTGAAGGCTTCAATTAGGGCTTTCTCTCACCGAAAAAGATAAAAAATGCTCATTTTAGCCTGCTTTTTATAGGAGAGAGAAGGAAGGAGTCTTGCAGGACCTGCTAATTCAGTCAGAGGTCTCTTCCCATCAAAATGGCACATTTTTGCTCTTCCTCTACATCACAGCCTGTGTCAAGCCTCACAAGCCCTAATTATGTTATAATTTAATTGATTTGAAGTCCATAGCCTTTGATTTTCCCCTTTTGTAACTGATTTCGCAAAGCCTGAAATCCGGAGGTTCTCGCTTCAGCCATTACACCACACACATTGCCCCAAACTACAAATCTCTCTTCTTCTCCAGATGAGGTAACCAAAACTATCCCTACATCCTTGAGGCCATCCCGTT
Organism: Adiantum capillus-veneris; assembly: GCF_014529385.1. Lineage (NCBI taxonomy): Eukaryota > Viridiplantae > Streptophyta > Polypodiopsida > Polypodiales > Pteridaceae > Adiantum > Adiantum capillus-veneris. The sequence goes on from NC_140944.1 coordinate 160,151,698, forward strand.
GAGTGCAATCCGCACCTTTGCCTCTATTCGTCTTAGCTTCCATTCTCTACGCTGCGAGATAGGACGCTGGGGCATTAGGGAGGAGTCTCATCGACTTTGCACCTTATGCCCTCGTCAAGTGCGAGAGAGTGAGTACCACATACTACTTGAGTGCTCAACTTTTGACCACATTAGGTCCTCTTTTCCCCATATATTCAGCCATGAGCTCTCCCTACATACCTTCCTCTCCCAACCATGATGTGGACTCTCTATTGTGACACTCATTTCAACCATTTTTTAGCATCAAGAGTCACTTATGACCTCCACTCACACCACGTGACATGTTCATTTGGCGATAATAGAAAATTAATGAGGCATAAGGTGCAAAGTCGATGAGACTCCTCGCTAATGCCCCAACGTCCTGTCTCGCAGCGTAGAGAATGGAAGCTAAGACGAATAGAGGCAAAGGTGCAGATTGCACTCAACGGGATGGCCTCAAGGATTTAGGGATGGGTTCGGTTACCTCATTTGGAGAAGAAGAGAGATTTGTAGTTTGGGACAATGTGTGTGGTGTAATGGCTGAAACGAGAACCTCCGGATTTCTCCCAAGCCGTGATACATTGGTGTTGCAAGAGGGCCTCATTAACTTGGGAGTCAATGGACGCATCCTTGACCAAGTGACATGCATCCCATCTTCCAAACCATTTCTTGATGTCAAGCATCCACCCCGAACTTAGTATTTTGCTCTTTCATGTCTTTTGGACCTTTTGACTTGCTTCATATGCGATTCTAGGAAGTTGATACAAAGGGCTACGTTGTATCTTAAGCAGGTACTCCACAACCCTTTGCATACCCAAGACCTCAATGGGAAGCGATCTGAACTCAAGAAGTAAGAGCATGTCGGGTGTTTGTGTCTTGACTTGGAGAAAGTGGGTGAGAAAACGCTTTTGGACATTCTCAAACTCTTTCCAAGTAGACTTCCCGATGCTACCACCCCACACCTCCACTCCATAAAGAAGCACCGGTGTCACCAATGTGTCAAAGAGATACTGTTTGAGAGCCCAACACTTGATCTCTCCAGCATTGCACATGTTCTCAAATGCATAATAAGCCCTCTTTCCGGCTTCCAAGTGACGCATTGTGCAATCCTTCCATTTATGATTGGATGGAGCCTCAAGGCCAAGGTACTTCAAGCTATTTACCACTTCAAGTTACTCATTGTTGTATACAATGCATGGATTTTTGTCATTGAGGTCTTTACAAGCATAACCTTGGTTTTGGATCCATTCACAATCAGCCCACTATGTAGGCAAAAGCGTTCCAAGACACTCATAAACTTGTGTGCATCTTCTCAGGTATGTGCCAAGAGCACTACATCATCGGCATAACACAAAAGCATGATCACCGCATTTTCGATCTTAACCTCTTCTATGCCTTCTTGTTGCATAAAATTAAGAACCATGTATTCTAATTCATGAATGAGTAGCTCAAAGAGGGTTGGGGAAAGTGGGCATCCTTGTTTGACACCAATGGTACTTGCAAAAAATTCTGAAATTCCATCTCCCATGCGTAGTCGACATATCACTTTTTGGTAGATGCGAAAGACTGCATGCATAAATTCTCTTGGCACTTGAAGGCTTTGCATACGTCTCCAAAGATTTCCTCACGGTACCATGTCAAAACTTTCTTGAAATCCACAAAGCAACAATACAAATTTTTTCCTTTCAATCGAGACGCTTCCATAAGAACTCGAAGAGTGAAAAGGTGATCAATAGTGCTATGATGCTTTCAAAAACCTGCTTGGCCAAGCACACGCTTGCCATTCTTTTCAGCCCATTCACTTATCTTCACCTCCATGATACATCCAAATAGCTTTGCCATCAAAGAACCAACCATTATAGTACAATAATTGTTCACATTGTTTACATCTCCTCCTTTGTGCAAAGGTTTGATCCAATTTGCACTCCAATCATGAGGCATGCCATGTTGAAGTGCAAGGTTAAACATATCACATATCCAATGTTGTGTTTTCTTACTTGTCCATTTAATCATTTTAGCCTTGACACCTTGAAGGTTCCCTGCCGCCTTGCGAGTAGCAAGTTTCTCAAGTGCGCGGCATACATCTTCAATGGTAAAGAAGGGAGGCATACACGGAAGGGAGCTAGAACACTCCATCTTATCAACATTGGGTTGCTCATAGAGGTTCTTGCAATGCGTATACATATCCTCAAGATTCAAGTCACCAAAGCTCTCAACACACTTGCCTTTTAGATTCAAGTCACCAAAGCTCTCAACACACTTGCGCTAAAAGAAGTTGTTTTTTGACTTCCCCACCTTCTCCTCTTTTTTAGAACAAGTGCTTTGTATGTGTGTGAACTTTCCAAGTAAACTTCCTTGTCTTTGCTTGCATCGAACCTTAGCAAATGTTTTCGGGCTTGACTACATTCCATGTCAAACCATTTCTTCTTGGTGCTACCCTTCTTAGACCTTTTGCAAGACATGTGTTTCACCGAAAAGCATTCCTTCGCACAACAGCAAATTACTTCTTTGAAAACTTTCCACTTGCATTCTAATGTTAGGCTCTCTTGATGCTCTGTCATGCTTAACATTTGGTCCACCATATCAGCATATATAAGTGCTTGTTTGAAGTCTAGACGTAGGTACAAATGATTCACATCATGATTGGAGGCTACATGATTGGGTCGTTTACCACACTTGAGGTCAATACATAACATCCTATGATTTGATTTCGGGTTCCATTCACCAAGTGTAAAGCTTTGTATGCATTCTAGAGTGGCTTCCGAAAACAACATATAGTCAATCACGCTATCACCATTGTGCTTTCTACATGTAACGTCATTGGTGCCTTTCCATAGAGATACACCATTTTCAATGAGCATTCTGGTACTATTGCACATATGTAGAAGTGACTTTCCATAGTGATCGAGTTCTTTTGCATCATTAGAACTTCGATTATACATGTATGAGTAATCCATTCTTTTTGAAACATGCAGCATGTCAACTTGTTGTGTGTCGTGTTGTAACGTATTTGTGCAAGCATTCATGTCTCCAAAGACAATGACTTCACCCTGGTCCTTGTAATGAGAAATGTCTTTCTCTAGTTCAACAAAGAGCTGATCTCTATCCATATCCAAGCGAGCATAAAAGTTGGAGTCATAGTGAGGAATGTAGCAACCAACCACAAACATGACTTGACCATTTGGTGGGATGATTTTCAGCCATTAGTAGCGTTTATACTTATCTTCTTTACAATGGAAACATCTTTCAAACCCTTTTTGGTCATACATGCTACGCCTCCTTGGCCTCTACGTTGCTTTGCATTTTTGGCCCACATCAAAGAATGCACATTGTATTTGTCAAATCCAAGAATTTGCTATACATCTTGCTCCCATGTTTTGACAAGAAGTATCACATTGGAGTCATTGGTAAGCTCATCAATGCCAATCCCCACATTCCATGGATACCCATTACAATTCCAAAAGCTTACTTGCAAGCGTGAGTTGGTCTCATAGATCATGTGTCCCTGTTTGTTGGGTGGACTTGAGAGAGTTATAATTGTGATTATTTTCATTTGAAGTACCTAAAGGTTTCTTGGTCTCTGGATGGATGGAGAGAGAGAGAGAGAGAGAGAGAGAGAGAGAGAGAGAGAGAGAGAGAGAGAGAGAGAGAGAGAGAGAGAGAGAGAGATACAAATGAACTATCAACTATTTACTCCACCTACAATTTACCAAGAGCTACTACATAAGTTGAAATCTACCTGTACAAGAGGAGACCTCTGTCGTACCGACGAACACCTGAGTCAAACTGCTAAAGAGCTCCACCAAACCAATAAAGCTACAACTGCAAGGAAAGATAATAGTGATGAGGTCTCTTGAAACTATTCTATCTACACCAAGTCCCCCCCCCCCCCCCCCCCAGGCCTCCCCTCTCTCATCCCCCATATGATCTGCTCTATAAAAGTCATCCTTAACCATTCAATAGTGCATTCAATATATAATGAAAGCTACATGAAATTTAGCATTCTCTAGTTAACATTCAAGGCTCTCAATCTGGGAATATACGTCTTTTAAGTCATCTTTATAATTTTTTGTAAGGAATGATTCTGATGCTAAGTTTCTATAAGGGTGTGCACTATTGCACACATATTGGGACCAAAGCCCAAACCCTTCATGACAGCTTCAATGTATGAACAAGATATTTTGTTGTATGCCTTTGTCTAGGTTGAGTTGAAGGAGGATGCATTCTTGCTTGCTGAAATTTGCATGCTCAATGTTGATCATTGCTATGCTCTGGCCATCAACATGGTCTTGTTCACCATTTTGTCTTGCAAATTAGCAAGCATAACCTTGGCTTTAAGCTACCTCCTATGTTCCTCCTCTAAAGCATTGCCTTCTTGCACATTTTTTGAGAGATCTTCCACCTCTTCCTTCATTCTTTTGTTTTTGATATCTTAAGCTTTGAAGCATAGAAAGTAGGGATTCTACTTCGATAATGGCTTAGTAGAGGATGTAAGAAAGCATAGGATGATGGAAGATGTGCTCTCAAACTACTCTCTCAAAGGTGAAGACACTCCAATGGTGAAACGAATCCTTTTTAATTGCCTTTATAGAAATCATTTTCTATCAAAATCCCTTTTGATCAAGAAGGTTTTCGATCCAAAACACTTTTGATCAAAAAGGTTTTTGATCCAAAACACTTTTGATAAAAAAGGTTTTATATGGGAATACATACATTATTCAAAAATACATGATTTCCTTGAAAAGAGGTACACAAACCATTATAGGGCTTGCATAATGTAGCATAGATTGTCTAACACATCAATCACTCTTATGCTATGAGTACCTAGGGTTGTTTTCCTAGTAGCCAACCTTGTCACTATCATTGTGGCAAGTAGCTATGCGATTACCTATCATGAATGAAATTGGGTTGCAATTGTTGTTGGGGAATTTACTAATGGTCATGGGGGGGACGTTACCTGCTTGCAACCATCTAGGAAAAAAATCATATATATGAATACTAAAGTACTAGCCTCACACCCTATCTACAAACATGGGAGTGTTTGTGGTTCAATGAATAAGGGATCTTATATGGGGTGTGGTCTATGGTTCCTTTATTCTACATAGTAATTGGTGCTCAAGATGGCATAATCATGTAGAGTACTTGATGGTCTCCAATGTCCATTGTAGCTGCTATAGTGAATTGGTCCTCCTAAATATGTCTAGTTTGAGTTTTAGGCAAGGTTTCAAAAGGTATAGAACACCCTTGAATGACCAATTAATTTGAGCCATTTATCAAACAACTAATTTTTAAAAGATTTGTTCTTCTATTTGACATATTAAATTGACTCGAGCAAGTTCATTGAGCAGTGAGTACTTAAGCATACTCGTGCCCCTCTTGTAAATTAATTAGCCCATTTTGGCGAGAAGTTGAGCAATGACTCTCTCTCTCTCTCTCTCTCTCTCTCTCTCTCTCTCTCTCTCTCTCTCTCTCTCTCTCTCTCTCTCGCGTGTGTGTGTGTGTGTTAGTTATATGCGTCCGTACACTACAAGAGGTGGTATGCTTTTGTGACGCTGTTAGCGACGGAAATACACTGGGTTTTTATAACCCCCGGCGTCGCTAAAACCGTCGCTAATAGCGTCGCTACGAGAGCATCGCTATAGACGTCGCTATAAGCGACGCTCATAGCGACGCTCATAGAGACGGTCATAGCGACGGTTATACAACATTTACACAGAAGTCTATAGCGACGCTTATAGAGACGCTCCAGATCCATAAATAGCGACGGTTATAGCGACGCCCGAGAGATTTTTTTTGGTGACAGTGCATTGAATGCCCTGCCACCCATCAACCATATTGTACTTGATTCACTTTTTAAAAAAAGTGCAAGGATAGATAATAGACCCAAAATAGTCACCCACAAGACGCATTGTTTGCAAAATTGACAAGCGTAAAATTGACAATTGTACACATCATAGGCAAAATGAATTGATTGGCAAATGTAATAATGACAATTGTACAACATCATAGGCATAAAGAATTGATTGGCAAAATGAACTGCGGTGACAAATGTAATAATATACATGGTTCAAAAAGACGTATAAAATCCGTCTCATGATACATAAGCTATGAGAAACCCTAAACTAATGCTATCTAGCTACGGCTAAACTGACGTCGTCTAGTCAGACGTCTCATCGCGTCCAAGCGGCGTATCTGTCGGATTCTGCAAAAAAAGACAATAAGACAGCTTTCAGTAAGTATAAACATATAACGACATTTATAAAACAATACAAAAAATAGAAAAGAGTAAACCCTAATACTAACCATGCCGCCGCGAGAACTGAGAATGTCCATCAGGGCGTTTAAGCCCTTCCTGCCTGCGTACTCGCGCTCGTACAGTGTGGGATCACGTCCTATCATCGACCACTGTCAAAACATACAAAGATTTCATTATGTTAGAATTAAAAAACTCATAAACCCTAAACTATCGAACATAAAGAGCAATGCGAAAACACTTACAAAATCGGCCTCAAATGATGCCCATCCACCGCTCCCCAAGTGGTGCGAGCTCGCTGCCTCTACTCGCGCTCTGGCTGCATCCTTTTGTTGCTTCCACTTTTCGGGATTCTCGCGCGCTGCTTTCTTTGCATTCTTCCAATCTTCTTTGGCCAGCCAATCTGGCCTGTTCCCCCATGCTTGATTGCTTTTTGCACTTCGGAACGCTTGTGTTTGTAGTCTTCGCGCATTCGAATCCTCATCAGGTCTTCATTGAAGCGTTGATCCCGTGTTGGAACGGGAAACTCATCATGAAGTATGCTAATTGTTAACCCTCACGGCACACGGACACCCATCACCTACGATGGACGCGTATTATGTATTTGGTAGAGTCAGGTACCGGGCTTGTCGGACCAATAGGGAAAGGTAGAGTGATCGCCGATGAGAGGCGCACTTTAACTTGGACATTCAAGGGATTAGTTGGTTAAGCATGGGCGCCCAAGTGTGAATGGGGTGAGCTCCTATAAAAGCCAACTAAACCTAATTTTTACTCATTCTCTCATTTGTGCAATTGAAGAGTGCTCTTGCTCCATCTCCATCTTCTTCTTCTTCACCTCCTTGTGTGTGTGTATGAGAGAGAGAGAGAGAGGGAGAGTGTGTGTGCGATCGAGCATTACGAAGGCACGACGGCGGCGAAGCGGTTGAGCGCGGCACGACTGCAGCTTCTTCTTCATCGCGGCGAGGAATCCACCACGAAGGCGAGCGTAGAGCGGTGAGTGACACACCCTTTGTTTTCTTGAGCTTGCTAGTTTAGGCTTGTTGTGTGCTTGGAGCCGTTTGTGGCTCGCATACGGTGTATTGGCAAGTCCCTTGCTTCGACAGTGCGGCAAGGAGCGCACAAATGGCTAAGTACAATTAGGCATTACTACTCACTCCCTCGAGAATTCCTCTCATCAATGGCTTGAATGCTTGAGTTCCTTCCAAGGAAGAAGAGGTACCCTTTTATAGGTGAAGGGAACCCCCAAGGGTTTACACAAGAAGAGAGGATCGGGATCATTTTCCGAAGCCCAAGCCCAAGCCCAGGCCCAGGCCTCAGTCCTCAGTCTTATGATATATACTAGACTCACTCTTATATATATACCCTACTCCCTCAAGAGAGAATGAGAGCATGTGGGACAAGTCCTCCACTCTCCTCCTTTCTCTTCCCACTTGCACCCTTAGACTTTCTAGTTTGGGCCTAGTTCCCTACTGGAAATTGACAGTTTTAGGGATTCCGAGGGCATAGAGTGACCAAACGGAGGGCTGTAAAGCACGGCACGACCCTCTGACCAATACGCTCGTTTCGAGCTATCACCCGGCCCATTCCACGACACGCTCTAAAAAATCTAGCAAAAAAATCAAACAAAAAACACGCTAAAAACTAGTCACAAGGCCTCCTAGAGCAGCTTTTTGACACCTTAGGGTATCAAAAGCACATGCACTTACGCTCTGGGCGGGTGCTAGAACACGAGCATATTGAGAGTGCCTCTGTTCATACGGACACCCATTACCCATCCACGATAAGCTCTAGACCCTCAGCGGGGACACAAGGTAGCACCACCCAAGACCCTAAAATAGCCGCTAGTGATTCCTCCTCCGACTCAGAAATCATGGAAGCATACCCTACCCAAAACACTGAGAGAGAAGGCCATGCACCTCCCGAAGCTCCACAGCCTAGTACTAGTATGTTTAGCCGTTTCATGGAAACATTAGGTAGAGCTACTCGCTCGGAACCTGATGCAAATGAAGCACACGAAGGGGGTGGGGAAGTGGAATCTCCTTTCACATCGCACGTGGACCCCACACCCCCAAAGAGTGTCCATGTGGATATCCTACCAACTTCTTACCAAGAAGGCCCTGTTGAGCTGCCTCCTTCAGAAGTTCCCTCTAGAGTACCATTGGTGACAAGTAAAACCATGGGGAGCAACATTGCTTCTACCTCACAAGAAACCGTTAACACGTCGACTCTAGAAGGATTGTTCATTAATGATCATTGGACATACGACCTCCACACTGAGGTGTTGACGGATCTACACTCTGGCCACGCCTACCATGTAGGATGGATAGAGATTGTACAATCCACCTCTAGTGCCACGAGCATCGAAGATCAACAGAAAATGATCTGTAATGTTATCCATGGCATTATTCAATCAGAAAGGCAAAACCGAGGGGTAAATATACTCTCAACTGGCCCCATGAGATTTTTGGATACGAGCAAGGCTCAACAGCCTACTTTATCACAAATGGAGACTCCTCTAATGAGCCCCATGGACCCATCTTACGTCATTTCACCTGGGGTCTCTATGCAATCTGAGCCTCCGAGCGAAAACTTTAGCTTCCCTAACTTGGCTCAACCCTCTATCAAGGAAAACACAGTGCTCACTCCAGGGATAAGCCTGACAGAGAATGTACCGATGACATCTACGGTTAGCGCAGTGCCGCTACCTAGTGTCGTAGTACGTAATATGGGGCCTCGACCATATGTGCCTCTAGCCCCTTATGCACACATGGCCCCCACAGCTCCAATTGTACCACTTGCTTATGCTCCTCGAGTGCCGCTCCCTAGCTCTTATCCGAGTGGACCTATGCCCGGTTATGTTCCATATCCTGCATCATCCACACATATGCCAAGACCGGTACCCGTTCCTCTCCCACATATGATTCCAAGAGTACCTCCACCGGCCCTACCTCCTCACATAGGTGACTTGGCAGCGTTTGCTCAAACCATAGGTCGATCTATGGCGGAAAATATGCGTCATGCATCTGATAGAGAGCCTAGAAGTAAGGCAGTACAAATTGCCAAACTCACGCAAAAATTCAATGGGGACGAAGATGCTAGAAAACACATTGAAGTGTTTGAACAAGTATGTGATTCCTTAGGGGAACGCAACGAACTACATAAGTGCAATGCCTTAAGCTTGACATTAAGTGGGAAGGCTGGAGATTGGTATAGGACCCTAAGGGTGGACGAGAAAACAATCTACCCTACCCTTCGAAGGTTGTTTCTAAAGGAGTACATACGAGAAGGTGTGCTTTGGGGTGTAGCATCTCAGCTACAGAAGGCCGAACGTAAGGAAGGAGAGTCAGTAAGGGACTTCATTAGTCGTCTAAAGCACTTAAACTCTCGTTGCCCTGTAAATGAGCGCTTCAACAATAACCAACTGCTTGATCGATTCATTCGAGGGTTGAGGAATGAAGGAATCTATAATGGACTAGTGATTAGAGGTATCACAACCTGGGAAGATGTCACTGCCAATGCAATCCAATTAGAGGACAACTTGATGATAGCAGGCATGAGGGTGTCTACTGACACGAGATCCACTAGCTCACAAGCCATTGAGTATGAACCCATGACTGCAAAGCCCATTGCCAATGAGCCAAAGGTATTTGAGACATTCTTGACAGACCTCACCAAGGCAATCCAAGAGTCTCTTAAGGATAATCGACCCCCTCAAAATAGTCACATGTATCCAAGAAGGGAGCAACAATGGTGTTCCATTTGCTTAGGTCCACATAGCACTAGTGAGTGCCCTACGTTTAGAGTAAAATTTAATGGAACTTGCAACGCATGTGGTAGGTATGGTCACCAAGCTAAGGATTGTTTAATGATCAAACGTATGATGGCAAATAGACCACCTGTAGCCTGGACGGATGCGCCTCGAGCTCCTGTATTGATGCCTGCTCCACCTGTTGAGCAACTACCGCAACACATGGTCCCTAGATCTCAAAATGTTGTACAAGCTACACCGTTACCACCTCCTGTGCTAGGACCGCAGCCCCCGCATCCAAGAGTCGCCCCTATGAACCAAGTGGGTTGCGAGCCATCAAATGCTTATCCAGATGGCTGTGAGGAGGAAATAGACACTAGTATTGCCTACGGACTTGATACATTGGAAGAATGTCCTATATACTACATGGAAGATTGTTGGGGACAAGTCAAGCCGGTTTATCAAGCTGCTGCTGTCGCATCCAGAGGTCAAAATATCAACACCCAGGCTAGGAGGCCACCTCTTCAATGCTACGAGTGTGGGGGACCACATCGAGTAGCGGAGTGCCCTATTAGGCTGCAAAAGAATGCTGCACAGATGCAAATGAATCAAGGGAGCACGTCTGCAATGCCAATACTCACATGTAATCGTTGTGGCATAGATCACTTGATTGCCCAATGCCCCTATAACCCAAATGCGCATAAAATCACACCCCTGAATTTGGTCGAAATTGCTAGTGTGACATCGCCAATACCACCCGTCGCACCTGCTTATGCGATTACACGGTCCATGCTTCAAGGGCCAGGACATATCCTCGAAGAGAGAGATACCGCGTCAGTTATCCAAGCAAAGAAAAAGAAGACACGAAGGAAGAAGTCGCAGAATACGAAAAATTCAAAGCCAAGTTCCAAAACAAACATAGGAACAGGAGATGACCCCGTGTATATGAATGACCTCGAGGATGATTCAGATTCAGTCGAGACAATGGAGACTAGAACCAATACCACAAAGGGAAAGACCGACAAAGAAAACCGTAACATGGAACCAAATGAAAACCGAATAAGAGAAAACCATAAAGAGCCTCTGAAAACACCACAAGTGTTTCCAAATCCAATCCAAGACCCCCAAGATAAACCGCAGGGGCAAAAAGGAAAAAATCGTAAAAAGAAGATTGGGACGTATCCAAACCCAGTAGACGAGATTGAGCAGGTGAAACATCTAAGAGGTTTAGTGGAGGAGACTCAAAGGAAACTAGAACCAGAACCCATGCAGGTCAAAATTCATGACACAGTGTTTCCCACGCAAGTTCATCCACCCCACATGAACCATAGACCGTTAGCCATATCTAGTATCATCCAAGAAGGGAGTGAGGACAGGACATCAGAAAGTGAGCATACACCCTTCTTGTTGGAAAGGATGTTTAACGAAGGAATACCTGATCCCATTGAGGAATATGAGATTCCATCCTCACCAGTTCCTAGTCAAGGACCTACACCCTGCAAAACGCCAATGAATGTTGCCAAACTAGTGGACTTCATGTCTTCTGAGGTCCGGACCACGATCATAGCAAAGCTGTATGGAGATCCTGAGTTATTCCTTGCACTTCGAGCATTCCTTAACGGAGAGCTACGAACGGGATTACCGCAGTTTGCGCAACCAAATAGGCCTGACTCGATTATGATTGATGAGGAAAATCATGTGCAATCACTTGACTTAGATGGACACGAGTCTGTGATCGAGGTACCCATTAACGAATTAGGCCAGTATTTTGAAGGCGACGAGTCTAATGCGACCCTACCCATCACTACCAAGGGATTAACTATAAAGGGAATTCTTGATGGTGGTGCGGGAGTTAGCATCGTTACAAAAGATTGTTGGGAATCCATGGGAAAACCCCGCCTCAGTGTTACTAACATTGTGGTAAAGATGGCAAATGGTACCATAGCCAAACCTATGGGGATGCTCAAGGATCTTAAGATCAAAGTTCTAGGATACAAGGTGCGACATACGTTCATTGTAATGGATTTCTCTAAACACCTTATGTCGTATGAAATGATTTTAGGACGACCATTCATGAGGGAAGCACAAATGGTTCACGATTGGTCTAAAAATCATGTCTATTTGCAATTCCAAGACTCTGTCCTTAGAGTGGATTTGGTGACTGGTAAGGTACACCCCTTAGGGAGTAAAACCATTATTGATCATCGCTCTGACACCACAGTTCACTCGGCCCCACTACAATATTGTTACACTTGTAAGAAGGATACAGACATTGGCCAAGATTCTCCTTATATGGATATCCTACCTGGGATGACTGAGTCGGACAATGTGGATTGGGTCCACCTAGCATCAACCATAGACACTTGGGGAAATAGGGGGACGACCTGGGTAACACCTGAGGGGGATGAAATGCATATACCCTTAAATATGCTACAAGCAATGCATATCGCTTCCGACAAGACTCATCCTAATGTAACGAAAAAAACATACAAGTGGGTCCCTAAAGCTTCTTTAGTGACCATAGCTAGTGCTAAAAAACAGAAGCCTTGTAAGAAACGTACCACTCGCTCCAAGAAAAGTAAGAAAATGTTGCGATGGATCCCTAAACGACTATTGGAAGCCCAAGGCTACTATCAAGGAAATGATCAAATCTGGGTGCCAAAACGTAGATTGTGCTCTTACCTATCACCTGACCCAAGTGAGCCCAATCCCGTAGCTCCAAAACGAATCAATGATCATGGAAAGAAAAAAATCACAGAATGCTACACACCCGCTCCCGAGCTAGTTTGGGTACCAAAGAAAGAACGATTTGTTCCACCTAGCTCAGGAAGGGGGGAGTCCCATGAAGCTTCTAGCTCATCATGTAATACATCCATAGAGGTAAAAGCTTCTACACAGCCTCCATCTATAGTAGTGGACCTCCATGAAGCTACAAAAGAACCCACACCTCCCAGTGTTCAAGAATCACCTAATGAACCACTTCAAGTTCGATCCTGGGAGAGTACCTTACCACCGTTGCAACTTGCCGAGGCACCTAGGGTAATAACAAACTACTGGCAAAAATCCTCACCTATTACCAACTGGAACAATTGGTTTCAAAGGGTGACAAGCTCATTTCAAACGGTATGATCTACCCAAGGAAGGGGGGAGTGTTTGTGGACATCCATCATTCATTTGTTTCCCTCTCAATCTTTTTCCCTGACCTCTTAATCTCCGATCTTAGGGAATGTACATATAAAGCTTTATACTCACAAAAAAGAAAAAAATAAAGAGCAAGAGCAATTAGCAAACGAGTATTCACAATAAAAGTCAAAACATTGACTCAGACCTACACATGTCACATCTGGTACAGTGAAACAGAAACCTATGCCATAAAACACCTTTGATCCTTATCACTTGAGTGATGGAGGGTAGGTAAGATTAGTACGATAGAGTGTTTCTGTTTTAGAGTTGAGTGATTAGCAAAGTTCTCTTTTCCCACTGATGTGCCTCCTGGAGGTATTGTTTTTGTTTCCTAGTGTGTACAGGAACGTGTTGCTATTGATAGGATTGGACCTTCATGGAACCTTCAAATCAAGCACGACCATCAACACAAACAGGTGTTTCTTGTCCATTAGCATTGGCCTTATCTTTTTGCATCCATGTTTGTCTGCTTTGATTGTGATTGGTAGCATAATATTCAGCGCATTGGCTTAGTATCAAACATTTAATTCAATGTAATGTTTTGTCATAATCACTTGTCTAGGTTTAAAAATCAAGCAGTCCGACTAAGCTAGTTTGACCAAGCTAGGTATTAGAAATCTTCTCTTAATACCATGGGGAATGACTTCCTAATAAGCAATGGTTACTTAGGTTCTTAATCCGATTTAGGCAGCATTGTATGAAATGTACTAGGGCTTTCTAGTGGGCTTAACCCTATTGACCTTTAGCTTAAGTATTATAAAGGGAGTTTACTAATGTGATGAGCCTGGGGAGTGTATCAATGTTATATGACCCCCCAAAGTTACAAAATTTAAATGTTGAAAATGAACAAGCAAAAAATCAAAGTGCCACAATATAAAATTTTAAGCTGGAAGAGAAATCTCAGCTTGATTTGGTACTTCACTCACATGTATTGCCTATGGTACTAGAGCCCTAGAGGTTCCCAGTGTGGGCGCTTTTCCTTGAAAAGCAAAAAACCCAAGGCATACAAAATAAGCACCCACTTCAAAATTGAATCAGTGTGAAAAGACCTTGGGGGGTCAAAGAAAAAGTAATCAGTCAGGCGATGATTTCATGAGAAATTCCTTTTATGGTAGCTTAACTACAAAGTCTTCTAGGTATAGCCTCTAGTCAGCCCTCGAACATGAATACTTGGCTCTCGCGATTAAACAACTTAATTGACCACAGAAAATTAAGAAGCTTACCCATGGTATTAATATTCGATCTCTAGTGCCTTTCGACCGTCAAATTAGCGACCCCAGACTTGTTTAATTTTTTGCCTTTAAATCTGTTTATGCATTTGATTACATTGCAATTTAATGTTCATTGCTAACAAATTGTTTGAAATTCTTTGACCAATCAATGTGTCTACCTAAAACTGCATATGCTTTTTAAGAGAATGCAATTACTGTGCCAATGTTGTTTGATTTTGCAGTGACTGAAGAAGGCTAAGGACATTCATCTCAAATTCTCTTCCACCTCGACGAACCAGCTTCAACTCAATAGCTTCCGAGGACGGAATCTACATCAGGAAGGGGGGCATGTTAACCCTCACGGCACACGGACACCCATCACCTACGATGGACGCGTATTATGTATTTGGTAGAGTCAGGTACCGGGCTTGTCGGACCAATAGGGAAAGGTAGAGTGATCGCCGATGAGAGGCGCACTTTAACTTGGACATTCAAGGGATTAGTTGGTTAAGCATGGGCGCCCAAGTGTGAATGGGGTGAGCTCCTATAAAAGCCAACTAAACCTAATTTTTACTCATTCTCTCATTTGTGCAATTGAAGAGTGCTCTTGCTCCATCTCCATCTTCTTCTTCTTCACCTCCTTGTGTGTGTGTGTGAGAGAGAGAGAGAGAGGGAGAGTGTGTGTGCGATCGAGCATTACGAAGGCACGACGGCGGCGAAGCGGTTGAGCGCGGCACGACTGCAGCTTCTTCTTCATCGCGGCGAGGAATCCACCACGAAGGCGAGCGTAGAGCGGTGAGTGACACACCCTTTGTTTTCTTGAGCTTGCTAGTTTAGGCTTGTTGTGTGCTTGGAGCCGTTTGTGGCTCGCATACGGTGTATTGGCAAGTCCCTTGCTTTGACAGTGCGGCAAGGAGCGCACACTAATGACTCTGTCTTTTAAATCACTTGGTACTTCACTCCATTTGTTTAGTATGTAGTGTCTAAACAGCTAAGAGCAAAGACCACGTATGCGCGAGATCACCTTCTTGCCGTCATCATCCATGATGATGCCGTCGCTGAAGTCGATGGAGTAAGGCAAGCCCTCTGGCCGGTGACACGTGAACCTGGGTGTCCCGACAGGGGTCTCTAGCGGCGTGTCGATGGGGGTACGGACGTCAGGTGTCTCCATTGGTGTCTGGGCCCCGAAGAGAGGCGTGTCGAGTGGGGTGGCTCCTAGCGGAGTAGGTAGAGGTGTGTAGCTGCTAGGAACAGTCAGCCGTGCAAAACCTGGCGTAGATGGCGATGCTGTGGCTGGTGTGGGGGCGGGCAAAGAAGGAGAGGGTAAAGAGCCACTTCGAACACGAGGCAGTGTGGAGGCATCGACGGCGGAATCCCCACAACAACCGCCACCGCCACCACTAGAGCGCCGGTGTATAGACGAGTGTGAAGATCCTATCATCGACACCGAAGCTTCGGAGCACGCCGAATGATCCGAAAGAGAGGGAGATGCGGATGGAGTAGGAACGCGCGATGATGCGCCAGAGCGATGACGCTCCACGTACCACTGTCTCTGCTGCGGTGACAAAGAAGAAAGAAACTCCTCATCATCCATACCTGCATTAAACACACGAATATTTAAACTTAATATTGAATGAATAGAGTAGACAATGACGCAAAGACCATTAAATACAATGACGTAATGACGCATATAAATACAATGACGCAATGAATTGAGTGATAGAAGAGGCAAGTCGAAAACTCAGAATTGAGCGCGAGTAGAAAAGAGCGTTATACACCATGGAAGGTACTTAGAGAGCCAGAGCTTTTACAACACGGAGCAAAATTGTTCAAATACAATATTTGTGGCTTTAAGAGATCTCTCTCTCATCCTCGCATAACTCAGCATAACTTCCTATATCTATATAGAGCTCTCCGTTTAAACACATATCCTCTGTTTCATTTTGTAGATCCTCTGCATGCACCCCATATAGAGTAGTAGCATCTTGATGCTCGTCTGGCGCCACCACAGCGGCTTCTGATTGAGCATCTTCTCTGATCTCCTCCATTGATGCCGTTGTGATTGGCACATGGTAGCCTTCATATGTCCTTGCACTATGAGGGGCTACCTCTATGACATACCACCAGTTTGATGTAGACTTTGTAGGATGAAATATTACCTGCCAGAGCCACATAACTTACATGAGAGCTTTCAAGCACATAACTTGTGAAAGGGGGATGTTAACTATTTACATACTTACTTGTTCACAATGCTCTGGTAGTACGAAAGTGTCTCTTAGGTCAGTCCATTTCTTAGTAGAATCCACCTCAAGAAAACCAGACTCTCCTCTACGCACAGTAGCGTTGCGACCCTCCATGATTATCTTGAACCATTGCACGTCGAATAAGTCGACAAAAAATCCTCTGTAATCGATCCTCAAAATCTCTTGCAGCGTGCCGAAGTAAGTGAGTTCCGCCACCACAGGATTTGCATCAGAGGAACGTCGTCGACTGGACTGTTCAAATTTTGCCATGATTCCACAATCTTGAGTAAAACGCTTTTTGTCGATCCGTTCCACCCTAAAATGTCGACCTTTACACCATGCTGCTGTGTATGACTTATACTACAACGAACAAAGATTATGAGTGGCCATTCAAACGTTTAGAAATAAAGTCACTAGCTAGTCGTACATTGCAAACTTACCTTGGTCGCACAACCCCGAGAGTACTCCCACTCTTCCTCAACCACTTCGTCACCGCATTGTTGTGCGATTTTCAATTGGTTGTGCAACCATCTTAAGCTCATGAATGTTGGTAGGCTCTCCAGACCCGTCGGATAGTGCATCGGTGGTCGTCTTCCCCGTCTCCACTCGATTCGTGCCCTTTGTCGCTCTTGCTTTGCATCCTCATATTGTGAAATCCACTTTTGCATCACTGGATTGTGAAGCATGCAAAATCGGTTGATTTTAGCCTCTAGATCTTCCGTCATCTTCTTCTCAACACCGAGATTGCACATGACAATCCCAGATATGCGCTCATCATCTATGGTTCTCCATAGCGTGTCCCAGGCTTTATCAAATCCGTCTAGCCACTCTCCAATGTTCACTAGGGACTCTGACACCAACCAACCTTCTGCCATGCTACCCTCCGGACGTGCCTTTTGACGCACATATCCCTTAAGCATTTTCATGAAACGTTCTAAGAAGAACATCCATCTGGAATGAACTGTGCCAGCTATTTCCACCTCATCAACTATGTGAACAAGAAGATGCACCTGAATGGTTAGCATGGTAGTAGGAAAATGTTTCTCAAACATGCAAACAAGCTCCACAGCATTTAGTTTGGCGAATGGTATGGAGTCTACGTTGATCTCCTTTTGTGAGATCCATTGCACCAGCTTTGCAAGTTTGTAGATTGTGTTACGGACGTCGAGAGACAAACATCCCTCAATGGCAACCGGTAAAATAAACTGTAAAGTATGTGCAGCAATGATATTAAAGTCCACATTTTATGCAATGATATTAAAGTCCACTATGAACGTACCTGACACATTTTATGCCAATCGTGTGACTTCAAACCGGTAAGCTTTCCTTCTTTAGTAAAACACGTTCTGAGCGAGTGCATTACGCCAGTGGGGGTCCGCAAAGATCGAATGGTCTCTTTTACTTTGCGTTCTTGGGCTCCTGTGAAAATCCATGGTGCTTTAGGGAGTTTTATCGATCCATCAGACGCTGTTTGCGGCCAATATTGCTCCATACGATCCACATTTCTAAGGTCAACTCTGGCTCCCAAAGTATCTTTCTTGCCGGTCAGATGGTCCCATAGTAGATTACCCACATTCTTGAATATGTGCATTGGATCGAGCAAGTGATTGATCATGAGTCGAGACCAGTATGGTAACTCGTACCATAGAGATAGTCTCTTCATCCCTGGAGGCAATTCGTCATCGCATATCTCCTTCTGCTCTAACCATGCTTGTGCAGACATCCTTGGTGGCTCTCTTCCCAAAAATCCATCGCATAACACATGATTCTCGGGAAGATACGCTCGATGACCTTCGTAGATTTGCTTCTTCAGTGAGGGCGCCCTACGTGCATTCAGTCTAGGTCCACATGTGACACATGCTCTGTATCCGCTTGTTTGAAGCCCTGCATGTATACACATGATAATAGATCAACTATGGGAAAAAACAAGATTTACAGTGTCTGAGTGAGGAGTGTCAATAGATCACCTTAGCATTCTGTTAGCCCGAGATAGTCATGCATGGCCCACATTAGAATGCCTCTGATCAAAGCATTCCGTCGTCCTGTGTGTCGGCTCATATCCACCACCTCTATGCCAATCCACAATTTTTGTAGCTCTTCCAATAGTGGACGAAGATACACATCCATATTCTTCACTTTATATCGCCCTGGCACAATCAAGCTTAGCCATAGGTGCCCCTTCTTCGTAGTCAACCACGGGGGAATGTTGTAGTTGACGATGACAACGGGCCATACACTGTAAGATGTTGATCTTTGACCAAATGGATTTACGCCATCCATAGCCAGGCCTAAGCTCAAATTTCGAGCTTCCCTGGCAAAATCCGACCATGTTCCATCTATATGTTTCCAGGCTGCGCAATCTGCAGGAATTCGTAGCACACCATCGAAAGATTTATTCTCCTCATGCCATGATGCTAGGGCGGCCATGGACTTACATTCGAAGAAATGGTTGATGCGAGGAAGCAGAGGAAAATGTCGCAAAACCTTTTGTGGAATTTTTGTCCCGTGGAGATCTACTCGATATCTTTCGGAATCACATTTCGGACACTTCTCCATGTCTATGTATTCCCCTCTGAAAAGAATGCAGTCATTAGGACAAGCGTGGATAGAATTATAATCCATCCCCAAGTTTTGCAAAATCTTTCTTGCTTCATCTCGGGAATCTGGCATCACATTGTCAGCTGGTAGTATGTGCTCTTTAAGCAATCTACACAACATAAAAATACGATACAGTCGTGTAAAAATCTATCAGATCATTATACATTTAGAGTTTTATTAAAGTAAACTAATTGTAATAGATCACCTGAAAAGCACTGTGACGCTAGTGTTACTCCATCCAAACTTTGTCTGCTTGTTGAGAAGAACCAGGAGTGCTTTCAATCTAGACATACGTGCTCCATCATACAATGGCGTATCGGCTTCACTTTTCATATCATCATAGATAAGCCTTTCTGAATCCATGATCGTCTCGATCATTTCATCAATCTCGGGCTCAAACATTGCCTCATTGGGAATGTGCTCTGCATGATCATCCCCCAAGCTGTCAGAGGATACATCTTGTGGCCTCACATATGCTGTTTGACCAAAGCGCCTACGAACACGTCTATTGGGTTGCAAGATTGCTACTTGTTGGCCAGTGTCAGAGTCCGACGAGTTATAATTGGCAACAACTCGATCTATAATAGATGGATCGAACTCGCCAAATTTGCGAACGTGCTGCAAAGAAACACGTCTTGTCCGTCACACAGCATGCTTGCATTGATTACAAGGACATAAGACCCTCGTTGAGAGATAGGTGTTTCGGTTGGACGGTCCCACATCCTCGTCACTACTCATAATGAGGATAAAAATCTTATAACCTGGACAACAAATTTAATATTCTATTGGCATTCTTCGTCTTATCTCTCTCTCTCTCTCTCTACCTCACATTCTCTAGTCATGTCCAATCCCCACACACCTCGGTCTAGAGGTGCACGGAGATTAGAACCACCGGGTTATAATCTCGTCTTTATTGGTCAATACCTATATTTGTGGGTAAAAGAAATCTACAGACCCACGTCTACATGATACTGCATGTAGTGGACAAAACCCCTTTGCCTCTTCTCTAGCTGTAGCACTTCACAGCATCTTAACATCTTTTCACAGTAGATCTTTTCACTGTTCGTCTAACTCTAAACCCTAAACCGTAAGTAATTCTTGCGTGGACTCGATCTAACGTAAATAAGCGTAAATCTAACTAAAAATAAACCTAAATCTAATTTAACGTAAGTCTACATCTAACCTAATCTTTAACGTCTTTTGGGATAGTTTCCTACGACGTTAAAACTCTCTTCTTCTTGTGTGTGTGTGTGTGTGTGTGGGTAAACCTAAATAAACCTAAGTCTAATCTAATATAACATAAATCTAAATCTAACGTAAATTATGTTATATTAAAAACAAAGAACTAAACTAGCAGGGATTATAAGAACCTTAAAACTGATTTAACACATAATTTTTCACATAACTCAGCAAGAGTTGGCATTCTCATCACTAAAGATGTGAGAGTTAACTTCCGGCGGTGACGCTGCCTCATCTCCATCCACATCTGACGACAGCAATTGGCCCTTTGGACCGTTCTTGCTCTTGTTACTAACTTTGAAGTTGCTGTTGAATGACTAGAGGTTGTCTAGATGGTCATTGTCGGGGATGTAGTGACTCTTGCCGCCCTGAACATCCACCTTCTTCCCTATCTTCTGAAGACATTTCACCAGTACTTTTGGATTGACGGAGCCTACCATGAGTGAAGGCAGCAATACCCTATATTCCATTGAGGGCTTTCTTCACCCGCTTCATGCAGGCATCGCAGTCTATGGAGACCTAAATCTAATCTAATATAACGTAAATCTAAATCTAGCGTAAATAAACATAAATCTAACTAAAAATAAACATAAATCTAATCTAATTTAATGTAAATCTACATCTAACCTAATCTTTAATGTATTTTATGATAGTTTCCTACGATGTTATAACTCTCTTCTTCTTGTGTGTGTGCGCGTGTGTGGATGTGTGTGCCAATAAAAAGAGATAAATGGTATAACCTTTCTATCACCCATGCCAAGTATGATAGATTGGTTATGCCATTTCCCTCTTGAATAATAGGTCTTGAGTTCAACTCCTCGTCGGCTAGATCTTTAGGTCTTTTAATTTTAATTAGTTTCCTACGATGTTAAATTAGTTTCTCTCTCTTTCTCTCTCAATGTGTGTGCGTTTTTTTGTTTATGCATGTTTTCTCTCTCTTTTCCTCTCTCAATGTGTGCGTTTTTTGTTTATGCAAGTTCTCTCTCTCTTTTCCTCTCTCAATGTGTGCGTTTTTTGTTTATGCATGCTCTCTCTCTCTTTTCCTCTCTCAATTTGTGTGTGCATTCTTTGTTTATGTATGTGTGTATGCGTTTTTGTTTATGTTTGTACTCTCTCTCTCTCTCTCTCTCTCTTTCTCTCTCTCTCTCTCTCTCTCTCTCTCTCTCAAAAACACTATGTGTGTGTGTGTGTGTGTGTGTGTGAAAGAGAGAGAGGGAGAGAGAAAGAGGGGAAGGGAACATGACAGTGAGGAGAGGGAAGGAGCATACCTGGCTCTCCTTCCTCTCCCTGTGTGTGTGTGTGTGGAGAAGAAAGAGAGAGAGAGAGAGAGAGAGAGAGAGAGAGAGAGAGAGAGAGAGGGAGAGCGTTACCTGCTCCTTGCTTGAGGGCGCCGAAAAACTCAGATCTGAGATCTGAGTTTTTGGGCGCTCTCTGTTATTTTTTTTAGCCCAGCCGGCGTCGCTATGAGCGTCGCAAATTTACTTGTAAATTTGCGACGCTCATAGCGACGCCGGGATTTTTTTTTTTGAGCGTCGCTGTGTGAGCATCGCTAATATGAATAACCTCTTGTAGTGGTACTCGTATAATTTCAAAATTAGATTTGCATGCCCACATTTTGGTTTGTGTTTGTGTATTCGCACATTGGCACCTAGACAATGTTTAGAAAAGTGTGCCTCAACTTACCCTTGATCCGGTTGAGAAACCAAATTAGCCGGTTGAAGATAGATAGATAGATTCATTATCGTCCTCGAAGGTCAGATATGACCCATGGGATCGGAAAAACGGGCATACAAAAGCACTCCTCTAACAAAGATGGTGTCAAATTTACAACGGCCAAGGCAAGTGTGGCACGAAAGAAAAGTGAGGGGGAGGAAAAGTTGTTGGGGGTGTTTACAACAAAAATGCAACACATGTCGCTTGTGTGATAAAGGTGGCTATGGGAAAAAAGAAGGGGGGGGGGGGGGGGGGGGGGGGAGGGGGGAGTATCCAAGAGAATACTATGGGGCTTTTTGTGCCCGAAACTCCTCAATGATGGCTCTACCACCACGGTAGACGGCCCATTTACCGTGCTTCTCTTACTTTTTGCAACTCTTGTTTCTTCATCTTGAGTTGCATGGGCATTAGAGCTTCACTAATCCAGATGGTTGTACCCTTTAGAAGGTGAGTTTATTTTAGGAGTGCAGTGTGGTCCTCTTTGGGTTTGAAGACAAGGCTCCCTTGTTTGGTGCGGTGGTCACGGTGTATGCACTCGATGGTCGAGGTATCAAACTTGACGGACTGGATGGCCTCATTGAGCTTGACTAGTGACTCAGGAAAGTTGTCACCCTCTTCCCACCAAGTGGAGGGCAAGCCACCAATGCGAACGATCAATGCAAGACCTTCATGATGGCGGAGTTCTTGCAAGTACTGCTCCACTTTGAAGGAGGTAGCGGCAATATTCTCTTGGATTTGAGTGGCTAATGAGGCCACATTTTTGGTAAATGTGTGCTCTACCTCCTTGGCCTTGGCTAAAATGAGATTTGTGTGTGTTTGTTTATGAGATTCAAGAGATTGGAGTTGGGCTTCGAGGGCGGTGAGGCACATTTTGAGATCGGCATTCTCTACCTTCAACTCCTTGAGTTCGGCTTGGATGCGGTCCAACACATCCATTCGAGGGGGGACCACAAAGGAATGAGTATGTCTTGGTGTCGGGGGTGCTCCTTTGTGTTCTGCCATGGAACGTACAATGCAGATTTGTTGTGTGCGATTGTGTGCGCCCATCGATTATCCTTTCACTATGCGGGAAACCTCCCTTGTGATAAAAACTTGACTGGCGGGATCTTGCCGACTACAGAGCAAGGGATCTGCGGACTGCAGAGCGGTGTAGCAGGGTAGCGGGGTCGCAGGACAAAGCAGAGTGGGGTACACAGAGCGAGGTTGCAGAGCATAGAGGGGTACACAGGGCGATGGGTTGCAAGGCTGCGAGGTTGCCTTGGCGAGGTGGGTGGGTGAAGCTATCGAGCAGCCATGGGAAGTGAGGTGTCGCCCTCGCACCCAGTGGCTACTGCAAGTAGGGTTAGGGTTCGATGAGAGAGAGGAGCTTCTACAGAGTTAGGGTTCGACGAGAGAGGGGGAGAAGGAGAAAATCCGCTTGGAAAATTTTAAAAAATAGAGTTAAATTGCAAAAAATTCGAATTATTCTCTAAACTTTTCTCTTTGAATCTACCTTAAAGGGACTCTTGTATGTTTTTGAAATTGATTTTTCTCAAACACTTGCACCCAAATGCCATCAAGTGAGGCTATAAAGTCATACCCCAAGCTCATATGCAAAAACGATGACCCACACCTCATGTTTCCATAAAGTGGAGGGGCATACATCATGGTATCAAAAGTTGGCTTTTTATGTTTTAAATGTGTTGCTTGCTCCTCACGGTGTTCTTTGAGAAACTCTAATTCTCATTCTCTCTCTCTCTCTCTCTCTCTCTCTCTCTCTCTCTCTCTCTCACACACACACACACACACACACACACACACACACACACACACACGTGATGGCCTTTCAAAAGTGAGTTAATCAATGCTCCCTTTGCCATAGATTTTTTGGATTCTGCCAAATGTTCCACTAATACTGGGATTTATGGATGCACAAAGGGTATTATGGATTTCTCTAAGCCAAATGTAGACTACTATTCATATTCTATTTGGAATATTTATAGGACTTATATCAAATGTGCCTGTAAGTTCCTTGACAACAAAGCGGCATGTGATTCAGTCATCATTTGGTTTGATCATGCAGTCTGGTACATTCTTAATCACCTAGAATTATTATATCCAGACAAAGCTGCAGAGTTTCTGTTATCATTAATAGTTGTCAATCCACGGGACGAAGCTGACTCGACTAGTGCATAGAGGCTACAAGAGGTTGTCAATCTCTCAAAAAACAACTAACAACTCTCACCTAACTCAAGCTAAACTCAAGTGACTGAAATCACCAAAAGCCAATCGCTCATCGGCAAGCAAATCACATCCGTTACAACATCAAATGATATCCAAACGTAATGAAACTTATAGGACATGCTTATAAGACCTAAGCACACATGCTTATGGTCTCATATTCCACTTTAGGTCAAGTTCCAAAATCGCGATTATTAACACAGTGGATTTTTGACCAGGTCATTTTCGACCCAGAATGCATCTAAATGCTTAGCAATGATGCCCCTATACCCCGCCTATACTTAGTTTTTGATTTGAAAGTGTAAATTCCTAGTTATGAGGCCACGGGCAGGCGATGCCAAAAGCTGCAAAATATTGTGACTCACTGCTTACGTCAATGCATAGAGCTCTTACATGCGGTTGCAATGCAATAAACAGGATTGCAATGTGACAACTGGAGAGGGAGTAGGAAGCGCGAGAAGGAGAGAAGTGAGCGTCGTTAGCTCACACTGTGTATTTCATTATCCAAAAACTTAATAATAATTTTGCTTTTATACCTTAGCCAAGGTTTTTGGTGGTCAAAACTAATAATCTGAGAGTTCTACCAAAGAAGGGTAATGATAGGTTGATACAATCTGGAAGCTTGTAGCCTCGGCTTATTAATTATAGAGTTTATCCGAGAATATAGGAGTTACAATATTCTCGATTTATCAAAATAATAAGTGTTTTACAATGAAAACTCCGAAAAATGGTATCCCTGGTATCTGTGTTATCTTGCTGCTAACATTCCCCCCCTCCTCGCCTGAGTCATCCCTTGACACAGCTTTATGGGCTGAAATAGTCTTCGGACTGGCGACTGGCGAGGCGGTCTTTCAGTGCCTTCAATGCCTTTTGGTATCTGATTTTCCTTTCTTTATCTGGCACTTGTAGAAACTGCATGGTTACTCTGTTCTTCAGCTCCACCGTTGAGTAGCCTACAAACCTTGAGGTTAGATTGCTGATCACTAGCGCAAATATCTTCGTTCGCCAAGTGAAGAATCCCGTGTAGAATGCTTCCTCGAATGCCAACATATTATGTGATGGTAAGAACATACACCGGGCGTAGAATCCATAGAGGTCTTCTTCGGAAGGTTGCCCACTGAGATCATAGCACAAACCTTTATTTCCCTTGAGGAATGACATCCACAAGGTGCCTGATTGCTTTGGCTCATGAAAAACTTCAATACAGGTGAGCAACATTCGACATATTTTATATAACATTGCACAAGAGAGATCCGGTAGACTTTTGAAGAAAGACATGGCGCCCGTTAGGGTTTTTACCATGTATTCCTCTGTGGCCGGTCCTTTCTCTAGACCTGGCAATCTTGGGTAGTTTAGCTAGATTGGTCTCTTCTTCATTAGTGCCTCATGCACTTGCCAAGTACTTACTCTTGCTACAGGATAGAAAGTGGGATCTTTTTGTAGAGCTGCAGGTTCTCTTGTGAACAAAATCAAGTACCTTGGGTTTTTGTTCAACCAGCTCAGCCTCCACTTGGGGTGGTCTTGATCTGCGCCTTCTTCTTGCATGTCTTTGTAGAGCCTCTCTTTTACATGTAGTAACTCCACCTTTATCACGGGGTACGACAGGGATTGCTGATGCCATTGTGCGTTGATCTGATTGGGAGTGAGTTGTGTAACGTTGATGGAGTGAAGAACTCTCAACTCTCAATCCATCATTGCCTTCCACTGCTCATCCACCTATTGCGTAATCTTTTCTTTCAGTGCATCTTCTTCAGCCTTTGAGAGCTGGACCATGGGCACTGTGTCTTCATCTGTAATGTTTAACTGAAATTATTCCTCACCACTCAGCTCTGCTATGGACTATGTCTCCAGTTCGGCAAATGACACTGAGGGTATATGTATTTGAGGCTTCTTCGAAGTGCCTGTCTCTTCTTACGTTTTCAACTTTCCCTCTCTCAGCAGCTGGTTAACTCTTTTAAGCTCAACAATTTCCTTTAACAACTCTTCTTCTCTCTGGATCCGCATTAAAGCCAGGTCCCTGCGCTGAGATTGCTCCAGCTTTAACTCCAGCTTGAGGTCTTTGTTCTTTTTCTCTAATGCTTTGTACACTTCATTTGTTCCTTTGATCAATGCTACGACTGGATTCTCTCTTATTTGCCGCAAGAAAATTGTATGATCATTTATTCTTTGTTCTGAATATTGTATAAAGAAGCGTTGGCAACATCCAACTGCACCTGAATTTTTTGAGTTGACAGGGTTGTCGTGAGAAGTTTGTTTGTGACTTCTGTCAGCTGTTCATCCTTGGCTTTACAAGCATCTGACAACTTTGTAAGCAAGTCAACTAACTCTTCCATCTCCTTCTGATGTCTATCTCTTACTAGCTGATGTTGTTCAGCTTCGACTTTCATTTCCTGCACTTGCCTCTGAAGATTGATGATGACATTCAATTTGTCTTCTAACTCTCCTTGGAGAGCGTCAATCACCATCTGGAGTTCTGTAGCCTTTGTGTTGTGGCTAAGTGCTGCTGCTCGGAGTTTTTCCGTCATATCCTACATTTTCCTTGCATATTCGTTTACTTGCAGGATTATTTCATCATTAGATTGCCAGCCTTCATGTCATGCCAACTGGGTTGATGTTCTTGCAGCCTCTTGTGTGTCTCTCGACTGCGTCGTAGTGGCTGGTTCTTCTTGCCCTTGAGGCAGTGGCTGGCTGTCTTCTACTTTGTCATCCTGAGGCTTTGTGGATGCCTTGGCTATTTCTTGTTGTGCTGTGGTAGAGGGTGTTGGCTCAAACTTTGTTGTGTCCTCTTGTGCAGTACTTGTTTCCTATTGTGCAAATTCGTCTTCCTTTTGCTGTTCAGCCTCTTCTGCAAATTCGACTGCTTTCTCTTGTTCAGGCTCAACTTGTTTCTCTTTTTGTTGCTCTTGTGTAGCAGTAGCCTCTTGTGCAGATTCTTTTTTTCCTTTTGATTTAAGATTCTCTCTCTTTGGTGGGCTCGGCTTCTATGGCTTTCTCTTTCTCAGGCTCAACTTCTTTAGTTGGCTCTTTTGTGGTGTCTTTACTTGTAGTTGATGGTGGTGGGCTCGACATAGGATTATCATGTTGTGTCATAGACGGTGAAGTGGGTCGGGGAGACTCGTGACCTTGGTCGTGTTGAGCCTCTTCCCTTGCCATTTCCTCAGCTTGTCTCTGGTCCTCTGCCTCTTTTGATTTCCTTGCCTCTTCTTGGGCTTCTTTCAACTTCAGGGTTTCTGCTTCTTGATACATTTTTTCCAAGGACTTTGTTGGATCTTCAGTCTCTTTCCTCATGTGATGCTTTGTCCTTGGTCCCTTAAGTCCACTAGGCACCCATTTTTTCGGGACCTTTCCTTGTGCTTGCCGACTATGCTGGTAGGCATGTTTTTCTCTTTCAAAGCGGTCTTGTTTCTGCACGGGCCCTTCTTGGTGTGCGGCCACTGCTTTTCTCTTCATCTCCTCTCTTCGTGCTCTCTTCTCCTCATTATATGAGCTCTCACTGCTGTTCCTTTCCGACGAGCTTTCAACCGACTCTTTATCAGATCTGTAGGATCTCTTGGCTGATCTTGTACCTCGAGGAGATGGTTGTGCTGCCAGTATCCACGTGCTTTGGTCTACGGCAGGTGGTAGGTTGTCGGCCATCCTGATGGCATAGTACACAATCCTTGTCAAGACTTCTGGCGCACCCAGGTAAGTAATCTTCCCTTCTTTCTTTGTGCCCTTCAAAGTGGTCAAGACATACTGTGCGTGGTCCATCGGTTGCCATGTTGTTGACTTGAGGACTTGCATGAAAGTGGTGGCAACCGCATGATTTGGTGTTGTATACCTTGGTGGTCTTTTATCCAGGAAGTGGAAATGCTGGTGGTATAACCTGGCTAGCTCTTCCACTTGCTTGTGAATTAAATCAGCAAAGGTGGTTGCGGCGGTTCTTTTGGTGAAAGTACCTGCCATTTTCTTGTCCCTTCCCCTCATCATCATTCCTTTTGTGGGTAGTCTGAGTGCTTCTGCCACTATTTCTTTGGTTATTACCACTTCGAATTTATTTCCTTGCGGGTCAGAAATTTGGGCAGCTCCATCCTCTTTAATAGTGGATAAAAGCTCGTAAGCTTTCTGGAAATCCACTCCGCACGGCTCTTGTTCATAAAAGTCTCTGAGTCCTAGCCTACGGTTGGCTTCTTTGGTCTCAGGCGTCGCGGAGACATCATATACTTCTTTTGGTAGGAGTTGCAACTCTACCTGATGTCCCTCCTCACTCTTAAATTTGTCGGTGAACACTATGGTGTGATGCTCTTCTAGCTGTTCCTTTGAAATATATGCTGCTTTGGTGGCTGGTAGGAGTTGCAACTCTACCTGATGTCCCTCCTCACTCTTAAATCTGTCGGTGAACACTGTGGTGTGATGCTCTTCTAGCTGTTCCTTTGAAAGATATGCTGCTTTGGTGGCTATGACTGAGTCTGGATCCAGTTGGTATTCGGGAAGCTCCTACAACTTTTCTTTTTGGTTGAGCTTTTTCTTGGCTCTCTCTACTGCTTGCATGGCTCCTGTTTAGTGAATAGAGTATCAAAGTTAGCAGATTTGTTGGATTTTTTCTTTGAAATGTCCTTGAGTTTGAAATGCTGACAATTTTGGTCCAGTTTGCTTCAAATCAATTTTTGAACAAGCATAGATGCATAAAAGCATGCAAGGAACAAAATTGTAAAGTCCAAACAAAATTTTGCAACCAAAGTAAATAATCGCGATTATTTACAGCTGAGTAATTTTTTCAACGTTTTGCAAGCTTGACATCACAGACTTGAAATATACACCAAATACATGCTCTAAGTGAAATATGGGCTCATTTGGATGCATAGGTGAAAATGGTACCAGATTTTGGCTTTAGGTCTTTGAAACAATAGACATAATGAAAATTTGAGATTTTGAGCTCCAAATTGGTTCAAAATTGGCTAGTGGGCTTAACACATCATATACTTTGGATGTATAATGGCAAAATATCAAAATTCTCCCATTTGGCTAGAAAGTAAATAATCGCGATTATTAACATTTTTACCAAAATCAACAATTTTTGGTACAAATTGATTCTAAGCCTTGTATAGACCCTGTGTATGAGATATAAGGTGATTTGGATCAAGAAATGTTGTCCATAACCCAAAAATTGGCTTGAAAAGACTTCTTTGCATTTTCTCGCAACTTTCCAAGTTATAGGTGCTCATTTTGGCTCATACTTGATTTTTGGCATGTAATAGGTGTGTACACATGGTAGGTGAGGTGATGTGACAATTTTCAAGAAAAAATATTGCAAAAGTAAATGATTGCAATTACTTACAACAATGATAGATTAGATTTTTGCAAAACTTACAAATTTTGACCTAAACACATTCTGTACACCAAAAACAAGTCCTAAATTGAATCACTTTGTGCTTTATCGACTCTGAAATCACTGTTTTTTGTGACTACACTGCCTGTTGAGTTGGTCAGTCAACTTTGAGGCTTTGGACTTGTCCGCAATATAGTCGTTGTCAGGAGTTTTTTGGAGCAAGGGATTGCGCATATGTACATACCCATGCATGGTGCATCAAATAAAGTATTGCCCATTTTCCAGAGCCAGGTGGTTACGTGGGGCCCACATGTGTACAGGTAGGACAGGGTGTACATAGTGCATCGATTCTCACTATTACCAGTACGAGTGTGTTTTTTCTACAATAATGAGGAGTTGGTAGCGCGTAAAACTTCTCAAGGAAGCTATCCGCGGGTCGACGAAATGAGGTAAGCAAGTGCGTCAGATGGCATCTAGTGGCGTCAGGAGGTCGAACGGGGCCAATACTTGCACGTGGATAAGTACAGACACGACGTGGGTGTTTTTTTGGGATACTTATGCAGAAAGGTCATCATGAGGACCACTTTTTGGGGCCACTTCATGTGGTGGCGAGACGCATTATTGGAAAAAAGCTAAGTGCCAAGTGTGCGGATGATGCAAAAAGGTGACAACTATACACTGCGAGGTCAGTTTTGGCCTGTTCGGGGTCCGTTTGAGGTCATCTAAAAGGCCAAGGGTGCCCAAGTAATAAATCTAAGTGTGGGAACTGAAAAAACTAAGAGAAGACCAGAAAAAACGTGGAGAAGAGAGGAGGAACAGCCGCAGGTGTGTTTTTGCTCATTTTGGAGCCTGTTTTGGCCGTAAACTGCTCATTCGAGAACGGATTTGAGCACTTTGACATTGTAGAATGGGGTTTTGGGCCGTTCCGGACGCGATGGCGCTGTCCATTTTGACAAATTTCTCACTCTTTTTCTGCTGTTTTTTTGTGTAATCTTCTCCGGTGAGTGAAGCTTATGCTCCAATTTGTGATTGTATCTGATATCTTTTACCCATATTGTGTGAGCTGTTTGCCCATTTGGTGTTGGCCCAAGCTCTATTGTATCTAAACATAAAAAGTTCTCCTCTTTTGAGCTGCATTTTTTGGGTGTGTGTGTGTGTGTCTCTGTGTGGAGTGGGCAAGTGGACAGTCTCTCTCCTCTCACTCCATCAGTGTGTTCCCCGTCTCGGCTAGGAGGGTTGTGTAAGCCGAGTGGTGCCCCATAGTTTGTGTGTGTATCTTTCCAAGAGTGTGTGTCGGGTCGTTATAGAGGCGTTCTGTGTGTTTCCATCCCGCTCACATTCTTTTGGCGCCCCCATGGAGGATCTTCTTCGAGTACCTTCTGCTTCGAGCTTCGAGATTCGGGATTACAGGTTGCAGGGTGTAGATTACAGGTTACAGATTACATGTTACAGGGACAGATACAGGTACAGGTGATTTACACAGATACAAGTAGCTGGAGTACAGTGATATACTAGTAGTGATGTCACTTGCAGTTGTTGTGGGTATGCATCACTTGGCGCCTGTTTGAGCACATTGTCTACTGGATAGTACGTTACTTGTGGAAACTGCCATTGTACGACTTTGTGGAGCCACATTTGGTTTTATTTGGTAGTCCCAGCCATTTCTGAGACTTGGTCTGGAAGATAGTCATTTCTGAGACTTGACTATACGCGATTTGCATTAGCCTTCGTGTGAGGGTCTATAGCGTGAGGTTTTATTGAGCTGGGGGATTCTCAAATGTGGAGATCCTCTCGGTGATACAGGTAGCTGGAGCACCCTTTTTGTGACCTCGCCATAGGCTATGTATTAGTGATTCCTATTTGATGCTCGGGTTCTATTGTTGGCAGTTTATGCATACATATACAGTCTATATTTTGGGTTCTTACTGCTCTACTTATGGGGAAACTCTGTCAAAATTTTTTCAAGTTATGATGGCTGGTTTTTTGGTCTTTTGAGCCATTTATGCTATTATGCTGCTAAAATTTTGGCAAATCAGAGGAGTGTGCTTTCTTGGGAGCTTCATGGTTGGCTTTGATGGATGATCAAAATGGCCCTCAATTCACTCCTTTTCATTTAACTCAGAGAATCCAGATAAATGTTCATGTGTCTAGGAAGATTTTTTTCCAGCAGCGCATAGTCTTTATGTTCGGGCCAAGAAGATTAAGAGAGATACTGGAATGTCCTTTGCCTGTTGTAATTCCGATGATCAACTATGAAAACTCATTTGATGTGCATGTGTTTTTCCTTATCTAAAGTTGAGCTCCATTGAAGTTTCTGGGAATTGAGTCAATCAAAAGTTTTGGGTTCTTGCGCGTGTGTTCGAAGGGGTTCTCAAAGCATTATAACTTGGGTAACCATGGCTTTCTCTTATCTGGAGTTTCATGGAAGAAGTGATGAAGATGTGGAAGACTTTTTGGAAAAGATGGAGGTTGCCTGCATTAGCAACCAGATTCATGATCCGGCGCAGATGTTACGTCTTCTCCAAATCTGTTTAAATAGTGATGCACGAGTTTGGTCTAAAGCATTTGAAGAGGAGTTGCATGTGGCTGATCCACCCGTAAGGTTGAGTTGGGACAATCTACGACATGGGTTGGAAGTGGAGTTTGTGATGATAGAAGATCCTGACAAAGTGTGGCAAGAAGTACAGGCTTTGGTGCAAAAGGAAGGTGAGCCAGTAGATGCGTACATACGTAGGTTTTCATTGGCATGGAAGAGGATGTGCAAGGCCTTAGCGCCACAGGTACCCCCGCCTGACATGATGAAGAAGGATAGGTTCTTGGCTGGTCTTTGGGAGAATATACGTTGGAGAGTGAAGCTAAAGAAGCCTGGGATATGAAGATGCATTGGAGGTAGCAAGGAGCAAAGAGTGGAAGTTAAGAAAAATGAGCCAGTTAGGGGTGGAGTCTTTGCCCATGAGGTCTGAATTTCAGCCTATGGATTCTTCACAAGGTCGCATGCCAGGGGTTTCTGTTACTCCTCAGGTTATGCCAGTAGTGGTCACTACAACAATGCAAGATGATGGGCTAAGGCAAGACATGAGGCAAGTGGTAGATTTGATGAATAATCCCAGCCTAAACATGCTAGGTCAAGTGGGCAATAATCGAGGTCGAGGGAGGTTTGCAAATCAGCCAGGAGGTGAGGAAAGACCCAGGAATGGTGGTGGACAAAGCAATGGTAGGTTCTGGAGACAGACGCCCACATGTTATAATTGCGGAGAGTTGGGCCACATCAGCCCTCAATGTGATAAGCCACCAAGGATGGGGGGAGACATGTATCCATTGCCAAGACAAGTGCTAACTAGGTCCAATGATTATGGCATCGAAATTAAGGGAGATGAAGGAACTAGTGGATTAACCCAGGAGGAAAAGGGAAAGACAAAAGTGCTAAGTGTAGTCACCTTGGAGAAGGCATCAAAGCTAGAGGATACATTAGTGATGCCTATTGGGAAGAGGACTACAGAGGAAAAGGAAGGAAGAAGTGCCCCAGGTCCTAGTAAGAAGAAGGGAAAGAGTCATGAAGGTGAGGATGTCAAGTCCAAGAGGAAAAGGAGAGCTCGTCGAAAGTTTCATGTTTCAGATTTTCCACTAGGGGATGGGAAACTAAGCTATGACTTGAAGGAGGATCTGACAAGCAGGAAGGCAAATGTTACTTTTGGGCAGCTTATAGAGATGGTGCCTAAACTAAAGCGACAATGGAAGAGGATGGTTAACCCAATGGAGAAAGAGCCAGAGAGAGGTTCAGTGAAGGTGTTGGCAATGGATGAGCTACTAGACATTTGTCCAATCGTAGATGTGTGGCACAAAAGAAAAAATTTGGGACAAGGTTATGTGGATGGTGGAGCCCAAATATGCGTCATAACACACTCATGTGTTGAGAAGATGGGTCTTACAGTGAGTGGGGTGTCAGGATTCCGAATCAGATTGGGAAACCATCAGAAAGTAAAATGTTTGGGTGTTGTAAAGAGCTTAGAAGTGGAAGCATATGATGCAAATGCAGTGGTTGATTTTCATGTGATGCCAGCAGGGTTGGGAGCATATCCTATTATGCTGGGTAGGCCATGGTTACGTGTAGTGGAAGCTATTCAAGATTGGCAACGTGGTACTATTAGCCTCTATGGAAAGACAAGTGCCAAAAAGCTTTATAATATGGACACAAGGAAGCGATTAGAGGAGCTTTATGAAGATGATGATGAGTCTAGTGATGAAGACTCTTCCACGGTGACAGACGAGGAAAGTGATAGCACTACCAGCAGTGATGAGGATGCTGATGTTGCATTTCTTTTGATGGACAAAGGAATCCAGGAGTCTGGTATAGTCGCATTTGCAAATGAGGTTGAAGATGAAAGTGAAGGGCCTTATGAAGTGATTGAAGGGCTGATGCAAACCAAGGTTGAATGGTCAAAAAAGGAAGAATTGATGACACAAATGATTAGTGGAGACCTCTCAGCTATGGAAAAGGAGATATATTTGCACATGCTAGCTAGTTTTCTTGAATTGTTCATTACTTCATATGAAGAGATCAGAGGGTTCAAGGGCGAAGAGATGCATATAGAGCTGAAAGAAGGTGCTAAGCCAGTATAGCAAAGGCTAAGAAGGATGGGTCAAGAGCAAATGGAAGCCTTGCGGGTAAAGGTGGACAAGTTATTGAAGGCAGGGTTCATAGTTCCAGTAGAGACCACAGAATGGGTGAGTCCAGTAGTAGTCAGTCCAAAGAAGGATGGGAAGTGGAGGATTTGTGTAGATTTTAAGCCCTTAAATGTAGCCACTAAGAAGAACCCATATCCTCTTCCATTGATCAGGCCTTGGATTCAGTGGCAGGTTATGAGAGGTACACTGTGTGTGATGGTTTTTCAGGATATTTTCAATTGAAGATTTCTCTTAAAGACCGCACAAAGACAACTTTTATTACGCCATGGGGCTGCTATTGCTACATAGTATTTCCGTTTGGGTTGTCAAATGGACCATCTTTCTATCAAGAGAGAGCAAATTGGGTATTGGAACCTTTCATTGGTAGTTGTGTTAAAGCCTTTATGGATGACTTCTGTGTATACAGCAGTAGGGTTGAGCACCATGAGAAGCTGCAAATGGTATTGGCTTGATATGATGAATGTGGAGGGCAACTAAATCCAAAGAAATGTTATCTAGCACAGCCAAGGGTGAAGTTATTGAGGCTGATCCATATCAAAAAATGGCATTGAGGCTGATCCATATAAGGTTAAGTCTATTATTCTTCTTCCATCACCTACGAGTACGAAGCAATTGGCAACCTTTATACAAAAAGTGAAGTACATGGCACAGTTTATTCCATTGTCTTCTCAGCTTCTTTATCCATTACAACAAGTGGAAAAGCATGATCCATTGCAATGGGATGACAAGTGTGAAGAAGTGTTTCAAGAGGTGAAAGAGGTGTTAGGGGGGTTGTCAGCCATGCAGGCTCCTGATTGGGAGAAAGTTTTTAATGTGAATCCATCAGTAGGGGATGATGCCATTGGAGCCATGCTATTGCAAAAGGGGAAGGGCAGCCATCATATGAGGCTGGTGTATTGTGCAAGCCGAGTGAAAGTTCTCGGAAGTAGAGCTAGTGATGGCCAGTGTAATATATGCTTGTCGACGATTTCATCATTACTTGCTACCACGACCTTTTGTTTTCTTGATGAGTTATGCCTTTTTGCCTCAGTTAATTAATGGCACTAACATGTCAAATGTGGTGAAGAAATGGGTAATTGAGCTGCAAGAGTTTGAGTTCTCTTTCCTAGTGGAAGACAGTACAAGGGCTACTCTAGCTGATTTGTTTACCTACAAGGAGAATCCCCTTCTTGTTAAGGAAGAGGTGGTGAGAAAGGTAGTTGAAGAAGTGCCATAGATCAGCAATGCACATGTTTTGTTCTTTGATCGCTCATATAGAAAGAGCCATGATGCCGCTTCAGGGGGTATAGCACTTTATGATCCAGAGGGGAAGCTAGTATGCAAGAGAGGGTTCAAGTTGGATACGCACAGTAACAATGAGGCTGAATATGCTACTTTGGAAGCCAGATTACACATTTTTTTGAAGAATGGGATTAGAAGGTTGAGCATAAAAGGTGATGCCTTGTTAGTTGTGAAGCAAGTGCTAGGTGTGTGGAAGAGAAAGAACACCTCATTGAAGGAAATGTGCTTCAGAATTAAAGGCGTGTTAAAAAATTTTGAGGCATGGAGCATCAGACACATTGAACGGGCTCTGAATGGAGAGGCACATGAAGCAGCTCAGGGCATGATTGGAGAGCTATTTGTGTTGAGGACCACTTTACCTCTTTAACATGGCCGGGAAAGTTTGGCTCAAGAAGAGGAGTTTTTGCTAATAGGAATCATTCCAAAGGAGATTCAGAAGTCTAAGAAGTATGGTTTTGTGCGTAGAGCATACAAGTACAAATTGATTCGTGTTGTCTTGTACATGAAAGGGGCTGATCTTGTGTTGAGACGTGTACCTTGGCAGGAGGAGCTGTATAGAGTGTTGGAAGAGAATCATGAAGGCACATGTGGCAGACATTTTGCTCTAAAGATCACCTTGCATAAGATCTTGCAAGAGGGGTATATATGGCCTAGTTTGCATAAGGATGTTCACCATTGGTGTAGGCCTTGCAATAGGTGTCAAGCATTTGGGAAGAGAGTGTTGAAGCCAGAGCTACGAAAAACCATTATGGCCTTTGATGTGTTTGAAAAGTGGGGGATTGATGCAATAGGCCCATTACCTATCACAAGCAGGGGCAAAAGCTATATTTTGACTGCAGTGGACTATCTCTCTAGATGGGCAGAGGCTATAGCAGTAAAACAGATCACTGCAAAGGATGTG
Source organism: Adiantum capillus-veneris (assembly GCF_014529385.1). Lineage (NCBI taxonomy): Eukaryota > Viridiplantae > Streptophyta > Polypodiopsida > Polypodiales > Pteridaceae > Adiantum > Adiantum capillus-veneris. The sequence continues at coordinate 160,188,300 of NC_140944.1, forward strand.
GCAAAATTTGTGTATGATGAAATATGTTGCAAGTTTGGGGTGCCATTGGAGCTACTTTCAGATAAGGGGCTAGGATTTAGAGCTAAACTGCTAGACTTTTTATGTGCAAAGATGAAGATTAGGCATCAGCATACCACTCCTTATTACCCGCAGTGTAATGGCTTGAATGAAAGATTCAATGGTGAGTTGGTACAAATCCTTTCAAAAGTGACAGAGCACCAAGGAAAGAATTGGGATTTGGAATTGCCTAGTGCATTATGGGCTTACCGTACTTCGGTGAAGACAGGTACAGGGTTTACTCCATTTCATCTGGTATATGGAAAGGAAGCACTATTGCCTGTAAAAGTAGAGTTGCCTGCAGTAAAGATGTTAGAGAAGTTGCTTGGGCCGCCTAGTGATGCATTCAAAGAGAGGATCTTACAGTTACAAGAGGTTCAACTGGATAGGATGAGTGCATTAGAACATTATGGGCAGATGCAGGATAAGGCTTTGGCAAAGATAAATGAAAAGGTCAAAAGTAAGGGTATCAAGAAGCATGACTTGGTTTTGCGCTACAACAGTAAGCTAGACAACACCTTCCAAAAGAAGTTTCAAATTAAGTGGGAAGGCCCTTTTAAGGTGGTCGAGTGTTTTCCGAATGCTACATCTCAGTTGGCTAACCTGGATGGGGTTCTACATAAGTCAAGGGTAAATTGATTGCGTCTTAAGTTATATCATGCCAGGTTAATGATGGTGGAGCAAGATGAGTTGTCTGTGGAGCAAGTAATGTCTGTGAAGGATGAGGAGACTTGTGACGCTGCGAGTCTCATATCGCTTTATGCTGTTGCTGATCATGAATGATCTAGCAGGCTAGGGGATGGGCAAATTATGTCAGAAGTTTTTTGGAGCAAGGGATTGCACATATGTACATACCCATGCATGGTGCATCAAATAAAGTATTGCCCAGTGGGGCCCACATGTGTACAGGTAGGACAGGGTGTACATAGTGCATTGATTTTCACTATTACCAGTACCAGTGTGTTTTTTCTACAATAATGAGGAGTTGGTAGCACGTAAAACTTCTCGAGGAAGCTATCTGCGGGCCGACGACATGAGGTAAGCAGGTGCGTCAGATGGCATCTAGTGGCGTCAGGAGGTCGAACGGAGTCAATACTTGCACGTGGATAAGTACAGACACGACGTGGGTGTTTTTTTGTGATACTTATGCAGAAAGGTCATCATGAGGACCACCTTTTGGGGCCACTTCACGTGGTGGCGAGACACATTATTTAAAAAAAGCTAAGTGCCAAGTGTGCGGATGATGCAAAAAGGTGACAACTATACACTGCGAGGTCAGTTTTTGGCCTGTTCGGGGTCCCTTTGAGGTCATCTAAAAGGCCAAGGGTGCCCAAGTAATAAATCTAAGTGTGGGAACTGAAAAAACTGAGAGAAGACCAGAAAAAACGTGGAGAAGAGAGGAGGAACAGCCGCAGGTGTGTTTTTGCTCATTTTGGAGCCTGTTTTGGCCGTAAACTGCTCATTCGAGAACGGATTTGAGCACTTTGACATTGTAGAATGGGATTTTGGGCCGTTCGGGACGCGATGGCACTGTCCATTTTGCCAAATTCCTCAATCTTTTTCTGCTATTTTTCTGTGTAATCTTCTCCGGTGAGTGAAGCTTATGCTTCAATTTGTGATTGTATCTGATATCTTTTACCCATATTCTGTGAGCTGTTTGCCCATTTGGTGTTGGCCCAAGCTCTATTGTATCTAAACATCAGAAATTCTCCTCTTTTGAGCTGCATTTTTTGGGTGTGTGTGTGTGTGTGTCTCTGTGTGGAGTGGGCAAGTGGACAGTCTCTCTCCTCTCACTCCATCAGTGTGTTCCCTGTCTCGGCCAGGAGGGTTGTGTAAGCCGAGTGGTGCCCCATAGTTTGTGTGTGTATCTTTCCAAGAGTGTGTGTCGGGTTGTTATAGAGGCATTCTGTGTGTTTCCATCCCGCTCACATCGTGATGCAACTCATCCAATTCTGTCTGATTTGGAGTCAGTTTGACCTCGTATGTCGAATTTGACGCTTTATAGCCTTCGAGCCATTTTCTACTTTTTGAGGGCTTTGCTTGATTGATTTCACTAAACCAATCTTATACATTGTATATGAATTTCATAGGCAAGCTATCTGTGGAGTCGGATCGAAATTCTCGCATTTGCCAAAAACCTAGCTTTTCTACTGGGGATCCCCTTGACCCCTGCCGAATGGTCAACGGAGGATATAGAAAGGTTCTATTTTAGGACATGCTGCACTTCAAATCCCATCTGATTTTGTCGAGCTGACAGCCCGCTATGGTCAGTTTTTGGTCGTAGATCTTCGTGCACTGCTCAGTTTCTAGGGTTTTTTCTAGGGGTTTAGACTAGATACTGGCCGTACAAAATGGATCGCGGACGAGTAAATAACTTACTCCTCATGTCTCGTGTGAGACGGCGCTTAAAATGGGAAATTGTAGACACCGAAAAAGACGCGCAAAAGAGGTCAAAAAGTTCTCTCTGCAAAGGCCACAAGTGGAAATGAGGTGGTTTTTGCTTACCTTGGATATCTATACCCGGACTTCCCGAACCAATTTTCCCCAAATTCCCCCGTTAGTCCCACTAGGCCGTGAAATCTATGTTAGACTCAAAAATTTCCCGGATCGGATTCGTGTAGCTCATTCTGCAAGAATTTTGCAAAAGTAGGTCTGGCCGCCTAATATAGGCTTCCCGCTTCCATCTTCCAATTTCATTGAAATTTTTTGTGCTTGTCCACCTTGTCTTCTTGAGCCCCATCGTGTCTTCCATTTTTCCATCTGAGCTTCTTTGCTATTTATTATTAATTTTTGATCTGTTTATTTGAAAAAATCAAAGAAAATAACAAAGTGCTCTAAAAAAGTAAAGTGAAAATCCAATAAGAAAATCCATTGAAAAACACACCTTTATTGGTTTTTGTTAGATTTTTCTATTTTTAAGTCTCCTTATCAATAAAAATGATAAAAAATACCCAAAAAGGACTATTTTTTATGATTTTTTGATGGTATATATAGTATTTACACTCATCGGGAAGATTTTATCAATGAATTTTCCCTTGATGATGAATTATAAGTGCATTATTAGGTAATTTTGCAAAAAATCACACGTTAACATCGAATTGTTTCCTCCCTCTTCAAACATTGCCCTTCATTACTTAGTACCCTTCCACCCCTCTTAGATGGTGTACTCCGGGACGACTGTCTGCATGGTTTGAACAATCGTGTGTATGCATAACCGTGGTTGGCTCTACCATGCTTTGAAGATCAATGAAATTCAAACCACTATACTGTGCATGAGTTGGGTGTTGAGTCATTAACTCAAGGGTTTATGATGTAGAGATTTGCTGATGATGTCTTCCAAAGAGCAAATCGTATAGCTTGTGTGCTTTCTATTTGATTGTACCATCAGGATGCTTCAGCATGATGATTGCTTGAGCTGTTGGCAGCACGTTTATCTATTGTCGAGCTTTTTCTCGCCATTGGTAGCTTGGTTTTCTTGGTGTTGTATGGTGTGGTGGAGTCTTTTGAGACTTAACACTCCATTGTTTGATTGGTTTTACGGTTTGTGGAGAAGATAAGTGCTCCTTTTTCTTCCAAACACATTTCATGTTAGGTTCCATGCTCAAAGATGTTGGTCTTTTTTTTTTTACCCTTGGAACCTTCTTTTGTTTTGTCGGTGATATTTTAGGCACCCAGATTTGAATCGGCTTATCCTTAAGCTGTGCTTTTGGTACCCAAATTTTCATGACTCCTTGCATGCTACTTGTAGCATTTTCTTGTCAAGAGGATGGAGAAGATTGATTACGTAGTGTTTTGGTCTGCTGATTGCTTCCTTTCCATTCCTCCTTGCTTGATGCAATTGGAACAATGAGTTGCCTGCCTTTAGGTGATAGCTTGAGCTGATTTGTATCCCAATCTGGTACTACTTTATATGTCCGCATCCTTGGAATTCCAAGAATAATTGTCTCATTCATGTGTTCATCTGGTAAACATACGAAGTGATGAGGACATGAACATCCATGTACTATCATGTTTAAGTTGACTACTTCGAATGTTGGTGTTGCGTTCTTGTTGCATCCTTTGATTGTCGCTATTCCTGCTTTCAATGCTTGACTTGTTGCCATCTTGTACATGGAGTAACTGACTGTATTTACTCTAGCTCCTGTGTCGACCAAAGCACTGGTGCTATGATTGTTGAGCTGTACTTTGATGTGCAGGTCCATTCTGTCTAACCAGTCAACATCTGTTGAAACTGCATCTTTAGGTAATTCCCATTGTCGATCATTTATTTCCAGAGTGTTGATAAGAATCGGTATCTGCTGATTCTTGAGAGCAGCTTTTCGTTTGAGTACCCAAAGCCAAGCGTCCTCTTGGGCTTCATCAATTACCTGCTATTGTTTAATCCTTCTTTGCTTGGCTGCATGCATTTTTTCTAGCGATTCATTGGTTAGCGGAAAATTGTATTTCTTTAAATGACATCCACTAATCCAATTAGACATTGGTTCACCATCTAGGGTGGACAATTTTACTGCTCCACTTGGAGATACATCTTCAACGATAAACGGTCCGTTTTTCTTTTTCTTAAACTTGGGAATGTGTTGCTTAAGGGAATAGACTAAAAACTAAGTCCCCTTTCTTGAAGATTTGTGTGATTATGTGGGAATCAAAAAACTATTTTTGTTTCCGTTTTGTGCATAGATGTGAGCTACAACAGTTAGTCTTTGCTCATCTAGCTTTTCCAAATCTTCAAGTCTTTCTGACAATTTATGTCCAATCCCTGTTTACTGTTGTTGGTCTAGGCCAATTAGCAGTGACATGAATTTTTTCAATATCAGTAGCTATGCCATTTTTAGACACTATGTGTCCAAGAATTTTTCCTTGTCTCCCCATGAATGTGCACTTTTCAGGATTTAAGCAAATCCTATAAAGTCTACATTTTTTGAATACTTTTTTGAGGTGTTCAAAATGATTAGCTTGGATTGATGAATGTACACATATATCATTCATATATACTTCTAAAAATTTCCTGAGATATTCTTTAAAATCATGGCTCATCAATGTGGCACGTACGCAAGTGACGATCCTTTGACCACATAGAGTTAAAGGAAAAGCACTACAAAACCTAAAAACATATTAATTTATCAAATACATATTAAAGATAATTTCAAGAAATAGCGTAACAATATAGTTTAGGTATATGAGTACTCTACCTTTGGTATGCAACCTCGTGCATACCAAAGGTAGAGTACTCTACCTTTGGTATATGAGTACTCTACCATTATTTGTAGGTGATGTCTTCTCCGCGCGCTTTTGCCTCGATCATTCTCTCATGAATCCACTCTGCACTAATGATATCTGCTGATAGCCGTTTTTTGGCTTTCCATAATTTCCATAGTAAGCTACCTCACCCTACCAAATTCACGCAAACACTATGGCTATTTTTACCATTTCACTGTAAATAGGCGTGTGTGAGTTAGGGGGCTTTTCCCATATCTTCTTAAAACCCTCAGCTAGCTAGTCAATGGGCTAGTTGAGCCAAAAAAAAAACAAATCAAAAAAAAATTTATGGCCCATTTGTGTGTAAATATTTCATTGTATATATGGCCTAAATATAGGGATATTTTATAATTATTTTCGTATTTTATTTAAATATTTCCACTTAGGTGTGTGTTTTATTAAACCTGTGTATGCTTTCTTTCACCCTCTTACACCATAAGTATATTTTTTTCCAATATGTACATACTCTAACCTCATATTTTTCCTTTATACAAATCACTCCCACATTTTCACCCTCACCCTCATGAAAACAAAAAATTGATTTCTACTCATTGGTCACGTTTATTATATTATTTACTTGCATACCTTTTTCTCTTTCACCCAAAATAATACAAAGAGGGACCATATCATATGATTCCAATATCTTTCCATATCCATAATTCCTCCATATTTTTATTATTATTTTTACTCATTATTCTAACACCATGTGCTCATTGAGCTAAAATCCATGAATAGTCCATACACTAGTCCCACCATGTATATATTTCTTTATTCACCAATAATCCTCCTCCATGCATGTGTAAAGGGCAACTTGGATGCTTTGTATTATGATATGACAAAGGAGGGGCTCACTCTTGGATGCATTGTACAAATTCAACAAAGGAGGGGGCCACTAAAAGACTTTTGCAAGCATAAAAACAGGCTTTTTGGTGAGAATTTTGCCACCCATCTCCACTCTGAATTTGGAGCAGTGGTCAAAAGAGAAAATGTAGCCCACGCTCTGAATAATCACCTCAAATTTGTTCATGATTTTTGGAGCTACTAGCGGTGAGCTATGATTTTTTGAGTGGACCCTAGTCTGCCCACTTTTCTCACAAGTAGCCCTTAGTCTTCTCTCACCCTTCCACACACCTACTCACTCTTACACACTCCTCCCTCTCCTTCCCACTTCCAAACCTGCAACTCCCATGTCCTAATTCACCCTCTTCACCATTTCCACTTCTCTCACACCTCCATAACCTTCATCCTCCATTTCTACACCCCTAGGTGCTCCCCTTTCTCTCTACATATGTCCATATTACCATACTCTCTTCAGCTTTGTAAAGAACTTCAAAAAATCAGCAAAAAATCCAAGGTTAACCTCTGCAAATGAAGGCTTTTATCATGAATTTCCAAGGTTTGAGGATAACATAGCTTCATCGACACGCGCTACTTCGTCATGCTGGCCGCTTCTTCTTCCGGTGCTGTAAAGAGGTGAATGTCAACTTCTCCAAAGCTTCAACCTCTCTTTACAAGCTCATCCCTTCTCTAACTTTTCTCATCATATATCTCACCATTTGGTAAATGATTTTGTAGTGACTATTACTAACCACTAACAACTAACCTTATTGTAAAAATGCACCCTCTACTATCTATTAGAGTAGGCACTCCCAAATTATTCACTCAATCCTCTCTCCTTTCACCCTCAATAATTCTCTTCCCTTGAGCCCACATCCATGTGACTCAAAGGACAAGAGAGACCCACCCTCATTTAAAAAAATAAAAATATGCATAATCTTTGATTTCTTCAAATAAACTTGATTAGGTCTAATCCTAATCGGGGCTTCTAAAACCTATAAATAGAGCCCTTCTCTCCCTTGTAAAACCATCACATGATCACACTACACCACACCATTCTCAACATAACACACCACTCTTCAAGCCTAGTTGTGTAGAGTGTGTGCATTGTGAGTGCTCTATTCCATCACTACACATAGGTGCATAGAGCAGCTTGAAGTTAGTTAGGCCATCTAGAGGAGTGGAGTGATACTATACTCTACATCACACTTGTAGCCTACTCTTGTCCATAAATAAAATTCATAGTATTGGGTGCAATTGTATGCTGCAACTACGACTCTTCTCTCCAAATTGACTTGATAAGTTGGCTCATCAAGTGGTTGAAGGTATATTGTACTTGAAGTCTGTTGTGCTATTTCATGCTTGATGGTTTAAGGGCTTGTTGAATTGTTTGCCTAAAAAGTGAATTGTAAGAGGGTGCTTGGTGAGAGGGCTCCCGTGACCCTAAGACAATTTGTGTATTGGCAAGGAGGTCAAGTTCTGTGTGTCTCTCTATTTCTCATCAAGTTTTTTTGTGCATCTAGCCTTTAACGCTAAGACTGAGTTGCTCAATTTGATTTGTGCTCTTACCTCTCATTGGCGTGGTGAATGTTTGTGTTTGGTGTGTGTGGCTATCTTGCATTCCCCTCTCTTTGTGTGTTTGAGTATAAGGAGATATCACGTGCGTCCTAGTTCGCATCCACAACTAGGTGGTGCCCTTTTTCTTGTTTGGTTTCTGGCTGTGGGTTGTTGTTGTCTCTGGTTGTGCTTGCCCCAGCCCCAATTGAGCAGCACGGGACCCTTAAAGGGTGTTTAGAGGCCGCTCTTCTAGTTTCCCGCCCCGGACCGCTTCACTGCGAAATATGCAAGATTTCTAGGCATTGGGGGTGCCCTCCTTCCTCCATGTGCTTGTTTTCATGCTTCCCTCTCTTGCAAAATCCTTGCCTTTGCCACTATCCACAAGTCCACCCACTTGGTCATAATCTCTGCATTGAGAATACAAAAGTTATTGACTACTTAGGATAGATTCAACCAGTCATTTTTTCCACAATCTACACAAGGGTGAGTTCAAGCTTCTTCAAAGCTTCACCATCTCAATGATTCTCTTTTAATTCACCCCTCTTCCTTCATCAAATCAACTCATCCTACCCATTGTAAATGTATCACTAACAATTCTAGTGATTATTACCACTAACAACTAACTTCTCTTGTAAAAATGCACCCACACTATCAACATATGGAGTAGGCAACAGCACAAGTAAACCAAATTCACTCACTCCCATGGAAGCTTCTCTCCTTTCATCACATCAATAATTCTCTTACTTGAGCCCACATCCATGTGACTCAAGAGATAAGAGAGACCCCATTCTCATTTGAAATTCATAAAAATTCATAATCCTTGATCTTTCCTAATAAAATTGATTAGGCTTAATCCTAATCAAGGCTTCTAAAACCTATAAATAGAACCCATTCCTCCTTGTAAAAGATATCACTATACCATTGCACACTATATTGAGCGTAGCACACGCCAGTTCTATCCTGGTTGTAAAGAGAGAGTAAGCTCTCTATACACCATCACTTTGGTGCATAGAAAAGCTTGAGCTAGTTTGAGTGAGTGCGAGTAGAAGATATTCTTACTACCATTGTTGTATCTACCCCAACATCAATGAATTGGTAGTTTTGGGTGCAATTCATGTCCAAATGCTCACGCTTCTCCTCCAATTTGGCTTGGCAAACTCATTCAGCTTCATAAGGTTACTTGTTTCATTGAAGGTTGTTTTTTTGTTGCTTGTGATTCATTGGCTATTGTTTAGCTACCATTGTAAGAGGGTGGATGGTGAGAGGGCTCCCATAACCCTAAGACAATGTGCTAGTGATGCTATAACCAAATCTTGTCACTTGATTCCGCAGGCTCTAAGTTCCTTCTTTTGCAAAATATAAAGTTGAATGAAAGGTATACTCTCTCTCTCTCTCTCTCTCTCTCTCTCTCTCTCTCTCTCTCTCTCTCTCTCTCTCTCTCTCTCTCTCTGTTTTAGTTTGTGAGAGTGTACCATTGGTGTTAGGGTTAGTGTAAATTCCCTTCTTGTTTGAGGGTTGCTCTAACGATTCTCCTCTTTTGGGTCCTATTTCGCTCTCTAACTAGGTGGTGCCCCTATCTTGTTTGGGTTTGGTTGTGGGCTGGTTGTTGTGTTGTGCTTGTGGTTGCCGCAGCCCTAATTGAGCAGCACGGGAGCCTTGAGGGATGTTTAGAGGTCGCCTCTCTTGTTGCCCGCCCTGGACCGCTTCAAATTGGTATCCCCACTGAGGATGAGCGGTTGTGTTAGCATACACAAGGTAAGTCTTCAAAACTAGTTGTGTTACATGAACAATCCGCCACCTCCTAATCCGGCTTATGCAATTTAATTTCATCAGTTTCATTGGGTGCAAGGGATTAGGATAAATGTTCGCATTGATAGAAAAATCTTTTTTCAACAACGTATTGTATTCCTCTTTGGTACCGAAGCATTAAGAGATATTCTACAATCTCCAAATCCTATTATACTCCCACTTGTAGACTATAATGTCTCTTTTGATGTACATGTGTTTATCTTGTTTTAGCTAGGGTAATGAATCAAGAGGACTTGTATCGTACATTCATTCCTTTGTCTAGACAAGACGTGCATGTAATAGTTGACACAAAGTTACAATTTCAACGTGTTTTCCATCGTATGTTTGAACCTAGGAAAGTAGCGGCTATCAATGCCTCAGTCAATCCGTTCATTTTGCCATTGATTCGCTATGATCTAAGCTTTGACGTTTACATTTTCATTTTACTTTAAAATTTGATTTTGCAAAACAACAAATAAAAAAAGGAAAAGAAATTTTTGAGTAAAACCAGCAACATGGATACAACTAGACAAATGAGTGGCTACCCCTTGTTCTTTGGAGAGCCCAGGAAGGATGCAGAATTATTCTTAGCAAATTTCAAAATGTCTTGCTGTATCAAGAGGATAGTAACTAATCAGGAACGTGTGGAAATGTTTGAGGTGGTCCTTAGGAAAGATGCTAGCACTTGGTTTGACTCTTTGCCTGAGGAAGTTAAAGGGAATTACATAGAAGTTTTGAATCGTTTCAAGAAATACTTCTTTGATCCCCAAAACACTCTGAAATTATGGCAAGACATTGTTTCTCATAAGCAAAAATACTTAGATGACTACTACTTGTACAAGCAAGAGTTTCTACGTCTTTGGGCTCTATGGATACGAAATGTTGCTAACCCTGGTGATGGTGCAGAATTTCTCAAGAAGGAAGGGTTCATAGCCGGACTCTTTCCTGACCTTAAGGTAAAAGTTGAGGCAGGTGCACCTGCTATCTTTGATGCAGCTGAAACTAGGGCTGCTGAGAAATATAGGAAACTCAAGTGCTTAAGGGGGGAGGTTCCAATAGAAGGTCTTAGGCCCAAAGGTAAGTCACAAGCATCAACATCTAAGGAGCTTCCTGAGGTAACGGCGGAAGTGATTGAGAAGTTAAATGAATCTTTAAGCAGCCTATCAATTCACCTTGCACAAGCTGTAGGTCCAAAGGGACAAGCAAAGAAGCCTGAAGAGCGAGATCCACGACCTAGGAGAGTCTTGCAATGTTGGAATTGCGGTGAGTCTGGACATGGGATATATAATTGTCCTTGTCCCTGTGGGGAGCCAGGGAGACCTAACTTGAATTACCCAGTGATGAATGCAGGTGAAGGAACTAGTCAGCAACCACGACTTCTACAAAGACCAAATGGAGAAAAACCACCTCCACAAGGAGTGGAAGGAGTTCCACCTTTGCCATACCCAAATGTGCATGTGATAGAGGTGACAAATTCAAGAGAGGCTGACATGGAAGAAAATGGCGTTAAGTGTGGCCGAGGAAAAGGTAAGGAGAAAGAAGGGGTTACATGGACGAGAAAAGAAGGCAAAGGAGACCAAGGAAGCTAAGAGGACTCGACGTCGTATCAACCTCCAAGACTTCCCTCTTGGACATGGTATGGCTCCATACAACCTACTGGAAGACATGAGAGGTAAGGGTCCTGATATCTCATGGCCTCAGTTTCTTGCATTATGCCCACAAGTTAGGAGGGATTTAACAAAGGCAGTTAGCACTAGGAGAAAGGTAAAAGAGAGTGTGCCTGTTGTAAAAATTGCACATGCTGAAATGAATGAGGATATTACACCTGTGCTGGATTGTTACATCAAAGGAAGATTGGTTAGGAAAGGTCTAGTGGATGGGGGTGCACAAATTTGCGTCATGACAGAGGGACTCATGCAAAAACTAGGCATGCACATCCATGAGACACCTGAAATTAAGGTCAAGATGGCAAACAATAGCAAGGCTAGGTGTGTAGGCATTTGTAAAAATGTTTTTGTGGAGGCCTTTGGCATTAAGAAGGCAATGGATTTCTATGTCATGTCTACCAAAGGAAATGGTTTATCCTAGGGAGACCATGGCTAATGAAAATGCGAGCTTTGCAGGATTGGGAGAGTGGAAAGCTAATTTGCAGGAATGACAATCATAAGAAGGTTGTCTTTGACATGAAGGAGCAACGCCAAGAGGAGGTCCATGAAGAATCATCTCAAAGTGAAACGGAAGAAGATTGGACTGAAAACACTTCAAAAGAAGAAAGCAGCGGCAGCATTACTGAAGAGGAGTCTTCCATCGAAGTCATGGGGGTAAGGTTTAAGCCAAACAACCAGGAAACCTCTTCTCGAGGTTTGGAAGAGGTACGTACTCAAGAGAACCAAAATGTGTAAGATGAAGAAATGTTAGAAGGTATGTTGTCTACAACACTTACAAAGGACGAAAGAGAGGAGTTCAAATGTGTGCTAAGGAAATTTCCTAGGCTTTTTGCTAAAGACTACACCAATGTACGTGGAGTAGATGCTGTTCAACACAAAATTGAGTTGAAGCCGGGGGCCACACCTAAGGCTCAAAAGCTACGAAGACTAGGAGTCATCAAGGAGCAGGCTCTACTCAAGGAGGTAAGAAAGCTTCTAGCAGTAGGTTTTATTTATCCAGTGGAGAATTCAGAGTGGGTCTCTCCCGTTGTTGTCACTCCTAAGAAAAACGACAAGTGGAGGGTGTGTGTGGATTATCGTCCACTCAATGAGGCAACAAAAAGAGACCACTTTCCCCTCCCATTTCAGGATGAAATACTAAATGAGGTAGCCATGAGAAGTACACCGTGTGTGATGGCTACTCAGGTTACTTTCAAATAGGCATCGCACTGGAAGATCAATTGAAAACAACCTTTATCACTCCTTGGGGTTGTCATGCTTTTAGAGTCATGCCATTTGGTCTGACAAATGCTCCTGCAACATTCCAACGTTTCATGAACATGGTGTTTCAAGCATTCTTTGGAAAGTCAATTAGGGTGTTTATTGATGATTTTTTCATTTATAGCTCAAAATCATTGCATCTACAAAGGGTAGAAGAAGGTTTTAAGAAGCTCTACAACATGGGAGGTCAACTCAACCCCAACAAGTGCCACATAGGTGAGGACGAAGTGATCTTGCTTGGTCACAAGGTTTCCTATAAAGGTATTGAGGTGGATCCAGCAAAGGCAAAAGCTCTCATTGAGCTACCATCACCAAAGAGTCTTAAGGAGGTCATCTCATTCATTCAAAAGGTGAAGTATATGTCACGCTTCATTCACTTAGCCTTGGAGTTACTTCACCCTTTGAAAAAGTTGACACAACAAGTAGAATTTGCATGGTCTAATGATCTTGAAGAGTATTTTTGTAACATTAAAGTCATTTTGTCAGAACTACCAACACTCATGCCTCCTTGTTGGGAGTACACATTCTTTGTTAGCTCTAGTGTTGGGAAGGAAACAATTGGTGTTGTGTTACTATAGCAAGATCCCCACAGTACGAGAATGCGACCCTTCTACTTTGCTAGTAGGGTCATGAATGCCTTGGAGAGAGGCTACACAGAAGCAGAACTCATGATGCTTTCTCCCATGTTTGCGGTGAGAAAGTTTATATCCTACCTGCTACCAAAACCTTTTGTAATTCTCACTGCAGAAAATTTGTTCCCTTGGGTGTCATCTCAAATGAATCTTAATACTAGGATCTCAAAGTGGATTATGGAGTTGCAAAAGTTCCAATACTCTTTCAAGGTAGAAGATAGTGTGCGTGCACAATTGGCAGGTATCCTTACTTATAGGGTACATGAGAAGGAGATTAAGGTGCCTGAAGTAAAGAAAGGTGAAGAAAATATCATATGAATGCATAAAAAGTCTTGACTTTCCATTTTCATGGGGCCTTCACTTATGCATTTGAGATCTTTTGAAAGGATTTTTATTTTTCGAGAGTGGGGATTCTACCTCCTACAACAATGCTAATCGAGTCACGGTGATCTATTTGAAATCTACAACATTGCCATTTGAGTCACAATGATCCGTTTGAATGCTACAACACCACCATTGGACTCAAAATTATCCATTCACATATGAATGATAGCATTCAACAAACTAAGGTAGTCAACAAGGGTTATCGAATGCTATCACGGAGTATTCTCGATAGGGGGGTTTTAAAGGCCAAAAAGGCCAATCTTTCAAAGGAAAATCTCGTATATAAGGGTAAATAAGGCAGTTTTGGTGCACACAAGTGACATCTTCATGGAGCTACTAGTGAATCACCTGGGTTTTTTGACATGATCTCAATAGGAATTGAGGTACCCAATAGCTTTTCAAAAGCATATGTTATGATCAATCTTCCTACACTATGAGAGATCGTGGTGTTTACCGCGGGCCATTACCGCAAAACAAGAGAGAGGAATTCAAAATTAGGAGAGAGAATCCTTTTGATGATGAAGCGGCACTTTACCGCAAATATTACCGCATAAATTTCCGCGATTATTACCGCTCACATTACCGCTAAGACAGGCTGGACCCCCTTCCCCATCCCTCTCCCACGGGTTTCATTTAAATCCAATACAACTCCTACACTCTCCATAATGCTTGCTCACTTCACTTAATCTCTCTTTCACTCTAAAAATTCTATACATAAATCATTGAACTCACAACAAAACCATTACAAATACTATTTATAAGCACATAACGAAACATTTGCAAATTAATCATATACTACACCAAGTGAAAGAATGGAGAGCTTTATTAATTCTCATCTTGTATAAGATCTCTACAAGCACTAAGATCCATATTTAGACCCATAGTATTCAAATCAATAAAAAAATTTAGAGATTCTTCCTCCTCTCCATCACCTCCTATAGAATCATCATCGCTTTCTCCCTCTTCCTCCTCCTCAAGATGACTATTTGCAAGGCTTGGCTGACCTTCTTCAACTTCTACTACATCTTCCTCTGCATCTTGTGGTGATGGTATGATGGGATCAATTACTAGCTCAATGTCCATCTCTGCAAAGATAGATCTACCCCGCGGTGTGACTGGAATGACATACCAAAGTCTTCTTTGATATATACATGGCACATAAAAGACCTGTACGTCACACACTAAGAATAAGATGATATACATAACTTAAATTTTTAATTTAAGCTAATTGAACATAACCTAAATTACCTGCTCGCAACTACTAGGATACACCAAGTTGTCAGTTTTTCCCCGATGGAATTGGGTGGAATCCACTGTAATGAGCCCATTTTCATGTCTTTTGACCTCACCCGCAAACCATCGACACTCAAAGAGGAATTTGTGAAAAGATGTGAAATCCACTTTGATTATTCTCTCTATAGTACCACAATATCTGACCTCATCTGTTGTTGTGTCAAAGTTTCCCATCACACCACAATCATTAGTGGTCCGACGCTCATCTATCTTGCGGGTGCGAAAATGTCGGCCTTTGGACCAAATGGAGTTGAAAATGAGACCCTACAATCACAATGCATAAGAGGTTACATCGCATTTCATTAAGTGATTTGCATACATAACATATACACACTCACCTTGCGCAAGCATCCTTGCGCATACTCCCATTCTTTAGGGCTTATTTGTTCTCCTTGTGCTTTGGCGTTGGTCATGACATTATGGATCCACACTAATTGAATCAAGTCAGGATATTTTGCGAGCTCTTTATGAAAAGGAGTTGCACGTCTACCTCCATGGGACCTCTTCCATGCATCTCTATCCCTTTCTCTAGCTGCGCGGGCTTCCAAGTACATATTGACCCATTTGGTCATGATAGTGGCATTGAGTAAAGAGTAGTTGTTGACTATGGCATGAAACTCTCTATCCATGACCAAGAGTGAGCCTTTTCCACTGGGAATGGTTGAGTGCTTCCTAGGATCCTCTTCTTCACTCCACAGACGAGGCAATGATGGATCCACTGTGATGAGATATGTGAGACATACACAAATGCCTCTTGCACCACCCAACCTTCTGCCATGCTCGCCTGAAAACATTAAAACCACATATTTTTATTAGTAACTCCATAGCGTATAAATGCTATCTATATTGTATTTATTTTGCATACCTCCGGTTGTGACTTCAATCTAACAAAATCCTTTAAAGTCTTCAAGAATCTCTCCAAGAAGAACATCCATCTAGAGTGAACCACCCCACAAATGGCAATCTCCTCAACAAGGTGAAGCAATAGGTGTATTTGGCTAACAAGGATTGTACGTGGGAATGCATCCTCAATAGCACACACTGCCTCTACTGCTAGCTGATGGGCTACTGGTATGGCTTCTACTTCTATCTCTTTGGAGCTCACAAATCTATAGGGCAAACGTTATATAGTAGATGAAACAAAATTCCAAAGTTCATGCATGCACAACATGATATAGTACTTGAAAAAAACCCATTACCTCACAATCTCACCCACTTTGAATATTGCAGCCTTCACCTTAGTGTCCCCATAACCACTAATAGTTATGGGAAGTACAAACTACAAGCAATAAAACATCTTAGTGAATGTCAACCTATATATAAGGACACATAGACACCACAAACTATTCTACTCTTACCTGAAGGATTTTATGCCAATCATGGGATTTCAATCCATACAATTGAGTGGAGCCACCCTTTTTGGTTTTTGTGAAAGCACCTTTGAGTGACCACATATATCCTGTTGGAGTTCTGATGGATGCAATAACTTGATTTGTCCGCTCTTGGTCTGCCTTTGCCATTATCCACGGTGCTTTTGGGAGAATCATCTTTTGGCTCTTAAATCTTCCCTAGCACCCAATGAATCTTTCTTGCCAATTATGTGATCCCATGTCCAATAAGTGCTGAATTTTCAAAGAATCCCAATAGGGAAGTGACAAGAAGATTGAGTACCTCGACATACCCTTTGGCAACCCATTGGGAGGCGGTGAGGTACCATGATGCTCCTCCCAATGCTTTGCCCAATCAGCCATGTTCCAATGGAACGGTTGCACTCCATTGATAGGGGGAGTATATCTACGATGTGAAGGAGGTAAGAAGCAATGGTTGTTGGGATAGATCACCTTCCCAAGAAGAGGAGGTCTCTCTGTCACAAGGGAAGGGCCACAAGTGGGACACGCACTATATCCAGATGTTGCCAATCCTGCCAAGAGGTAAACAAACGTTACACATGAGACGATAAACCTAAAGCAAAGAGTACAATTAACATGGGCAAACTTACCAGATACCTCTCCAAATCCTAGGTAATCATGCATGGTCCACATGAGGATGCACTTGATGACGGCTTTGCGGTCTCGTGGTGGCCGTGAAATGTCAATGACATCTATGCCTCTCCATAGTTCTTAAAGCTCATCAATAAGAGGCTGCAGATATACATCCATGTTTTTTACCTTGTGCTTTCCTGGAATGAGAAGTGATAGTAAAATGTTTCCCTTTTTTGTTGCCTCCCAAGGCGGAATATTGTAGTTTACAACAACCACCGGCCAAGTGCTCCATGAAGTAGAGCTATGCCCAAATGGATTCACTCCATCACTAGCTAACCCAATCCTCAAGTGACGAGGCTCATCCTTGAACTCTGGCCATGTGTCCTCTATGTGCTTCCACGCTGGTGAGTCAGCTGGCACTCTCATAATACCATCTATGGAGCGATTTTTTGCATGCCAACTCAAAAGCTCGCTCGTACCCTTCGATCTAAACATGTGTTGGATGCGAGGGATGAGTGGAAAATGCCTCAAAACTTTATGTGGAATTCTGTTGCTCTACATTCCTTCTTTGAACCTAGGCTCCCCGCATGATGGACATGTGTCACAATCGGCATGCTCATTACGAAAGAGCACACAATCGTTCACGCAAGCATGAATGCGATCATAATCCATCCCTAATGCAGTCACCACTTCGCGGGCTTTTTGTCTGTTCTCTGGCATCTGATTGCCAGCTGGAAGCATCTTTCCTAGCAATCTATCACAAGAAGAAAGTACATTAGAAGCTAATTTATGCACTCCAGAGGCATCCTTCACAATCTGTATACATACCTCAAAAGTGCGTCGACACTAGCATTGCTCCATCCAAACATCTGAAGGTTAAGGACCTTGAGAGATGCCCTTAAAATGGAGTAAGAGCATCTATCATATAGAGCGGTGTGTGCCGAATCGAGTAGCTCACTCTTCGTTCGCTCGGAAGCTTCTTCGCATGCACACTTTGGTTCATGCTCCTCCTCTCGTGCAAAGAGATACTCAACCATTCTATGCAAATGGTCGTCTTCTGCATCCACGTAAGGAGATGGGATGTGGTCACTCGGATAAGAGGAAACATCAGTACTTGGCTGAGTTGATGTGCTTCCTCCCTCTCTAATGGATTTTTGGCGCATGCGCTCTTCCACCCTCCTTTCCCCTCCTCCACCAACCACATGCCAATGAGGGGTGACGTCAATAGCCGCTACAATTCGCGGATCGTTTGTTTCCATCCGTGCACGCTTGCGAGGATCGTCCCATAGTCCATAATCGTCTACATGGCTCAAGCATATCCGTCGAAGTCGAGCAATGGCGCATTTGCACCGCACGCATGGGCATGGTAATTGCTCGGCCAACCACCGTGATCTATCCGGTTCAGTGGACGGGCCAAAATCATCCCAAGCAACCTACATTAATAAATTACATATAGTAATTAAAATCAAATTACCAAAGAATGTTAATAAAATATCGGTAAAAAGTAAAAATTAAACTTTTAGTTAAAAATGTCATTTTCAAAGTACTAGGAATACTTTCATTTTATATATATTTTATAAAAAAACATAGTACCAATAGATTTTGAGGATCAACAGTAATAATATCAGAACGTGGCCATCTGTTTATATAGCCTGAATTTGCGCCGCAGTAATGATTGCGATAAGCCACGCGGTAATAATGGCGGTAATAGGAACGGAAAATCAAATTTCAAAATTTTTAATAAATAGTGGCACCCGCGTGCCCCGAATTTCATCGTCTTCTCCACAGAAGCCGAGAGCGCAAACTTCACAACCTTGAGCTCTACCTCCATCTCTACTCTTCTACTCTCCACCATCTGTACTCTTCCACTCTCATACCCTCTCCCAACAAGCGCTTCAATTTCATGTAAGTTTTGTTGTTATGTTTTTTGAGTTTTTCACACGCATACACTCATACCCACGCATGCACACACATGCATACACACACACTATTTAGTGCACGTGTACGTTCTTTACACACTAATTAGTGCATGTATTCTTTACACACACTAATTAGTGTAAGTAAAGACACACCAAAACTTAAATTTGTTAATTATTAGTTACTTGCAAAATCTAAACTTGTTAGATTTATCAAATTTGTTAAATTTATTACTTGCATAACCTAATATGTTAAATTTGGGATTGGCCATGCACACACTAATTAGTGTGTGATTAGTGTGTGCATTGGCCAATGTGATTGGTCAATGCACACACTAATTAGTGTGTTATTAGTGTGTGCATTGGCCAAAGTGATTGGTCAATGCACACACTAATTAGTGTGTTATTAGTGTGTGCATTGGCCAATGTGATTGGTCAATGCACACACTAATTAGTGCTCATTAACACAAACTAATTTGTGTGTGATTAGTGTGTGCATTGGCCAATGTGATTGGTCAATGTACACAGTAATTAGTGTGTGATTAGTGTGTGCATTGGTCAATGGGATTGGCCAATTCACACACTAATTAGTGCTCATTAACACACACTAATTTGTGTGTGCATTGGCCAATGTGATTGGTCAATGTACACACTAATTAGTGTGTGATTAGTGTGTGCATGGTCAATGGGATTGGCCAATTCAGTGTTAACACACATTAATTTGTGTGTACATTGACCAATCACATACTAATTAGTGTGTGAATTGACCAATCCCATTGACCAATGCACACACTAATTAGTGTATGTTAACACACACTAATTAGTGTGTGCAGAAGCCAATTACACAAGCCAATGCACACACTAATTAGTGTATGTTAACACACACTAATTAGTGTATGCTAATTAGTGTGTGCAGAAGCCAATTACACAAGCCAATGCACACACTAATTAGTGTGTGCAGAAGCCAATGCACACACTAATTAGTGTGTGGACGCACTAATGCACACACTAATTAGTGTATATATGTTAACACACATTAATTAGTGTGTGCACAATTCAATGCACACACTAATTAGTGTATGTTAAAACACACTAATTAGTGTGTGCACAAGCCAATTACACAAGCCAATGCACACACTAACTAGTGTATGTTAACACACACTAATTAGTGTGTGCACAAGCCAATTAAACAAGCCAACACTAAAACACACACTAATTATGTTAAATTAAACAACAATCAACACAAAAACAGAAACATACCTCCATGATTAAGTCGTAGGTGACGTATTAGGCTCCAATGACCATACAAGTGATCGCGCAATCGGTCACACTAATCATAAACACAATAATCTTTTATTAGTCAATACACACACTAATATCTTATTAGCACTCAAGGCTTTGCAAGACTCTTTTATAGGTTGTAGACACACATTGGATTCTTTCCACATTGGATACTATAGAGAATCCAATGTTTGAAAAAAATCAATGTGTAAATTTTCAATCATATATTCAAATTTTATACCCTAGTTTAATCTTTGTCGTAATAAATGCAAACCATGTCTTCTTCTTCCACACCACGCTTTCGCAACATTGAGGATTTCATGGCAGACGAGATGTCATATCCCGACGCTCTCTCTGCCTATCATTCACAGCCGTCACCTCAGCAGTCATCATCAGGGTTCGGTTGGTTTCGGGACGCTCTAGGTGAGTCCACTGCCGTACTTGTGATCGATCCAGATGTGGAGAGGGCATTGCGTCTTCGGGCTGAGTGGTTAGGTTCACAATAGACCCTTACGCAGTGCTATTCACCGGTGCATCTAGCAGCTTTTGGATTATCAGAGGTCTCTACTCCAACTGGTGGCACTCCATACCTGCAGAGTTTTCCAGCTACAGCTCCAGGTTCAACTTTTCCTTCACAAGGTCCAACGCCCCAGGATCCGACGCCGTTGGGTGCGACGCCATAGGGTCCGACGCCACGGGCGTTCACCTATCCATCACCTATCCAACCTTCTGCCCTACATTCACGTCGGCGCTCTTCTGACAGTCAGCGTCAGGGCAGCTCGCGCGCTAGCGCCGGTCGATCTCGACGAGGGAGCAGAGCTAGTTGTTGTTTTGGGGGGGGGAGGGGGGGAAGTACTACAGATTCTCCTCCACAGTCACCACTCCCTGCTCCAGCAGAAGATGAGGACCATGACATGCCTTCACCAGATGCTCGCGGGTTATACTACCAGGTTCATAGAGGAGGTATGGTGGATCTTGGGACAGCGCAGGGCAGGAGATTCCGCACACGTTAACGAATTAATCCACTCCACATATATCAATTGTTTTCTCAAATTTGATCAGCAAGATCCCTACAACCTCACATATATAGAGACAACCATGCACATGCGTTTCCCCAACCCTGAGGGGCAACAATTCTCAAGGTAATGGTTGCAAGAGCATGTCAAAACATTTCTGAAGAACAAAAAATCTAGTGCGAGGAGAGCGGCAAAGAAGACAATGGAGTCTCCAGAGCATAGCTATCGGCCAGGAAATGTCCATGATGTGAAGTGGGAGACCGCTATGGGCGAGAAAGAGGACGAAAGGGCAACGGGTGAGAGGATGTATACGCGTCAAGTTGAGGCCAGATCCCATCAGACTCCTACGCATTATGGTTCAGGAGGAAAAACGGCTTGGAAAGACAAATATGTACGTAAAAATATTAGTTTTATTGTAAAAAATCTAATGTTTTTCATTTAATTAATTGGTTGCTATTTTTTGTCAGTATAACATTACCATGAGTCGCCCAACCAGAGATGTGCAAAGATATAGAGAGAACCATACCGAGTATCAAACTTGGTGTTGGTTGTTTGAAAATCAAATGATCTCTCAAGAGGAGTTCGAAAATGCGTGCAAAAGTCTGCAACATGTAAGTTTAATCTTATCTAAATAATCAAATTGTTGATTTTATATCAAATATTAAATAACAAAGTGTTAATTGTTTCTTTTTTATGGTTTCGCAGAGTCAAGGAGTTCCACGTGAAATGTCGCCAACTCCTCCATGAGCATCCTCTATTTTGTATACGCGGGCCCCGTTTGCCCTATCCCACATGACCATACTCTATTTTGTACACGCGGGCTTTTTTTGCCCTTTATGTAAATGCAATACCTATCATTTTTTGGCTCAAGACCTCTCCCAATTGTAATTCCACTTATGTAAATGAAATTATCAATCTTTTTTTGGCTCAATGTATTGTCCAATTGTGATATTTTATTGTAATTAATAATAATTTTGTAAAATAACAAAAATAGATGACCTTTTGGATGGTCCTGCAAAGGACAATCCAAACGGTCATCTGTTTTTGTATAATAAATCCCGTTGCGGTAATGCTCGCGATAATTTAGTCGCGGTAATGTTTGCGGATATCTGTGCAGCAACAGGCGCGGTAATGTTCGCGGAAATATTGCCGCAGCCATTACCGGAGGTTACCGCAAGACCATTACCGCAAACTTTGCCGCAGTATTTTCCGCGTACGGGAATTTTTATATTTCAAGTTTTTTTTTTTTTCGGTAATGTGAGCGATAATACCGCGCATATGTTATAAGCTAGTGTGTGTTCTAAATGTGTGTGTGTGTGTGTGTGTGTGAGAGAGAGAGAGAGAGAGAGAGAGAGAGAGAGATTTCTTAAATGTCAAAGCATATTGCTAGCTAAAGGTAAGGAGTAGCAACAAAACTTGACCAACTCTTACAAAAGGAGTGTCTTCAGAGAGACCTGGATTCCTAGTTACCATTGCCCACCATTACAATCATAAAGCAATCCATGTGTTTCTTCTCTTTATTTGTCTCACCTCCTCCATCGGATCTTGTGGAAGTCCATATGCTCTTCGCATCTGCTCTGGAGACTTTCCCTTCAACATCAATTCTGCAACTTTGGAAGCACACTCGTCCAAAAGATCGTCTATGAGTAGGTAATCTGCAGCCTGATGAAAACCAAAAGTCAACAAGGAAAAATGGTTTCAAACAATAAATTCTCGGGTATTCACTAGGGCCGGTTACCATATGGTATCATGCGAGTGTACAATAGGTTGGTTCTCTAAGGACAAAAGAGGCAGCTTTTACAATGAAGAGTCCTTTACATAGGGGTAAATAAGATAGTGTTGGTGCATGCAAGTGAAGTCTCCCTAGTACTACTAGTGAATCGCCAGGGGATAAATTTTTAATCATAGGTTACAACTCACTATTATTTAATTACTACTACATAGCAATTCATCATTTAGAGAGAAAGAGGAGCATAAGAGCAAAATAGAAATCTTTTGTGAGATTTGTTCCGTTGCCACGTTGCTAACTAATTAAGGAGTGCCAAACTACCCTTGAAGTTAATTTGGTAAATGTGAGTTGAAAAAGCATTCAAAATGACATGAGGATATTGAAGTGCTAACCTTCATGCTTATCAGAATGCTGGAGGGGGTGAGTGCATTGAAGAAATCATTGGCAGATGATGGCGATTGAGCATCCCCTGCAGGGCTATTGGGGTGGTTACCGTTACCGGCTCCGTTCCCGTCGCAGTGGCCGGTGCCGTTGTCTGAGGGCTGCAGCTGCAAGCGGCAGAAATCATTGCCATTGCCATTGACGTCGCCGTCGCCGTCAATGCCATAGTTGATTGAGGTCTGCAATTGGAAGCGGAAGAACTCAAAGACCTTTCGAACAACGGAGGGGAGCGGAAGCGAAAGCGGTGCCTTGTATGGATTGCAGGTGTCTTGCAACATGTTGCGGATGAACAGTGACTGCACTGCCACCGCCTCCTCCACCTCCGTCACCTCGTTGTCCGCTGTTGACAGCAATCTCAACATCCTCGACGGCGTCATCATATCTGTATCTTTATCTTCTCTTGGGCACATCTAAGCATTTTCCCCTATCGCTTATACAGAAGTCCCGCGGCTGTCCGACTACTACGACACCGTTTTTTGCCCCCTGGAATTTGCATTAAAAATTTCCAAAGTTGCCAACATGCCCTTCAATATCTATACTATATATTAAGGACACTGGTTTTCCAGTGCCACGTGTCAAAGTTTGCGCATCCGGTGAGTTCCGGCTTATATGAGTGAGGGGGAGAGGGGGAGAGAGAGAGGGCGGCCGGTCGTATTAGTCCCAATAATATACCCATCAATCCCACAAACATCTCTCGAGACATTATGTTTTACAACTCTTTATCCGAATATCCGTTCTCTATCATTACATGATATTATAAGTAGCGATTTGTGATTGTACTGTGGGCTCTCAAGGTCAAATAGCTCACTATTTGCAGATGAATTTTTTTATCTAAGACACTTAAAGATAGATCTATATTAACAAAAAGGGATAATGTATGCAAATATTTGGAGCAATCCATCATGGAAGATTCACTAATATAATCCCTTACATGGTAGCCCAACCCCCTATCTATGCAGATTGAAGTGCTTAGACAACCCCCTACATACGGATTCCATAGTATTAACATGATCCCCCTTTCCTTTTATGTACACAAAATTGAAGAAGATTGTGGTGTTTGGCTATGCTTTGGTTGATATTCATGCCAAATATGGTGGACATTAGTGCTTGCGCGGACATGGACATATCAATGATGTGGTACTCGAAAATGATGGGCAATGCCTTGATTGATATATATACCAAATGTGTTGCTTGGTGATGCTTCAATAGATTTGTATGCCAAGTGCAGTGCATTTGGTAAACTAGAGGTTGTGCTTGATAATGCCTTAGTTGAAATGTTTGTGAAATGTGATGCTTCTGTATGTGATGCTTTTACACAAGCATAAAGGGTTCTTGAAGAATTCCATATCCAAAAAGTCATCACTTGGAAAGCATTGTTTGCAATACATGCCTTACATGGTTGAGAAACTCATTGATATGGTCGAGAGAATTCATGGTGTGATTGCTAGTCAAGGCTTGTTGGAGAAAAAAGTCGCGTGCTTGGAAGTGCTTTGATCAAATATAACAAGAGCTAAAAAAGTGATAAAATCACAAGGCCTGCCATAGGAATTTGTTGTGCTTATACCCACCATGATCAACATTAGAATGTAATCAAGTGATGAAATGATAAGACCTACCCAATATACCCTTTCCACGACCTAAAAAAATGTTTTAGATTCACTTCATAAGGTAAAATAGGTAATTGTGCACCAAGTAGTCTACAACCAGTGCTCGGAAAAAACCTTTTCCCAAAAACTTGGAAAACCTACATATGTGAAACAACAGAGGTAAATTGACCAAATTTGAAGATTTATACACCAAATTTCACTAATTTTTCAAAATTTTGTGGGTTTTTTCACCTTCAAATATAAAATTTAGAGGTAAATTTAAAAATTTGTAGGTGAGATTACACTTAGCCTAGGTTTTTTTCGAGCACTGTCTACAAAGCTTCATCTCAAAGAATGGACATCAGGTGATAGGCTACTGTGGTGTTGTAATAACTTGTTTATTGCTCAATGCCTTAGATTTTGGAACACTTCTCTCTGTAAGAACTACATTCTGTGAGAGAGAGAGAGAGAGAGAGAGAGAGAGAGAGAGAGAGAGAGAGAGAGCTTTGAACAATGAGCGCACCAGATCGTGTTGACCGACAATAGGGAACGCCGCCACTTGGACCCACAAGTAGAGAGAGAGAGAGAGAGAGAGAGAGAGAGAGAGAGAGAAGAGGCGAGAGACAAGAGACAAGAGACGAGGGGCAATGGAGCAACAATGGTTGCAAGGGAAACATAGTGGTCTCCTAGATGTATTGGCCAAGATAGCTTCACACAAACCGAAAGACCCTTCTCCACCTCACCTCCCAAAACCCTGAGATCAAGTAAGAGCATGACCGCGTGCAATTGACTGTGTGTGTAAGGTGTGAGCATGAACATGTGTGAATGACTCTGTAAGGGTAACTTGAATGTACGAGTGGTAATGTGGCTAGCTAATGTGAAATTTGTGGAGTGTGTGTATGGGCTTGTGTGAGTGAGGGGGCGAAGAGAGGGTATGCTACAATAAACTCGCTGACCAAAGAAATAGCAACGTGCCAAACTGAGGGCAAAGCCAAAACAGGGGAGTTGTTCGTGAAGGTGTGAAATGCGGTAGACAAGAGGTTGTGGAGGAGGAGTGACAGGCGGATAGTGCACAACGTGGCCGCATGCAGAAAAGGACATGCAAAGGGGCGGAATGGAAGCTATATGCAGGGGTAGTAGTGCGCGAACCGAGGCCAGAGTGGAGAGTAAGAGGCGGCAGTGGTGAGGAAGGTGGCACTCAAAGCCAAAGATGGCAAGGCGGAAGCGGAGGGCTTCTGTTTGTGGAGTTGTCGATAGCACATTTGCTGCTGATGCGCTCAACTTCTTTGGGTTTTCAGTGCGCTACTCTTCCCCTCTGCCACGGCCTCGACCTCACTTCGAAACCCACAGCTCCGTCTTGGAAAATAAAATAAGTTTCTCTCTCTTTGCGCAGGAGGTGGGAGGCAAAGATTGGGTGCCTTGCCTTGGGATTGCAGAGCACGGGCAAAGGATGAGTTGTTAGGGGTGGGGAAGGACGTTGCTGCAGCAGGAGAAGCCAGGGGTTGGGGGCCCGGGTGCAATCGAGAAAAAGTATAAGGGGTATGAGCCTCCCGAAGACCGGCCACGGGAGGGGACCCCCCACCTAAATACGGTAGCCTCACTCCACGCACTCGCGCACCGTGGGGACTCCACGCAAGGTTCCCTGGGGTACGCTATGACCCGTCGGCGGTGCGACGGAGCCTAAGGCTACGTGGGGCTAGAGACCCGGAACGCAAGACCCACGAAGACCCGCGAAACGCAAACGGCCGTCGACCCATGGAACGCAACCACGCCCGAGCCGGTCCCGTCCGAGCCGGGCCCCCGAGAAGGCAACTTGACCCGAGCCGGTCCCGTTCGAGCCGGGCCCTCCTGAGCCGGTGCCGTCCGCGCCAGGACCCCTTGAAGACGAAAGTCCCCTCCGCCGCGCGCGGGTATAAATCCCCGCCGGGCCCAGAAACTGGGGCGTCACACTTGGTATCAGAGCTCCTGGAAGACGAGCCGAAGACCGACGTGCCCGACGCGCACGATCCTCACGACGACTCCAACCGCAATGGCCCGGGTCGTCTAAATCCTGGTGAAGAGAGCTCCAGAAAGCAACCACACGCCCTCCGCCCTGTGACGCGTCCCCTGAACACCGGGCCGTCACCCGTGACCCGCGCCGGCCCCGATCCGAGCCGGGCACCTCCATGAGAAAAAGGAACGATCCGAGCCAGACAGGGCTCTCCGTGACGCGTCCAAACACCGGGCCGTCACCCGTGACCCGCGCCGGCCCCGATCCGAGCCCGGCACCTCCAACACACAAAAAGCAAAGATTCGAGCCAGACAGGGCTCCCTACATGAAGAAAAGGCAGATGCGAGCCAGACAGGGCTCTTTATAACAAAAACAAAGAAACTCCAAAAACGCGACGAACCAAGCCAACGGTGTTCGTCGCGCCCCGGCCACTTTTGTGGCCCATGCTGAGCTGAAGACCCATTCAAGTCTACAAAGAGACCACAGGGCCCCGAGCTATGCCCTCCAAATGACGTCCAAACAGGGACCAACCCGCAAGTGCTGCATTGCGACGGAACGCTACTTCAGATTCGACTTTCAAGAAGCCTCCGCGCAGGCCAACGCAGCAGGTGGCTCCGCGCACATCGGGTTACCTATTCGGGGAACGCTTAAGTACGGGGAATTCTACTTGGGTGTTCAAAGCATACATTTTCAGCCTTCTGCCAAAACCCCAAAAATACACACACTCACTTTATTCTCAAAAGTCCAAAAACAAAGCATGCCTACTTACTTGCATTTTGGGAACAGTTTTGATCACTTGCACTTATATGCACCCCTTTGTCCCCACGGCCTCATGCATAGCCGAGCACTCTTTTCCCACGTTCGACGCGGTCGTCAAACTCTCTTCAAACGGGGGTGTATATAAGGGGTATGAGCCTCCCGAAGACCGGCCACGGGAGGGGACCCCCCACCTAGACACGGTAGCCTCACTCCACGCACTCGCGCACCGTGGGGACTCCACGCAAGGTTCCCTGGGGTACGCTATGACCCGTCGGCGGTGCGACGGAGCTTGAGGCTACGTGGGGCTAGGGACCCGGAACGCAAGACCCGCGAAGACCCGCGAAACGCAAACGGCCGTCGACCCATGGAACGCAACCACGCCCGAGCCGGTCCCGTCCGAGCCGGGCCCCCGAGAAGGCAACTTAACCCGAGCCGGTCCCGTCCGAGCCGGGCCCTCCTGAGCCGGTGCCGTCCGCGCCAGGACCCCTTGAAGACGAAAGTCCCCTCCGCCGCGCACGGGTATAAATCCCCACCGGGCCCTTGAAAGTCCCCTCCCCGACGCGCCCAGAAACTGGGGCGTCACAAAAAGGAGGGGATTATAAGCTGCTGATGGCACAGCCGTCTCTCTCTCTCTCTCTCTCTCTCTCTCTCTCTCTCTTCGACCAGGTACTGACGTGGAAAGGAAAGGGGGAGGGACCTCTCCTGTCTTCAATCCTCGTAATGAGTGTTTTCTATAGTCTATATCTATAATGAGTGTCTCCCTCTATGCACGAGGCCTTACCTTACTCCTCAGGCCAAAAAAAATCCTTGTAATGAATGTTTTGCAAAGCTCTATCTTTAATAAAAAATATTTACAATGAGTGTCTGCTCTTGGAACTAACCAATAGTAAAATATATATATTTTTTAAAACACCCTTCCTTTTTTCTTAAGAAAAGAGGGAACCCATCACTATGGCCTTAGCCCTTTGGGCAGAGCAAAAACAGGTCAAGGGCTTTTGGGGAAGTATCTTGAGCCTAGGTGCATTGCTTTGTCTATGGGGGACTATAAAAGAAACATGCCTTGGCAATGCTTTGGGGAATATGTGTGGAAAAGGGGGCGTTGGCCTCCTAACAAATCAAGGCAACCTATGTGTTTCAATCTCTCAAAGGCCTCCCATGAGTTTAAAGCCTTCAAAGGTTGACCGACACATCATAACAAAAAGGGTTTTTTTGAATGTGAAAAAAACGGGGGGGGGGGGGGGGGGGGGGGGGGGGGGGGGAACAAAGCATGGCAAAGACAAGCAGTAACAGAGAAACTATGGGGAGAATATGTGCTTGCAGTGGGTGCTACAAGGCTCATATGGTGGAGA
This sequence comes from Adiantum capillus-veneris, assembly GCF_014529385.1. Lineage (NCBI taxonomy): Eukaryota > Viridiplantae > Streptophyta > Polypodiopsida > Polypodiales > Pteridaceae > Adiantum > Adiantum capillus-veneris. The sequence continues at coordinate 160,217,080 of NC_140944.1, forward strand.
CCATTAAGCGTAAACCCATCAGTAGGATGGGGTGATCCCATTTGGCTCTGCTTTGTGTGGGCAATGCCTTGATTGATATATATACCAAATGTGTTGCTTGGTGATGCTTCAATAGATTTGTATGCGAAATGCAGTGCATTTGGTAAACTAGAGGTTGTGCTTGATAATGCCGTAGTTGAAATGTTTGCAAAATGTGATGCTTTTACAGAAGCATAAAGGGTTCTTGAAGAATTCCATATCCAGAAAGTCATCACTTGGAAAGCATTGTTTGCAATACATGCCTTACATAGCAGAGAAACTCATTGATATGGTCGAGAGAATTCATGGTGTGATTGCTAGTCAAGGCTTGTTGGAGAAAAAAGTTGTGTGCTTGGAAGTGCTTTGATCAAATATAAAAACCGGTCTTTTATGGTTTTCTGAGCATTGATCTTAAGACTTGTCTTGTCTATCAACCATTCTCCAAATCCTAATTTAATTCTACAATCCTACAATCCTAAAGGCACTCAGCAAGTACGATTACCTCCAAGCTACCTCTACACAACAAAAGACGACAATCTTAGGCTATGCGGTTTCTAAAAGAAAGTTTTGAGCTCTAGGCAATCCTAGAGGAAGTTAAAGGATAACTTCACAAGACACTCGTATTTTTCCCTAGTTTAGGTCTCTTCGGACCCTGGCAGCGGCGCCAAATGTGGGACCCATGTCTAACCTCACCATCCTATCTTGTTGCAGTATTAGCGAGAACCACAATTAAATTGTCAATCCATGGGACGAAGCTGACTCAACTAGTGAAGAGAGGCTACAAGAAGTTGTCAATCTCTTGGAAAACAACTAACAACTCGTATCTAACTCAAGCTACACTCAAGTGATTGAAATCACCAAAAGCCAATCGCTCATCGACAAGCAAATCACATCCGTTACAGCATCGAATGACATACAAACGTAACCAAGCTTCTAGGACATGTTTATAAGACCTAAGCACACATTCTTATGGTCTCATATTCCACTTTAGGTCAAGTTCCAAAATCAGGATTATTAACACCAGTGGATTTCTGACCTAGTCGTTTTTGACCCAGAATGCATCTAAATGCTTAGCAATGATACCCCTATACCCCGCCTATACTTAGTTTTTGATTTGAAAGTGTTAATTCCTAGTTATGATAAATGCTTAGCAATGATGCCCCTATACCCCGCCTATACTTAGTTTTTGATTTGAAAGTGTTAATTCCTAGTTTTGGCCTCGCCGCGGTGGGTAGGCGAGGCCAAAAGCTACGAAATAATGGAACTGCTTACATCAATGCATAGAGCTCTTACCTGTGGTTTCAATGCAACAAACACGATTTTGGAAAACTAATAATCTGGGAGTTCTACCAAAGATGGTCAAAACTAATAATCTGGGAGTTCTACCAAAGATCGGTAATGACAGGTAGATACAATCTGGAAGCTTGTAGGCCCGGCTCATTAATTATAGAGTTTATCCGAGAAAATAGGAGTTACAATATTCTCGATTTATCAAAATAATAAGTGTTTTACAATAAAAACTCCGAAAAATGGTATCCGTGGTATCTGTGTTAGCTTGCTGCTAACAGAGCTCAAATCTGATGAAGTAGGGACTTATCTGACTACTTATGCCAACTATAAAGGTGTCATGATCATCACTAGTTTACGCAAGCCCTGTATTGAGGACGAAGATTCTCCCTCACTAAAAATTCCTAACCAACCCCAATAACTCTTTCACATCATTTTTCACCCTTAGTACTTCCTCCAACTTTAATAGGGGAGAGTCTTGTAGCTTTACTAGAGGAAGAGGTAGAAATACTCCCATCCGGAACCTCCTTGACTTGTGATCATCTTTACTGTATAGGTAGTCTTTGGCCCTTGTGGAAGGATGCATCTCACAAAGAAGACCTCTACTTTGGAGTTTACCTATTTACACTGTCTTTTCCAAAATGAATTTTTTGATTGGTTTCCCCCCAAAAAAATATTTTGTGAGTGTTTTGTCTTACTTTTTGGCAACCATAAAATGCTTGATAATGTCCTTATTGGTGGCTGGAGGTATCAACAGCTTATCAAGAGTCTTGTCTACAGTAATGATTTTTTACGTCACAACACTATCTCGGAATGCGCTTGTAATAAATATAACACTTTTTGTAAAAATTTTGGTGATTTGGTCAAACATGTCTGTACTTGTGATCTTAATTTAATTGATGAAACGATGGTCCAGAAAATCCTCACTAAAGGAATGAATCACATCTCTAGTTTTCCAAAAACACCCATATCTTGCTCTATCAGCTTTACTTAGCTTCTTAACTGACCTTGTCAATTCTCTCTGACTAGAGAAGACGGTCCTATTGCAATTAACTAAATTGAGATATTTTTTAAAGAAAATCTCTTTCCTACCATACAAATAACTATCCACTAATAGTACTTGGATCACACCGCACCTCGACCTTAAATTTCAAAAAATCGCACATAATTGGTTTGTCGTAGGGCTTGATAAAAGCACGAATTGTCCTACTCATATGTGCAAAAACTTGGCTTGGAAAGCAGCACATTCTCGTCTATCTGCAAGGTAATTCACGTTGCTTAACCATTCTCCTAGTATGATTACTGATGGGATCACGAAGCATCTTAATAATCTTGGATATTTTCTTAAGACAGTCAAGCTTCCTGTGCTATTTCCCACATATAAACATCATAAACATAAATTTAGATGGATATTTGATGCTTTGAATGGGATATTTACAGACATTACTAAAGATATCACCCTTTGCCTTGGCTTTATACTTTTTGATTTTGAATCTATATGTGAAACTAAGCAAAAATTTGTTCAAACTTCCTCAAGATACACTATAATCGCTTTTGACTAGTAAAAAACTTTACTGAGGTCACTCTCAACTTCCCTAGACAAATATTCTATCCCTTTACCACAGACATCACTCTTTGCTATGAAAATATACCCGTGAATGGGGAATTGTGGCTAAAGAGTATTCTAATAAAAATGATCGGGATAGCATTTAAGCACACTAGGGTAAAAGGTTTTTTCTACATCTCCCTCACTAATAAACCAAGATGGATTAAGAAACCCCACTCATCTCACCCTTTCCACTTTAATGAGGAAAAATTGGTGAATAACATTACCTAGATTCTTGACAATTGTTCTATCCTCTTCGAAGGCCAATGTTTTAACCAAAGCCTAAGCATTCCTATGGGTTTTTCTTGCTCACCCCTTATGTGTAATTTATATTTAGCCTTTTTTGAATACAAATGGTTTCTCAAAACCATGAAAGATAAGGATAATTTTCATAAGCTCTCCCTATTTAAGCATACATACAGATACATGGACGACATCCTAAGCCTCAACAATAGATCTTTTTTGGATGAGATTAACCTTATTTACCCTAACCGCCTTAAGATTGATCCAACTTACGGTGAAGGTTTTACTACAACCTCAGGTTTCTTTTCCACCTCTGCACAATTCCATAACTTTACAATTATGCTACATAACCCCTGTAATGGTGGCTATGACTACTGTTTCACGTGGAAAAGAGATCTATTGAATATCTCTTCCATTAAGTTCATAAAAAATAAAAGTACTCGGCCTCATAAAGAAACTCTTAATACATGCATCAACCTCCTTTACTCGATCTTGTATTCTTCATCTAACTGCTTCTTAGCTTTGGAAGACATGAGGCTTCTTATACACAAATTTTGCCTTAATGGATTAAGGAGGAGTGACTAAATTGATACAATCATCAAGAATATTTCCCGGAATGACTTGTGTGGCTTGGAATTCAGCCGCTCTAATCTCATCTCTTTAATTAGGCAGTAGGCCCATGCACAATGGACCTATTGCCAACCCATTGTGTATGGTGCCTGGGTTTTGGGCCGGTACACACACACATGGCTAGTTATAGTGTGTTGCTATTTTCTTGATATTATTAGCTGGGGATTGTTGGCTTGGGGAACCTTTGGTGAATCACTAGCCTGAATTCACTTGATGATTTTTGGAAAAAGTATCATTAGGTGGTACCCTAGTGGTACCTAACCCACACACACATATGGTACTGGTACTGGTAATGTACTGATACTGGTGCTGCTTGTGTAGTGGTACTGAAACTAGTACTGGTACTGATACTACTTATGTGTGCTACATTATACATGAATGGTACTGGTGCTACTTGTGTACTAGTATTGAACTATTACTGGTACTGCTTGTGTACTGGTACTAAAACTAGTATTGGTACTGATGCTACTTATGTGCTGGTATTGTGATTGGTACTATATTATACAGGAATGGTATTGGTGCTACTTGTGTACTGGTACTGAACTATTATTGGTACTGGTTGTGTATTGTATTATACTGGATTGGTACTGGTGCTACCTATATTGGTACTAACGCTACTTGTGTATTGGTACTGGTACTGGTACTAGTACTTATACTGTTTATGTATTGTATTATAATGGAGTGTTGCTACTTGTGTACTGGTATTGTACGGGTACTGGTACGGTATTGTACTAAAATGGTACTGGTGCTACTTATTGAATGGTATCGATATTGGTACTGCTACTGTTTGTAATTTTTGACCTTTGAAACATGCCACTCTTGAGAAGAGGTGGGGGGTGATGGTGGGACCAGGGGGGTTATGGTTCCAACACCTCTCTCTCTCTCTCTCTCTCTCTCTCTCTCTCTCTCTCTCTCTCTCTCTCTCTCTCTCTCTCTCTCTCTCTCTCTCTCTCTCTCTCTCTAGTACTTACTAGTGGTACCAGGGGGGTTATGATAGTACTTACTGGTGCTACTAGACTGATACTGATATTGACACTATACACAACTGGTACTGATATTGCTATACTAGTATTTGTAGTACTGGAGTTGTCCTGATACTATATATACTGGTATTGGTATTGGTACTTACTGGTACTATTGGACTGTAGTGGTACGCATATGCACATGCACACACACACATGGCTGCTTATAGCTTGTTGCTATTTCACTATATTTTTACTGTGACTGTTGGCTTGGGTTACCTTTAGCGAATAACTCGCTTAAATCCACCACGTAATTTTTGTAAGGTAGTACCTTAATGATACCTAACCCTTAGATACTAAATGGGTTATGGGCGGACTCCCCCCCCCCCCCCCCTCCCCACCCCCCTCTCTCCCTGTACATGGCAGTGCTGCTACACTGAATATATGATTAGCTTGACCTTTCTTATTATTTATATTTGAAAGCAATCTAGTTGGGTGACATCTATAACATGTGGGATACCCATGCATCACCTGCATACGATACCAATGCTAACTAAATGTTGTGTTGTTTCCATGGGTGCAGGTGAGGGTTACCTTCTCAATTATGGTTTTCAAAGTTCCTTGGCTTGAAGATGGCGGACTATTATATCTTCTGGCCCTTGATTTCAGCACTTGTGTATAAAGACTATTTTGTACTATGAATGGGAATTATACCACCATTTCATTGGCATAGTTTCTAGTGTCTTTTGTAATCTGAGAGGATTCTTTGGTGTATATGTTAGATTGTTATTTGAACACACACACACACACACACACACACACATTCTTAGAGAAGTGGGAGGGGTGGTATGATTTACCGTTGACACTCGCAAGAAAGGTAATGAGCAGGTCCGCCCCAAAGGGTGATTATCGTTAGAACCTAGGTGTGTGGACTGATGTTTGCATACTATGGGGTAACCTCTGATTCCATCTGGTATCGGGTTCATACCAGGCTACCAATGTATTAAATGATGCCATTTTTAATGTTTTTGACTAGGGTGTGATAATTTTTAACTAGATCAAGGCTAGGTTGATTGGATTTAGTAGGTTTTCTTCTTATTTGGCATGACACTTACTAATATAGACTGAGGTATGTTGATGCTGTATGCCCAAGTGGGGTTGTGAGAATTGACTTTGTTTGATAACATAGCCGAGTTTGATGCCTTGACCTAACAATGGAATTTTTATGGAGATATTTGAAGCTGTTGATTAGGCTACTTTGTGGCTTTAATGTACTTGTTAAAAGAGGAGTTAGAGCATGACAATATGGCAAAGTAATATTTGAAAAATTGACCTATGGACTAATATGGGGTTTAAGGCACTTGGATCAGAAGAGGTGGTGGCCTTCTGATCTGAATGATATGTATGTTAAATATCTATTTAAGGTCTTATAAAAATTGGGGCTATATAGAAACCATACATATAATTACTTCCAATCATTAGGTTAATAAAGTTTTTAACAAAACAATAAAAACTAAAGTACTGGAAGACATGAACACTCTGGACTATGGTTTTAAGTTTAAAAAGTTGTAAGTTGGACATGGATAACAACTGATATAGTCCGTTGACACTTGTAATACACATTCAAGGCTAACGTATCTGTTGTCTTGTTTGGATGGATCAGGTGAGGACTCTATCCTTTCTTGGATTTTTTTTGGCTTAAAGAAAATGTTTGTCCTTCACATACCAGGCTCTTGCCACTTCATGGAACATACTTTTTAGATCGACCACTGTACTTCTACACTAGGATGAGACCGTATTCTTAGAGCAATGTACAAAAATACTTCTAAGATTGAGCTGTTTTTGTACTAATCATTGTCACTTGTCTAAATCCAACTGTCTTTTGAACTAAAATGTTCATTTATGTTGTATTATACAAGTAAATCAGCTACACACACACACACACACACACACACACACAAGATTACACGAGTCCTTTCTCATGCTTCACTACATAAATTGGAAAAAAATAGCCTGGCTTAGATTCAATATAACCCTTATTTTTTTCACCTTTACATCTCAATAAAACCTTCCATTACGTGATCACACAAGCAGCTGTCACAATAAAAACATGTGTTAGGACGCTAAGCCAAAGGAAGGATACGGTTCGCTAAAATGGCACTACACTCCTTGGTCTATGGTGAGAAGTTAAAATATCCTCTTGGGGGTTGGCCAAAATGGCGGTACAAATATATCTTACGATGTGGTAAAAACTGCGCTAGCAAATATAACTGCTCAGAAAATCCACGCTTCATTAAATGTTCCACATAGTAATACTGTGGACCTAAGCCTAGGGCTTCCTTTATTATCGCTAGATGGATATTATTCTTGAAGTGTTCTTGACCCCATAGGGTCACCCGTGTCAATCTATTTTGATATGTCCACCATTTTGTCTGCGCAAATGATGTTCCTAATTGAGGGAATAGAAGACGCTCATAATGTAGGATGGTTTTTGTCCTGATGGACTCACCTGACTGCTGTAGATGGGCTAGCGTTATTGCTATTACCTGATCTTGATTATAAGCCATGGTTGATGAAGTGTAAGACACTACTTAAGACAAGTTATTAAAGAAACTTGCTAAATTGCTCTAGCATGTTACAATGCTCTCGAAAGTAGAGAACACCGGTCTTATATAGGCCCAGATTGCAACCCCTACCGAGTGACTTTCCGTACAAAAAACCAACTCTTCTTGCCAACTCTTATTGGGTCCCGAAACACATTAACTCACCTTTGCTTTTTTTTTTTTTACTTATGTTTCTCCTAGAAACTTACCAAACTAGGCCATCCTACCTAAAATGGTCTCTCTTGAAATATCGTGTATTTTTTCATCTGCAATCATCCAGAGTTGGAGAGTAATTATTCGAATTTTTTTATCACGCATCGACTTAGCTAATCTTGTCTGATATTTTCAAACTGGCTACTACTTCCAATTTACTAGATCTTATTAAATTGCTACGGGCAGTAAGTGTTGGGGGATTTTCGGTAGTTGCTTTTTTAGAAATCACTTAAACTTGGTTTTTTTCTGCTTAAAAAACCTTAAATAAAATGATGATGACCCTACCTTATGACACCTGGTTAGAGTTATTTTTACTTTTAACCTACTGAAATTCTGCTTGTACTACTCTTCTGCTTTACACTACCCTTTGCAACAGAAAGGAGTGTGCCCAGTTCTGAGGCTTCTGCACTCACGCTTCGTCTAACTCTACGTGCTTCCGGATCTTGTGTGAATGCAATCACTGAGACAGGGGCTGTGAGTAGTGACCTTGATGGAGATTTTTGCTAGCATAGGTGGGGTCCCATCCGATACGACTGTGCTTGGACCTCTATTTAACCCTCACTGCTTTGGATCAGGTGAGTTCTATACTCACTTAGCATCAGCATGCTGTATTTTTCAACCTATGCTTTCATTACATCTAAACTATTAAGACTACATCATGCCTAAAGAAAAGGAGAATTCTATGGAGGATTCATCATCTACTCCAAGTCTACATCATGCCTAAAGGAAAGGAGAATTCTATGGAGGATTCGTCATCTACTCCAATTCTACAGGTTTTTTTTGAAAAAATTCCCTATGTTTGATCTTGTGCTGTTCTTCTCCTATCTAACACTGTAGATTGAGGCCTGGCTATTTGGTTGAGAGATAATGATAAACTGGTTTTTGAATATTCTGTGTATTTTGTTCTCCGGCTTGTGGAATGTTTAGTGATGGAATATATGCTCAGATTCTGGGTTGCTTCATGCAAAAAAAATCTCTAAATAACATGTGGTATCTCACTGGTAGATTTTTTACTTGATATTGAGGTACTATTAGATTGTAAAAAGATTCGTTGAAAATAAATAAACTCACATTACCTAATGATGTCTAGTTCTCGGTTTTAGCTTCATTATGGTTTCCTACTACTATCAAATACCCAAAGGCTGTCTGGTCTTTTTAATGCACTAGCTTGATCAAGTGCTTACCATTTAGAGTTGGTTTTTTTTTTTCCCGACATGTTGTAGCTTTGGAATATCTCGCCTGGTTTTTGGTTTTGTGCCCCTGTGGTAAGATGTTTTAGGCTGTGCTCTTTTAAACTCGGCCTTACATACTCTCATTTCACTTCATATCTGGTAGAAGTTAACTTTTTTTTTTTTCACTACAAATCGACCCGCATGATGCCGATTACAAAGACTGTGAAAACGTATATTCTTTAGCTTGGAATTATACATTTAACATGGTGTAATGGTATTATGGTTACTCTCTGGCTAGTGAGAGGGTGACTTTCGAAAAATACTTCGGCTGATCTTTGGTTTTTTTTACTATATCTCTGGCTTTTACTATTTGGGCCTTTTCTTGCTTGATGTTTTGACTTGCCCAGCTGTGCTAGTTATGTTTCAGAGAATGGCACTTTGGCCTGCACTATAAAAACATACTTTCTAATTTGTCCGCTCTTTTTTCCATAATGAGAAGAACAAAACTGTAGTTTCTGTTTAACATTGGGTAAACAACTGATGGGATTGATTTTAATATGTACTCAATTAGCTAGGATAAAAACAGGGATTTCTGGCTTTATGGAAGATTATGTCAGCAATGACATAGGAAGAGAATCATCTATGAATAATGATGGCATTTGAAAGGATTAAATTGGTTCTTAATTCTAGTAGTGATATCATTTTAAAAAATAAAATCCAAACTTATGTTTCAGACTTCTCTAGGTTGGTCTGCTGGTCCCAGACCTTAATGTGTAGTTCTGATGTGGGTGGGTTTGGCTTTCGTGAATATAATACTGAGGCCTTTTAGGCTTTGTAAATGAAACAAAATCAAGCTCTAACTTTGCTCATACATAACCAAGCTATCCTTTTTGTCTTCAAGAGGTGTTTTAGCCATTGAAAAATTGATATCTGGTATAGGATTGTATGTCTCGAGCTAACTTGTGCTTGCTCCTCTGGGGTAGAATTCTCCCCGATCTGGTTAAAGAATGAGTTTGGGACTTTTTTTTAAGAAACTTAGTTTTTTGATAATATCTTTAAAACTCTTTTAACTAAGGTTAGGCAACGGAAAAATTTATAAAATAAATATGGAACTAACTTGATATATAGTAGCTTTGTGGAAATCTCACTCTTCGGGATAGATTGGCTAAAAACCAAGGACTCTTATTCTATTTTCAAAAAAACAAAATACATGTAGAGAACTATTTGTTTTTTCATTGCGACATGGATAACAACTGGGATGCCCAACATCACCTGCGTACAGTCACGTGCTAACGAATTGTTTTCTTGTGGCTATGGGTGCAGGTGAGGGCTACCTTCTTTGATAAAAACATTTTGTTATAGGTGGTTGATGACATGAGGCTTATCGTTTACCTTGAAGCAGTATCTCCCTGACTTAGGGATTAGTTTCTCCCTTGTTATACTCTGTTTTCTTCACTACCTTGTACAAAATTTATTCTCAATAGCAAATAGATTATTGTAAAAATCCATTGTATTTGCCTAGAATTTTTGGTATGTGAATAGGTAGTGTTCGTTTGCACATATGTATCTATTTAGAACTGCTACACACACAATAAATGCAAAAGAGATATAGACTTTCCTTTCTCTCTCAGACCTTATTTCTAGTACTTAGCACCTGTTACAATATAATTTATTATATTCTAATAGGCAGGGGTGCTATCACACAGTCGTAGTGGTCCCCTTTTGATTTGACTGGTGAAAGGGATAGCACTACCATCTTATTCTAACTTTTCTCGCTCTCTCTCTCTCTAAGGTCCGCTTTTCCTTTTCATTTTACTATTTTATAAAAGTCTGTTTCATTTCACCTTTTTATAAATGTCTATCCACCAGGTTACTGGAAAACTCACAACAAGAATGAAGAGCTACTCTGACCCAGTTAAAAGAGCTTTGATTTCGGAGAAATTATGAATTGCTAGAGAAATAGAAAATGTCTTTCCTAATATCTCACTTAGGATTAGGCCCTATCTTCATAGGGATGTAAAACTCAAATAGAAGTTACACTCTGTATAAGCTCTACATGACTACTATGCTCATCCAAGATGTGTTATTCTAACCTTTGTTTTTGAAATCTTTGGAGATTATCTCTCTTTCCCAGGGTCTTACTCTTCCTTTGGAACCCCTTTCCTTTGCTTTTCTACTTGTGTTGAAATGTATCCAAGATAGCAATGCTCCTGCTTTAATTTTTTATGCCTCAAAAGATTCTAGTCTTTCACTTGTCCAACTTATTTTCTTTGACCATTGGGTGAAAGTTCTCGCTCTCCTTGTTAGAAATAAAACTAAGGGCCTCAACCTACTGATGGAATTTTCCTCTAATTTGGCTGGTCTTTCCAAAGCCCATATTTAGGACTTAGCTTCCTTCTCATCTAAAGGCTTTGAACTATCCAATATTCTCAGAAAATTTTGCGGGCTAAGTCCCATCTTTGTTACTGCTCCCTCTACTCCAATAGTCCCTCCTCCTAACAGCCTCTTTTGTAGAGATGCCGCTGCTTTGGAAGTTGTGAAAGAATTTCAAAAGGACCTTTTTTCACTCACTGAGCTTCCCTTTTAGATATGGTGCCGAGAGTCTCTAGGGCCTTTCCTTTTTTACCATCACAATAGATTGAAGTAGAATCCTTGGGTGTAGAGAACAGACTTTGGTTGTTCCCAAATGAAGGGTTTCTTGCTCCCATTTCTATGTAAACTTGGGTCTTCCTTGCTGTGCGCTCCTTGCCGCACTGTCGAAGCAAGGGACTTGCCAATACACCGTATGCGAGCCACAAACGGCTCCAAGCACACAACAAGCCTAAACTAGCAAGCTCAAGAAAACAAAGGGTGTGTCACTCACCGCTCTACGCTCGCCTTCGTGGTGGATTCCTCGCCGCGATGAAGAAGAAGCTGCAGTCGTGCCGCGCTCAACCGCTTCGCCGCCGTCGTGCCTTCGTAATGCTCGATCGCACACACACTCTCCCTCTCTCTCTCTCTCACACACACACACACAAGGAGGTGAAGAAGAAGAAGATGGAGATGGAGCAAGAGCACTCTTCAATTGCACAAATGAGAGAATGAGTAAAAATTAGGTTTAGTTGGCTTGGCGCTCCTTGCCGCACTGTCGAAGCAAGGGACTTGCCAATACACCGTATGCGAGCCACAAACGGCTCCAAGCACACAACAAGACTAAACTAGCAAGCTCAAGAAAACAAAGGGTGTGTCACTCACCGCTCTATGCTCGCCTTCGTGGTGGATTCCTCGCCGCGATGAAGAAGAAGCTGCAGTCGTGCCGCGCTCAACCGCTTCGCCGCCGTCGTGCCTTCGTAATGCTCGATCGCACACACACTCTCCCTCTCTCTCTCTCTCTCACACACACACACACACAAGGAGGTGAAGAAGAAGAAGATGGAGATGGAGCAAGAGCACTCTTCAATTGCACAAATGAGAGAATGAGTAAAAATTAGGTTTAGTTGGCTTTTATAGGAGCTCACCCCATTCACACTTGGGCGCCCATGCTTAACCAACTAATCCCTTGAATGTCCAAGTTAAAGTGCGCCTCTCATCGACGATCACTCTACCTTTCCCTATTGGTCCGAAAAGCCCGGTACCTGACTCTACCAAATATATAATACACGTCCGTCGTAGGTAACGGGGTGTCCGTGTGCCGTGAGGGTTAACATGCCCCCCTTCCTGATGTAGATTCCATCCTCGGAAGCTATTGAGTTGAAGCTGGTTCGTCGAGGTGGAAGAGCATTTGAGATGAATGTCCTTAGCCTTCTTCAGTCACTGCAAAATCAAACAACATTGGCACAGTAATTGCATTCTCTTAAAAAGCATATGCAGTTTTAGGTAGACACATTGATTGGTAAAAGAATTTCAAACAATTTGTTAGCAATGAACATTAAATTGCAATGTAATCAAATGCATAAACAGATGTAAAGGCAAAAAATTAAACAAGTCTGGGGTCGCTAATTTGACGGTCGAAAAGCACTAGAGATCGAATATTAATACCATGGGTAAGCTTCTTAATTTTCTGTGGTCAATTAAGTTGTTTAATCGCGAGAGCCAAGTATTCATGTTCAAGGGCTGACTAGAGGCTATATCTAGAAAACCTTGTAGTTAAGCTACCATAAAAGGAATTTCTCATGAAATCATCGCCTGACTGATTACTTTTTCTTTGACCCCCCAAGGTCTTTTCACAGTGATTCAATTATGATGTGTGTGCTTATTTTGTATGCCTTGGGTTTTTTGCTTTTCAAGGAAAAGCGCCCACGCCGGGAACCTCTAGGGCTCTAGTACCATAGGCAATACATGTGAGTGAAGTACCAAATCAAGCTGAGATTTCTCTTCCAGCTTAAAATTTTACATTGTGGCACTTTGATTTTTTGGCTTGTTCATTTTCAACATTTTAATTTTGTAACTTTGGGGGGTCATATAACACTGTTACCCTCCCCAGGCTCATCACATTAGTAAACTCCCTTTATAATACTTAAGCTAAAGGTCAATAGGGTTAAGCCCACTAGAAAGCCCTAGTACATTTCACACAATGCTGCCTAAATCGGATTAAGAACCTAAGTAACCATTGCTTATTAGGAAGGCATTCCCCATGGTATTAAGAGAAGATTTCTAATACCTAGCTTGGTCAAACTAGCTTAGTCGGACTGCTTGATTTTTAAACCTAGACAAGTGATTATGACAAAAGATTGCATTGAATTAAATGTTTGATACTAAGCAAATGCGGTGAATATTATGCTACCAATCACAATCAAAGCAGACAAACATGGATGCAATGCTAATGGATAAGAAACACCTGTTTGTGTTGATGGTCGCGCTTGATTTGAAGTGTGAACGAGAGAAAGGTTCCATGAAGGTCCAAATCCTATCAATAGCAACACGTTCCTGTACACACTAGGAAACAAAAGGAATACCTCCAAGAGGCACATTAGTGGGAAAAGAGATCTTTGCTAATCACTCAACTCTAAAACAGAAACACTCCTATCATACTAATCTTACCTGACCTCCATCCCTCAAGTGATGAGGATCAAAGGTGTTTTATGGCATAGGTTTCTGTTTCACTGTACCAAATGTGACATGTATAGGTCTGAGTCAATGTTTTGACTTTTATTGTGCATACTCGTTTGCTAATTGCTCTTGCTCTTTTTTTTTTTTTTTGAGTATAAAGCTTTATATGTACATTCCCTAAGATTGGAATTGAGAGGTCAGGGAAAAAGGTTGAGAGGGAAACAAGTGAATGATGACTGTCAGCAAACACTCCCCCCTTCCTTGGGTAGATCATACTGTTTGAAATGAGCTTGTCACCCTTTGAAACCAATTGTTCCAGTTGGTAATAGGTGAGGATTTTTGCCAGTAGTTTTCTATTACCCTAGGTGCCTCGTCAAGTTGCAAGGGTGGTAAGGTGCTCTCCCAGGATCGAACTTGAAGTGGTTCATTAGGTGATTCTTGAACACTGGGAGGTGTGGATTCTTTTGTAGCTTCATGGAGGTCCACTACTATAGATGGAGGCTGTGTAGAAGCTTTTACCTCTATGGATGTATTACATGAGGAGCTAAAAGCTTCATGGGACTCCCCCCTTCCTGAGCTAGGTGGAACAAATCGTTCTTTCTTTGGTACCCAAACTAGCTCGGGAGCGGGTGTGTAGCATTCTGTGATTTTTTTCTTTTCACGATCATTGATTCGTTTTGGAGCTACGGGATTGGGCTCACTTGGGTCAGGTGATAGGTAAGAGCACAATCTACGTTTTGGCACCCAGATTTGATCATTTCCTTGATAGTAGCCTTGGGCTTCCAATAGTCGTTTAGGGATCCATCGCAACATTTTCTTACTTTTCTTGGAGCGAGTGGTACGTTTCTTACAAGGCTTCTGTTTTTTTGCATCAACCATGCTCACTACAGAGGTTTTAGGGACCCACTTGTATGTTTTCTCTGTTATATTAGGATGGTTCTTGTGTGTCTCAAGCTTTCTTTCAACTACATTAGTTGAAGCTCTAGAGAGTTGGGCTATGGGGACGTATGGTTCAACCTCCTGGACATGCAATGTCTTGGGTTTTATTTCCTTGGGCAATATCTGAGGGACTCTGGCTTGAGTGGTAGGGCTAAGAGTTGGTTTTTGCGTTGTAACACCCCCAGTCCCCCAATCAATAGTGCATTTGGTGGCTATCATCCACGTGCGGCCTAGGTTTATATTACCCTCCATAGTTCCAGTAGGCATGACCAAAAAGTCTTGAGCTACCACCCATTGTCATAACTGACAGAAGTGTGCCAGATTCCAAAAACCGCAGTTTTTTTTCTTGTTGACACCCTTGACTTGGATAATACTCTCAGATAGAGGTGGCTTCCCTAACTGACATCACACCCCATAGGATAGCAGATTGTATTTAGCACCCGTGTCCAATAAGGCGTTATATAGCACTTTTCCATAGGCACTATTTAACTCAATGGGGTATCGTAGAGGTGTGTCAGAGTCCAACCCATCCTCTTCGTGTGCTTCATTTGCATCAGGTTCCGAGCGAGTAGCTCTACCTAATGTTTCCATGAAACGGCTAAACATACTAGTACTAGGCTGTGGAGCTTCGGGAGGTGCATGGCCTTCTCTCTCAGTGTTTTGGTTAGGGTATGCTTCCATGATTTCTGAGTCGGAGGAGGAATCACTAGCGGCTATTTTAGGGTCTTGGGTGGTGCTACCTTGTGTCCCCGCTGAGGGTCTAGAGCTTATCGTGGATGGGTAATGGGTGTCCGTATGAACAGAGGCACTCTCAATATGCTCGTGTTCTAGCACTCGTCCAGAGCGTAAGTGCATGTGCTTTTGATACCCTAAGGTGTCAAAAAGCTACTCTAGGAGGCCTTGTGACTAGTTTTTAGCGTGTTTTTTGTTTGTTTTTTTGCTAGATTTTTTAGAGCGTGTCGTGGAATGGGCCGTGTGATAGCTCGAAACGAGCGTATCGGTCAGAGGGTCGTGTCGTGCTTTACAGCCCTCTGTTTGGTCACTCTATGCTCTCGGAATCCCTAAAACTGTCAATTTCCAGTAGGGAACTAGGCCCAAACTAGAAAGTCTAAGGGTGCAAGTGGGAAGAGAAAGGAGGAGAGTGGAGGACTTGTCCCACATGCTCTCATTCTCTCTTGAGGGAGTAGGGTATATATATAAGAGTGAGTCTAGTATATATCAGAGGACTGAGGACTGAGGCCTGGGCCTGGGCCTGGGCTTGGGCTTGGGCTTGGGCTTGGGAAAACGATCCCGATCTATCTTTTATACAAACCAACCCGTCCGTTTTAAGAGTCACGTTTTTTATTTTCGAAAAATATCGTCGCTCGCGTTTTTAATTTCCGAATTTTTTTCCTTTTTTTTTTCAAAATTATTATCATTTTTTTTTCTCAAAAAACTTTTTTTTCCCAATTTTTTTTTTTTAAATTTTTTTTTTTGTTGATGCAGAAAATGCAGAGAAAACGCAGAAATTGCAGAAAATGCAGAGAAAACGCAGAAATTGCAGAGAAAAAGCAGAAATTGCGGAAAACGCAGAAATTGCAGAAAATTGAAAAAACGCAGAAACGCAGAAAATTGCAGAAATTGAAAACGCCGAAGTTGAAAATGCAGAAATTGCAAAAATTGAAAAAACGCAGACAATAGCAGAAATTGAAACTTGACAGCAATTGCAGAAAACGCAAAAAACAGAAGCCTTCCACACACTCCTTCCCTGCCTTTCCTATGATAGAAATTGCACCACAAGGAAGCGTAAAGTGCTAACCGAGCTTGGTGTAGGGCATATCCCTGGCAACGGCGCCAAAAATGTGCGCTCCTTGCCGCGCTGTCGAAGCAAGGGACTTGCCAATACACCGTATGCGAGCCACAAACGGCTCCAAGCACACAACAAGCCTAAACTAGCAAGCTCAAGAAAACAAAGGGTGTGTCACTCACCGCTCTACGCTCGCCTTCGTGGTGGATTCCTCGCCGCGATGAAGAAGAAGCTGCAGTCGTGCCGCGCTCAACCGCTTCGCCGCCGTCGTGCCTTCGTAATGCTCGATCGCACACACACTCTCCCTCTCTCTCTCTCTCACACACACACACACAAGGAGGTGAAGAAGAAGAAGAAGATGGAGATGGAGCAAGAGCACTCTTCAATTGCACAAATGAGAGAATGAGTAAAAATAGGTTTAGTTGGCTTTTATAGGAGCTCACCCCATTCACACTTGGGCGCCCATGCTTAACCAACTAATCCCTTGAATGTCCAAGTTAAAGTGCGCCTCTCATCGACGATCACTCTACCTTTCCCTATTGGTCCGACAAGCCCGGTACCTGACTCTACCAAATATATAATACACGTCCGTCGTAGGTAACGGGGTGTCCGTGTGCCGTGAGGGTTAACACTTGCCAACCTGGCACTGACCACTATTGAAGAATGCAAGCTTACAGTTCTTAAAGGGATTCAGCTCCTGGATAAAGGAGAGCTGATTAAAGCTCCTTTCAATATGAATTTCCTTGATGACAAAAAATGTGGATCTAATACAGGTTTATAAGCAAGAACCAAAGGTGTGATGACCTTTAGTAAAAATAATGTTGAATACTATACAGAAATGGTGTGGAATGTGTTCAGACCTTACCTTAAGTGTGCATGCAAATTTTTAGATCCTAAAGCTTCTCGTGAGTCAAGCATAATTTGGTTTGACCATGCTATTTGGTACGCCCTCAAAAATCTTCAAAACATCTTTTCTGACAAAGTAGAAGAATTTCATCTTTCCCTCTTTTGTTCATGGCTTGGTGGACAAGCTAGGGATCCGATCTTAGCTGAAATCACCTTTATACATTACAGATTGATTATGTACGACACCCTTCATGAGCTGGGTTCTAAAGGTTGTGGCACACTGTTAACCACTTATGGAAGCTATAAAGGAATCAAAGGGATGGTTGGGAAAATCAAGCCTAATATTCATGATGAGGATACTTAAGTATCCAAACTCCCTAACACTCTTGTCTCCTCGTCGGCTTCTTTCACCTCCTTTTTGACTCCATCCTCTAGTGATTCTGTGTTTTGAAGAGGGAGGGCTAGAAGTTATACCAGAGGCCGTGGCAGAAACCTACCAATCCAAAATCTTTTGGATATGTAATGTGCAAGTACGAAGGAACGCCTGTGGGGCAGCCTGCATCTACCTCTAAAGGAAGAAGCATGTAATATAACTTTTACACACTGATTGATTACTAGCAAGATTTTGGAATTTGTTACTCCCCAATCTATTTTTACTGAATGCTTTAGACATGTTTTTGGACCACATCTGTTGCTAAAAGATGTGATGTTTGGATGGAAGTACTTGCCGTTGATAAAAAATCTTATTTATTTGAATGATTTCCTCCTTAATGAAGAAGTCCCTGTCTGTGACTATCACTTGTTTCCTAAGTTCTGTAAGTCTTTTACTAACTTAGGATTACATGTCTGTACTTGTAACTTAGAAATCATATTTGATAGGCTTGTGAGGAGCCTCTTAAGTAAAGGCATGAATCATATTCCTTCTTTTCCACTAAACCCTCAGTTTGCCTATGTGGCTCTTCTTGAATGCCTGGAAGACTTGGCCGTAAAACTCCATCTGGAGGTTGATGTTCACTGTCTACTTACCTCTACACTTAAAGATATTTTTTGGAAAAAGATTAGTCTTATACCGCATGAGTGGCTAAGTGTTGAGACTACCTGGCTGGCTCCCAGTATTAAGACTTCCTTCTTTGATATTAAGGAAAAGTGGTTTATTATAGGCCTAGATAAAGCGTCTAACACTGTTTCATTTATCTATAAAAAACTAGCCTTTGAATCTACCTTATCCAGACTCAACGGTGTTGACTTTCTTAAACTTGATACCTCTCCTCCTAGAACTTCTACACTTCTTAATGATGAATTGTCAGAATTTGGCTATTGTCCTATCTCTTTGAAAATACCTGTACTCTTTTCAACTTATAAAAATCATAAACATAAATTTAGATGGATCTCTAATGCATCAAATAGCTTGTTTTCCTGTATTACTAATGGCATCACCTTTTTCTTAAACTTTATTCTACTAGAAATAGAAGCTATTTGCACCATTAAGCATAAAGATCTAACACAATTTGGGAATTTAGACTGCTGCCCTTTTTGGATTGTAAAAAATGCAACGGATGTTTCTATTAACCTCCCAGAAAACATTTTTTCTATCTTTACAGCATACATAACACAATGCTACAAGAATATTCCTCTAACAGGATCTATTGGCTTGTTTATTACCTTATCTAAACTTATAAAGTTAGCTTTTTCAACAAGGGTAGTTCAATCAAACTTTGACTTATGCTTTTTGTTGCATCTCTATGATAGAGTGTTGTACAAGCACACTATTGTATGCTTATTGGATAAGCTACGACACAGACATTTTCTACACAGAGGTATATGCAGAGGGCATACAACACGGTAAAATAAGGGATTTTCCTCAGCCCAACATTCTCTCTTTCCCTCTCTTTTCTAGTTCTCTACAGGGATAGTGAAACTAGGCATGATTTTACTAAAATATCTATGTCGATATGGTAACAAAAAGGGCTAAGAGACATGTATTTTGACCCACAAAGAGACACTTGGGTATACATGTATCTCAACAAAAAAGAATACAAGTTGGGTACAAAAATCTAAAATGTCTACACCCGTCGTCTTTACAGAAGATGATCTTTATAGATATATCTTCTGGATCCATTATAATTGATGTCTCCACTCTCTCTCTCTCTCTCTCTCTCTCTCTCTCTCTCTCTCTCACACACACACACACACACACACACACACACACACACACACACACACACACACACACACACACACACAGTGGTACTATAGTATTCTTGTTGTTTTCAAAATAAAAACTCCCTCTCTTCCCCCCCCCCCCCCCCCAACCTTGTTCTAGCCCGAAAACAGTTGGGGTACATTAGGATTACCACTTAAAATACCACTACTTTTTAGCAAGACCATGGGGCATAGCCCTTGTTATTAAAAACTAAGGATCTTATTAAATGATCTCCTTCTCTGGCGTGGCTGAGCGTGACTGCATTCTACTTCTTCATTACACCGTGAAGGCGGCCTCTCCATCTTTGCTGTGGATCTCCTCACTCACGGGTATCTGCGCGACGAATAGAGCTACCACACACACACACATTCTCCAGGAAGGTAGCCTGCCGGCTCACTTATGGATCCCGCTCAGAGGACTGGCAGTCCCTCCTCCTTCCACTATTTAAGTAGGTGAGGGTGCATCTCTGCCCCTCACTTAGCCAGGGTTGTTCTTTCATGTTTTTTTTCTACTGCTTGCTTCACAAAGGGAGCTATGGAGCTCACCAATCAGGTTTCTCAGGTTTTTTTTCTACCCTTGCTTGCTTCACTATTGGTTTTGTTGAAATTTTTGTTGTAAGTTCTACATCGAGCATTCATCTGTTGGTTGGCATAGTAAGGTAAGTATTATATGAATGTTCGACACATGGCTTGGTGGCGGTTTAATACCTTGTCGTAGGCATCTACTGCTTGTGATCATGTGGTGTAAGGACTGGTTTTTGTTACGGCTGTCGTTACATGTTTTATTGTCACGCTCTGCGCGTAAGGAGTCAAAATCGCTCCTATGATTGATATGTGGTCTTGGTATTACCATGGTACCTTGGAATCTCTTAGCTTCTGCAAATTTTTTTCCTGTTTGCAGATTGTGTCGGTTCATACCATCTGACTGGTTTTTGTAAAAATAAAATGGGGTTGATATGGGGTGTATTAACACCGAAAGCATCGAGGAGTATTGGATACTGGGTATCTGAGTTGAAACTATGGTTTTTAAGGCTACTGTAGCCAAGTGCTTTTTTAAGGGTTGCTGCCGCTTGACTTAGCAAGGCAATACTTTGTCAAGAGTAACCGGACATACCATTGATGCTCATCAAAATACCTTGAGATTTGCTTAGTACCATCGCTTTTTTCATTGGTTATTGATCACTGAAGCCTGATTAGGCCCTGTGTATTGGTTGGATATGGGAACATAAAAAAGGGGGGGTGGGGTTCTCTGACCTTCTGTGCATTGATATTGAATGTTTCAAAAAAAAGGGGGGCTCATAAGGGTGTTGGGCCCGATTGCACACTGTTGCTGTACTTAGTCATTACTGTATTGATTAGGATAGGGTTATACAATACTTTGTCTGCATTCTCAGTGGCAGATGTAGTTCCTTTTGTAGATTTGGATATTGACTTTGTACTAACACTTTAACATGGTATACTAAATGGTAAAATCCCACCACTTGGGGTTGCTATGTGAAATTAATGGCATTGACCTGTTGCGCATGATTATTGGATTTTTTTTGGGAGTTTGCCCCGACTGCTTATCGCGGAGTTAGAATTTTTGGATGTGGTGTTACAAATTACTAGGCGGATGTGGTTTTTTGTTTTTTTGGCTTATGGTAAATTGGGGCTTGGCTCGGCTGCATATGGCTATCAGATGGTGTATTTTGGCCCGATTACTTACACGTACTGGGTATATTACTGGTTGTCTTGTTAAGATATTACTGTAATTTGTTTACATCCACTAATGATAGATGAAATTGGAAACGTAAAGCGCAATGGCATTTTTCCTTTAGACTTTTTGGTTGGACTCAAGGATTGCTAAGGGCTCATTGCCACTTAATTTACTAAAGAGACATATAAGGTAAGTGATATACAAATTGGGGGATGATTTGAGGCCATACACCATGATGGGCTTAAATTGTATCTGACCTAAAACTAAAACGAGCTTGATGCTTTGAAGAAACTATAAATGGAATTTAAAAAAAAAAAAAAAAAACTCATATGGTGGCGCTTTCATGAATCTAGAAAGATAACTGATAACTGATAAAAGTATTAATGGATGGTTCTGACACTTGGATTAGTAGGGGTGATGGCCTTCTAATCAAAATGATCTTCTTTTGCTAGAGACTTTGGGTTTTTTATAAAAAAAGAAGAACATTTCTTACATAAATACTTTGGACTAAGCTTGTAAGTTTAAAAAAAACTTTGTAAGATGGACATGGATAACAAATGATATAGTCCATTGATACCTGTAAACACATCCAAGGCTAACATATTTGTTGTCTTGTTTGGATGGATGCAGGTAAGGACTCTACCTTATCTTGGAAGGTTTTTTTGACTTTGGCAAGCCGTCCTACACTGGATGCAACACTCACTTATGATTTGGGAAGTTCTTTTACTATTTGCATACTGAAAGGGTGTCAGGCCAAGGGCCAAACCAAGGGGTCACGGACTCGGCCAAGGGCCGGCTGCCAGTGGGCAGGGGTCCGAAAGGGGCTAGGAGCCTATTAAAGGGAGGTTGGGCGGATGGACCAGGCATGGTAGTCCCTTGGTGTTTACACTGGTATCAAAGCTAAACATAGAACGGAGGCACGTTTTTACATTTGGGATGCATGTTGCATGCAACCTCAAGTCGAGGAGTGGAAGACGAAGCCGAAAAGCTCAAGCGTGTGCAGCAACCCTTTGTCGGGGACGAGGCTGTCTGACGACCTGCACCAAATCGGGTGCTGTTGGGCTTAGTGGGAGCGCAGGGTGAAGGGATGCAAGATCCGTCTCTGGCCTGGCCTCAGCAGACCTCGCCATCGCGAGGTAGATCTTCAAGAAGATTGGCGCAGGCGGCCGTCGTTCGCAGCAGAATGTCTTGAAGCTTTTTTTTACAAAACTCCTTGAGGGTTGGCTGTTCACACCCGACAAACCCTTCTGGGGTTTGAACAAGGTCCGAAGCCGCGCGTGTCCGATTCCGTTGCTCTAAGGAACTTGTCTCCGAATCGGTGGGCATACACAACACACAAAGGCTGTGGTACTGCATATTTTACAACCCGCATCTCCTGCAACTTGGCTTCTCAAATTTTGAAACGCCAAAGATTGGTTGCACATTTCCCGGTTTTGGTTTCTTGCATACGATGCAAGCCAACTCGGTGGTGAAGGTACCTTGCTTCGTGTTCTCGAGCTTAACATCGGCTGCACCAGTTGTCGGAAAATTTCAAATTCCTCTGGCGTAGTGCATACGATGCAACCCCGCTCGTTGGCAACTCCAACTTGATTGAGGCTTTCAAGAGCATCATCGGCTGCAGACTTGATCATTATTTTCCAGCTACTCTTCGTTTTCGATTGACGTTTGCTTCCGAATTCAGCATTTTTTCCCATCCAAGGCATAATTATACGGTTACTTATAGCAACCTGCTACGAGCTCGTTGGAATTCAGGTATTCTTCTTCCTTTTCTCGCACAGTACGTCTACAACATGGATTCGGACATAGATATCCATCATGCATTTGATTTCGAGCAGTTCGCACCCATTTTGTCTGCCGATGTCACGCGGACGGTTCCTCTCACAGAGCGTAATCGTGTCCCAACGGCAACAGACGATGCGTATGAGTTGCTGGACATGCAAGATTTCCGTGCATTGCAAACACGCATGACTGTGCTTGAAATGAATTTTGCACAATTAAATCAGAATGTCACAGCATTATCCGATTTGATTAAGTTGCATATGCGGCAGCATGCCATGGGCCCTGCTAGTCAGCCAACTCAGGAGCACGGCTCCACACCAGGCCAAGGGCCGGCTGCTGGGCAAGGCCCTCCTCCGGGACCGCTGCACTCTCTGACCCAAAAAGAGGTGGATGATTTGTTGAAAAATACAAAGCCACCAATTTTTTGGGGAGAAGAGCGTGAGCAAAACAAGGACACCGTGAATATTTTTCTCAGTAAGTGGGATGGTATTGATGACCTTAGACGTACCCCGGATGCAGCCAAGGCACTGCAGACAAGTCTGACTTTGGATGGCAAGGCCTACAAATGGTGGATGTCTCTCAAGGAGAAGGGCATGCTACCACAGACTTGGGCAGCTTTTGAGACTGTCTTCAGGAAGGAATTTCTACCTACCAATGAGAAGGATAGAAATTGGACTGCCTGGGACGAATGTTCTATGCGCCAGCATAAAACATTATTGGAATATCTTTCCCATTATCGGGATGTGATCCTCAAGCTGGAAGGGATGGATACCTTTCAGCAGGTGCGTGGGTTCATCCGTGGGTTAACTCCCGAGCTTAAGAAGCACGTTAAAACCCAAGATCCACAAACACTTGAGGACGCAATAGTGCAAGCTCACATCCATGATGATCCCGATGATCGGGCATTGCATAGTTCGCATGTGCATGGCACTACACCTGTTTCAACACATCCACAGCATGTGCATCATAAAAGAAAAAATGTCTCTATTGCATCAGAGACCTCCAAAAATCCCAAGGGGTCTAGAGGTCCTCTCTCAACGGAAGAGTTTGAGAAAGCCAAAAAAGAAAAGTTGTGCTTTAGATGTTTGGGAACTGGACATAGCAAAAAGGATTGTCTCAAAGGGAAATCTGCTGCTCAAGACAAGGGGAAGGAAAAAGCAGTGCACATGGTGCAGCTTTTACCTCTTGAATCCTCTTCCCAGTTTGCTAATGTGGAAGTAACACACACCGAGGTGGTGCATGAGTGCTGTATCACGGCCTCCATGTGGCAGCAGACTTTCGGACCACATGAGTTGGTGCGTATGCATGGCTCTATCCAAGGGCACAGGGTGTGGATCTTGGTAGACGATGGTGCGTCGCACAATTTCATCAATTATAAATTGGTGAAACGACTCAAATTGCCCCAAACCCCGAGTTCCCATCGCTACAAGGTAGCAATGATTAACGGCCATGATGCTGAAATATGGGAAACTCAGATTAAAGATGTACCTCTGGAAATTCAAGGATAGCGTACCTCTTTGGATTTCCAAGTCATGAATATGGAGAGGGCGGATGTGGTTCTTAGTCGTGAATGGTTGCATAGTTTAGGATCATCCCTTAGACGTAGCTATGAGCATAATAGTCTAATGTTCGAATCCAATGGTGTGCACGTGCTGCTGTTGGGGAAGAAGGATGTACCTTCCTCACCACTTATTTGTACAGTTGAGCTTATGAAGCTCACTTCTGATGATGCAATAGAAGAACTCTTTTTGTGTTACTCACTGTGCCATTTTATTTCCAATGTGGATGATGTTTTTAATGATGATAAAGTTTTGAATAAAACTTCCTCAACACCGCATTCTTCTCTCTCTCCTCTTCCAGCTATGTCTACTAATTCAAAACAAGCAAATGTTGCTAACGAATTAAAGGAACTTTTAAGGGAGTTCAAGGATGTGTTCCCAGATGATTTGCCACCAGGGCTACCACCGACACGTTCTATGCAACATGGCATAGACGTGGTTGCAGGCAGTAAGCTAGTAAGTAAACCGCCTTACCGAATGATTCATTCTAAGGCTGCTGAGGTGGAACGTCAGCTTGCTGACTATCTCAGTAGAGGGTTTATTCAACCAAGTTCTTCACCATGGGCCTCTCCCATTCTCTTGGTGAAGAAAAAGGACGGTAGTATGTGCATGTGCGTAGATTACCATGGATTAAATGCGGTTACTGTTAAGAACAAGTACCCAATGCCACGAGTAGATGAGCTGTTTGATAAGCTCACCCACGCTCGTATATTTTCAAAGATTGATTTAAGATCTGGGTATCATCAAGTACGCATCAGGCTTGCGGATATGCCCAAAACAGCGTTCCGAACAAGATTTGGACATTATGAGTTTTTGGTGATTCCCTTTGGGTTAACCAATGCTCCAGCTACGTTCATGACACTCATGGATAGTGTCTTGAGACCGTACTTGGAAAAGTTTGTTATCGTTTTCCTCGATGACATTCTTGTTTATAGTGCTACAGAGGAAGAGCACTTAGTACATTTGAAACAAGTGTTTCATTTGTTACGCCAAAATCAGTTATATGCCAAGGAATCCAAATGTGATTTTCTCAAGGAGTAAATTCACTACTTGGGGCATGTTATTTCGGCTGCAGGGTTACACATGGATCAATCCAAGGTGGATGCCATTCGGAGGTGGCCCTCTCCCAAAAATTTGGAAGAGCTCCAGATTTTTTAAGGCTTTGCAGGTTTTTATCGTCGATTCATTAAAAACTATGCTCATATTGCTGTTCCCATGACAAATCAATTGAAATCCAAGGGCAAGACCTTTCAGTGGGGATTAGAACAACAGCAAAGTTTTGACAAACTTAAGGACACATTAGCCACAGCTCCGGTTTTGGCTATTGTGGATCCCTTAAAGCCATTCGTTTTGGAAACGGATGCTAGTAACCGTGCGATTGGAGCACTCCTTCTACAGGAGGGAAGGCCAATTGCATTTGAAAGCAAGAAGCTGGATTCAGCACAGCAGAATTACTCTGCTTACGAACGAGAGCTCTATGCAATCGTGTCTGCTTTAAAGACATGGCGACATTATTTGTATGGTTCATAGTTCGAGATTGTGTTTGACCATGAAAGTATCAAGTGGTTCACACAACAAAGTGATTTGAAGGGTCGCAAAGCCAGGTGGGCTAAGATTCTTCAGGAGTATGATGCCAAGCTACGATATTGCAAAGGGCGGTACAATGTAGTGGTTGATGCTCTCAGCCGAATGCCAGAGATCAACTCTCTTCTTTTCACGGAATTGCGGAGTGAGTTTTTGGAATCTCTCAAAGGTAAGTGCGAGCATGATACTGCATACTCCAAGGTGTGGAGCTATGTTAGAAAGAGGGATCCTTCTCACTCCAATGTTGGTAGTGGTTTTGTTTCCTCCACACCCAGTTCTCCTCTTTCAAGTGATGAACTGCAGAGATGGAAGAATTTTTCCATAGATGATGGGTACATACTCCACAAGGGGAGAGTGTGTGTACCGACGGACGCAGACATTCGGTGCCAAATTCTTTATGAATGTCACGATAGTCCAAGTGCAGGGCACCCGGGAATTAAGAAAACTTATGCACTCGTAAGACGAAAGTTTTACTGGCCAGGTTTGCATGGGTATGTTCAAGACTATGTCTTGCATTGCCAAAAATGTCAAGTTAATAAAGCAGAGCGCCTAAAAGCAGGAGGACTCTTACATCCTTTAGAGATTCCCAATGGTAAATGGGAAAGTATCTCCATGGATTTTATTGTGGGTTTACCAACCACTATTCGAGGACATGACTCGGTATGGGTGGTCGTAGACTGGTTGACTAAACTTTGTCTGTTTTTTCCAACCAAGTCAACCATTAAGACTCCAGAATTAGCGAAGTTATTTGTGGACAATCTTTACAGGTTGTATGGATTGCCAAGTAACATTGTGAGTGATCGTGATCCCAAGTTCAACAGTCATTTTTGGAGGGCTGCTTTTAAACGATTGGGTACACAACTTAATTTAGGTACGGATGATCACCCTGAAACAGATGGTCAGACGAAACGAGTCAACCAAGTGCTAGAGGACATGCTACGAGCATACGTTAGCAAGAAGAAATCCGATTGGAAAGATTATCTTCCTATTCTTGAGTTTGCATATAATAGTGCTAAGCATGTTACAACTGGTTTTAGTCTATTCATGCTTATGTATGGTTTTCAACCTAGATCACCATTGACGGTGGGGTTGGCAACTGAAAAGCTCCAACAGGTCAAGGAGTTCATCCAAGATCATATGGAAATGCTGAGACTTGCTCGTCAAAATGTTCGACAAGCACAAGATCGGTATAAGAAGTATGCTGATGAGAAACGTCGGCAAGTTACCTTCACGGAAGGTGAAGAGGTATTTTTGCATGTGCCAGAGCATTCAAAAACTCTGAAGACTGGACCTACACCCAAATTATCTCCATGTTATTGTGGGCCATTCAAGATCCTCAATCGAGTTGGTGATAGGGCCTACAAACTTGAGTTACCTGCGCACTCGCGTGTCCATCTGGTATTTCATGTAAGTCGTTTACGTAAACGCTTGCATGGGGACGACAATGTTATCGGCCAGCAGATATTGGTTGATTTCACTGAACCTCCCACTCAACTGCATGAACCTGAACGCATTTTAGATTTTCATGAACTCCGTACTCGTCATCATGTACGTAGTCAAGCATTAGTCAAGTGGAAAGATCGACCTGAAGAGGGTGCCACTTGGGAAAACATTAGTGTTCTTAAGAAGAAATTCCCCACTTTTGTTTTCGAGGACAAAAATGCTTCTCCAAGGGGGGAGTAATGTTAGGCCAAGGGACAAACCAAGGGGTCACGGACTCGGCCAAGGGCCGGCTGCCAATGGGAAGGGGTCCGAAAGGGGCTAGGAGCCTATTAAAGGGAGGTTGGGTGGATGGACCAGGCATGGCAGTCCCTTGGTGTTTACAAAGGGGATCTCTTTCCTACAAAGATTGTACTTAAAAGCTGGTATTGGTAGTGGTACTGTAGTATACTGAACTAGTACTGATACTCTATCGTAATGAACTCATAATGCATCCACTTGTGCGATATACTGGTCCTGGGACTGGTACTGTTTGTGTATAGTATTATATTGAATTGGTACTGGGATTCATAGTTACGTACAAAGAGCGGGTGGAATGGAAAGACACACACACACACACACACACACACACACACACACACACACACAGAGGAAAGGGAAGTTGTGAAAGAGAAAAAAAGGGGGATAATTGGGATATTTAGAGAATGCATTTACACAGACTTCAGGTGGGCCAGTATGGTTTAACACAGAAGAAGGCATAATGCCAAAGCCAGACCGCTGGTGTTTCTTTATATTACTTAGCTACTAATGAATAGTTAGGTGTCATTTAAGGCACCTCCAAAATATCAATTATTCAATTACCTACTATAATACACCTAGGACTCCCTAGGGCAATTAGTCCTAGTAAATAATGCCCAAGGCCATTTACACACTATCCTTATACTATCCTAGCCGGGCAACAGGTCCACCCATTTTTACACCAGTACCAGTATCCCTAATACACAAGTAGCACCAGTACCATTTCAATACAATACAGTACCAATACCAGTATTAGTATAACTCTAGTACACAAGTGGCACCAGTACCAGTACACAAGTAGCGTCAGCCCAGTCTATTATAGTGCACAAACAATCTTAGTACCAGAACCTGTTCGGTACCACCACACAATTAGCACCCATACCAGTCTTATAAGTAGCCCCAGTACCATTTCAGTATAATACTATACACAAACGGTACCAGTCCCAGGACTAGTATATCGCACAAGTGGCAGCAGTATCAGTTCAATACAATAGAGTATCAATACCAGTACTAGTACTAGTTCAATATACCACAGTACCACTACCAGTACCAGTTCAATACAATAGAGTATCAATACCAGTACTAGTACTAGTTCAATATACCACAGTACCACTACCAGTACCAGTTCAACGCTAGTACACCAGTGGCACCAATACCCGTACACTAGTAGCTTTGGTCGAATATATTATAGTACACAAACAATATTAGTACCAATACCAATACTAGTACACAATTAGCCAGTATATTATAGTACACAAACAATATTAGTACCAATACCAGTACTAGTACACTGCAATTAGCCAAATGTCATTAGTGACTTAGCCCAAAAACCATTTAGTAGGGCTTGGTGTTCTCAGATTTTCATTCTGAGGTCATCTCGGCCACCTTTCGGCTTCGACAAAGTTCTGCGCAGGCCATTTTCGACTACGTGGTCTCGGCGGGTGCAGATCCGACTCTGCAAATTTGGGGTTTCGGCCTACGACTGCAGGTGTTGAGGATATCTGCACTTCTAGAGTGCTGATTTGTGGCTGTCTACACATCGAAAGACGGATCACAGTTCTTGGAGGCGTGTCACATACGACACGGGCACATCTACACACAAACTGTAGGCGACATCCACTAGTTCATCAGGTAGCTTGTGTTTGCTGCTTGATATTCAAGATTTCATCCTGACATTGCAGGTACTTCCACATGGGATGTATTGTCAGAGATGATGTATGTCTGTTGAGGGTTTGCTGGCTGTGAGTCATGCAGCAAACAACCGCTGCAGCGGTTACAACATATAGTGGGAAATTTATGGATGTATGACTTTGTGGGAAGTCTATGTACTGTCAGATTTACTGCAGCCTTTGTTGAGGGTCGAGTGAGGTTTTATTGAGCTGGGGGATTCTCGAATGTTGAGATCCTTTCGGTGATACAGGTCTTGGAGCGATCCCTCGAGCACCCTTAGATAGGCAGCTAGGATATATTGACTGTGAGTTAGACAGTTGGGATTGCATCTTTGCTTTACTGCCATTGAGGCATTGTCGCAGTCTTTGCTTACAGGACAGTGACAGGACAGTGAGAGACAGTACAGGTGCAGGACAGGTTTACCCGCAGCTTACAGTGTCAGAGAGACAGTGTTTTTTGAGCTGTTTTTGGTCTGTTTTTGAGTACACCAGAGCCATTTTACAAAGGAGACTCTGCCAAAATTTATGCAGAATCTGAAGCTTTCTTGGTTCATTTGACAGGTTGATATTGGTTCAGAGGTCAGTTTACAGGGGAAACTCTGTTGAATTTTTCCTTGGAAAGTAAACCACTAGGAAGCGTAGCTATGGCTGGATCATAGGACACTGCTCTTTACAATATCAAGAAGCTGGATGGAACCAATTTCCCATTGTGGAAGAAGCAGATTTGGCACGTGTTGGTACAAAAGGAGCAGATAAAACCTATAAATCTCAAGGAGATAAAACTAGAAGATATGGACGAAGATGAATGGAGCGAAATGGATGAATTGGCACTTTCTACCATTATGCTGACTTTTGGCAGAAAGCGTTTACTTCAATGTAGCAAACGAGATGTCGGCTTATCAAGCATGGATAAAGCTGAGTGATCTTTATGAGAAGCAGAGTGCAGCTTCACAGGTATACTGGCTTAAGAAGCTTGTTGACTTGAAGATGAAAGAAGGGACACCTATGTCCAATCATCTGAATGAATTCAACACCATCTACAGTTAGTTGTCAGCTCAAGGTGTGAAGTTTGATGAACCTCTTAGAGCTATGTTTCTGTTGATCACATTGCCGGAAAGTTGGGACACTTTTCGCATAGCTTTGAGTAATTCTGCACCTCCAGATGGTTTGAACATAGCAGGTGTAGAAGGAAGTCTGCTTACTGAAGAAACCAATAGAAAGACAATGGACAAAGGCAAAGGAAGAGCCTTAGTTGTCAGGGGAAGGACCAAAGAAAAGTACAAAGGTGGAAAGAGGAATCAGTCTCGTAGCAAGTCCCGTAGTGCTCAAGGCAAGAGTGACATAGAATGCTACCATTGTGGCAAGAAGGGTCACATGAAAAGAGACTGCAAAGAATGGAAAGCAGAAAAAGGCAAAGAGAAAGCTGAAGACCATGGTGAGAAGAACAAGTCCTCAGTGAAGATTCAAGAAATAAATGTAACAAACACTGTTGCAGAGGATGACAGTCTAGTGTCAGGAGACATCTACTTCTTGAAGAATACAATGGACTCAGCTCTTCTTAGAGCATCTGATGGAAATGCACTGAGTGACTGAATTATAGACTCAGGGGCATCACTTCATGTGTCTCCAAACAAGGAGTGGTTTACCTCTTATGTGATCACTAAAGATCATGTTCGGCTAGGCAATGGGCAAACATGTGAGATCTTAGGTTTTGGAGATGTTCAATTGAAGTTTCAGAATGGCTCTTCTTTCACGCTGAAGAATGTAAGACATGTTCCCGCAATTACAAAGAGCTTGATCAGCACAGGTTTACTTGATGATGCTGGCTATGTCACCACTTTTGGACAGAACATGTGGAAGATATCCAAGGGTTCTATGACAGTAGCACATGGAGTAAAGTCTGGAGGACTTCACATGATTTATGTATCAAATGTCTCTAAAAATGTAATCAATGTAACCGAGCAGCCGAACGTTTCTTTGTGGCATAGCCGGTTAGGACATATGTCCAAGAAGGGAATGGAAATCTTGTCTCGTTCTGGATATTTTCCTGGATTTTCATTTAATGATTTTGAATTCTGTGAACATTGTCTGTATGGTAAGCAAACACATCAGCCACATAAGCATAGAAGCAGTAGAAGAGATACACAGTTGGCACTTGTTCATAGTGATTTGTGTGGACCTATGCCTAACCTATCTCTAGGGGGAGCTTCTTACTTTATGACATTTATAGATGATTACTCGAGGAAAGTATGGGTTTACTTTCTCAAGCACAAGGATGAAGCGTTTAGCGTTTTCAAAACGTTTGTGACACTTGTGGAGAATCAGAGTGGCAAGAAGCTTAAATGCTTACGCAGTGACAATGGTGGAGAGTATGTTTGAAAGGCCTTTCAGGACTTTTGTGAGTCAAAAGGTATAAAACGTGAACTTACTGCTCCTTACAATCCTCCTCGAACTGGTGTTGCTGAGAGGATGAATAGGACCATACAAGAGAAGGTCAGAAGTATGTTGTCTAATGCACATCTGCCAAATGGGTTTTGGGTTGAAACTGTATCAACAACTGTTCATCTTGTAAATAGATCTCCTAGCAAGGTTTTGCAGAAGGATTCAGTGCCAGAGATGGTATGGTCAGGCAAAATTCCCTCATACAAGCATCTCAGAGTCTTTGGCTGTGAGGCATATACTCATGTTCCAAAGGAATTTAGGAACAAACTTGAGCCAAAGAGTAGAAAGTGCATCTTTCTAGGCTATGGCAATTCCGGTGAGATGGGGTACAGACTTTGGGATCCCGAATCCAGAAAGGTTGTCCGTAGCAATGATGTTCACTTTAATGAATCCAAATATCATTCTAAACCAGAGAGGGTTGAGGAGATTAGAAGAGTTGTCTTCCAAGAAGATGGACCTGCACGTGCAAGACAAAATGTCAGGGCTCAAGAGGAGCAAGGACAGGATAGATTGGAACCACAGGTTGTGGCTGAGCCTGAGCCACCTGTTGTGCGTAGATCTGGACGTGTCACGCGACCTCCTAATAGGTTTTTTCCATCTATGAACTATGTCATGTTGACTGATTGCAATGAGCCTTCATGTTATAAGGAAGCAGTGCAAATGAAGGACTCCGGGAATTGGCAATTGGCCATGCAGTCAGAGATGACAGCTCTGCATAAAAACCAGACATGGAAGCTAGTTAAATTACCACGGGGCAAAAAGGCTCTACCTTGTAAATGGGTTTACAGGTATATGATCACCGCTCATGAAAGTCAGCCAAAGTACAAAGCAAGGCTTGTTGCCAAGGGCTTTAAGCAAGAACAAGGCATTGACTTTGATGAAGTCTTCTCTCCCGTGGTCAAGATGACTACATAGAGATGCTTTCTTGCATTGGTTGCCATATTAGATTTGGTGTTGCACCAAATGGATGTCAAGACAGCGTTCTTGCATGGTGATTTAGATGTGGAAATTTACATGCAGCATCCAGAAGGGTTTGTTGAGAAAGGCAAGGAAGATTTGGTATGCCAGTTGTAAAAGAGTCTTTATGGCTTAAAACAATCAGCGAGGGCATGGTACCATAAGTTCCACAAGTTTATACTTTCTCAAGGCTACAAACGTAGTGAGTTCGATCATTGTCTATATACAAAGAAGGCTAAGGATGGCAGTTGGCTGATCCTTATTTTGTATGTGGATGACATGTTGATCGCTGGCAAGCACTTGGAAGAAATTTCAGCTTTGAAGTCAAAGATGGCAAAATCGTTTGACATGAAAGACATGGGTGAGGCAAGTCATATACTTGGTATGCGCATTGAGAGAGACAGATCAAAAAAGTTGATTTGGTTATCTCAAACAGACTATATTGGCAAGGTTTTGCAACGTTTCAATATGGAGAAGGGAAAGGCATTGAGTGTTCCATTGCCACCATATGTGAAACTTAGCAAACAAGATTGTCCTGTGTCTGAGGAAGAACAAGCTGAAATGGATAAGATTCCATATGCTTCTGCAGTGGGTAGTTTGATGTATGCAATGATTGCTACTCGCCCAGACATTGCATTTGCAGTGGGAGTAGTAAGTCGATACATGTCAAACCCAGGCAAGAAACATTGGGAGGCAGTGAAAGGAATATTGAGATACCTGAAAGCCACAAAGAGTATGCGTATATGCTATGGGAGTCAGGAGTTAAGTGTAAAGGGTTTTACAGACTCAGATTATGCAGGTGACTTAGACAACCGAAGGTCTACGTCAAGGTATGTCTTTACATTGGCTGGTGGAGCGATATCATGGCGTTCTAGATTACAAGATTGTGTTACTCAGTCTACTACAGAGGCTGAATATGTTGCAGCATCAGAGGCATGCAAAGAATCAATTTGGCTTAATCGACTAGTAACAGATTTGGGAATCAAAGAAGAGATGCCTGTGTTATATTGTGATAGTCAAAGTGCTATACAATTGGCTCGCAATCCAGTTTATCACTCAAAGACAAAGCATGTGGATGTGAAGTATCATTTCATCAGGGAAATGCTCGAGGATAAGCAAATTCAGCTTGTCAAAGGTCACACCACAGAAAATCCTGCTGATCTACTTACAAAAGGACTTCCCTCAGAGAGCTTTGCGCATTTTTGCAAGCAGTTAGGTGTAGGGTAGTACATCACTTCTCTACATCTCTTGTATATTAGCTTGTATAGTAGCTTCTCTCACACTTAAAGTACCACATTGGACTTTAAGTGGGAGGTTGTTGGGGTATAAAGCCCAATGTGGTCGCCCAGGTAAGTGGGCGGGCCGCCAGGTATGTGCACATATTCTTTTGTAAAAACCTAATAAGAACGCACTATGCTCTACACATTACAGTAGAGCGAGTTCACCATATCGTCGTGCTCTTCTTCTCGCACTCTCTCTCGCGTCGCACTTCCGCTCGTACTGCTTCAATTAGCACCAGTACCAATCTCACACGCAGCCCTAGTACCAGTTTAATACGGGTCTATACTGTAAAACTTTGCACACTTTGCCATGATTAGGTGGTTGTTGACTGGGTTATGAATGATGGTAGTGGTGATTCTACTGTTCCTAGATAGAGGGGTTGATTGATGTTTGACCCTAATCAGTGAGGTAACCTACTTATGGGGTATTAAACATCGGCCTGTATGGTCTGGTAATGCTGCCGAGGTGGTTATACTAAGGGATGTGACTCTAGTTGGTTATCAAGGGTTCTAATCTTCTTCAATTAAGGTCCATACTATTGCATCTTTGATGATTGGTAATAACTGATTAAATACACCGTATGACTGGTTGGTTATGATGATGGTGGCCGAATATTGTTATGGTTAAAATGGTTTGTGAATTATAGTAAATTTGGTTAAGCTGCTCCAAAAGCAGTATGTGGTTGGGAATTACATTAAGAATAGGGCCTTTGTGGCATATCCCTATTTTTTGTGAAAAAATATTGAAATATGGGTTTAACACTTACTACCTTACATATGGTCTCCGACTCGGACTAAAAGGTTTTGGGCTTAGTTACTAATGACTTTTTATGATACAGATGACTCCAAGGTATAGATTGACCGCACCAATGAGTACTATCACTGACACTAAGAAAATAACGGCAATTAATGCCAAACTCTGTAAAGGCAAGAAACAGGAATATGAGGCCCACTTCAAGGCTAAATTGCCTTAAAAAACTCGTCGCCAGCCTTATCTCATGAGAGCTTGTGATAGCCGATTTTTGGAAATCAAAGGAAAAAAAAAAGAGAAAAAAGCTTATTTTTCCCCTGCCGGAGCCTTGGCAACATTGTTGGAAGGCGCGGCAACGCCTGGTCAACCTCACGACGCTGTTTTTTTTACTGGCATGGCCTCGACACCCCTCCCCCCCCCCCCCCCCCCTTCAATTGGCCAGCCTTATCACCCTCATGTCCTCGCTTGTCCATGCCCTAGCCTAGCAGGCCGCCCTTGGTTTCACTCTCCCTTCTCTCTCTCTCTCTCTCCCTGTAGTTTTATTCCCCCGGTGGGCATCGAATGAGATATCTCTCTCTCTCTCTCTCTCTCTCTCTCTCTCTCTCTCTCTCTCTCTCTCTCTCTCTCTCTCTCTCTCATTTTCCCTACATACCTCTCTCTCTAATATCCCTTCTCGGCACCCACTTTCTCTCCCTCATCCACTCCTCCTCTCTCGCTGACAACTCGCTCTCTCCAACTCTTGTCACGGCCGCATGGCCGTAGGTGGCCCAACAATCCTCTCTCTCTATCTCCCTCGTGGCCTACAAGAGGCCGAACACACACACTCTCTCTCTAATATCCTCTCTCTCTCACCCACACATCCCTCACCCTTCCCTCGGCCTCACTCTCCCTCCCATGGACCGCTACCCCCTCTCCCTCTCTCCCCACCCCATTGACTCTCTCCCCTCCTCTCATCCTTGAGCCACCAAGCAAGACGGTTGGATGATATTCCCCCTCTCTCTCACCACATACCTCCCCCCCCCCCCACCCCACTTCATTGCCAAAACCCCTCCCCTTCCCTCACTCTCTGTCTGCCGAAGGTGGCCCGCCATCTCTCTCTCTCTCTCTCTCTCTCTCTCTCTCTCTCTCTCTCTCTCTCTCTCTCTCTCTCTCTCTCTCTCTCTCTCTCTCTCTCTCTCTCTCTCTCTCTCTCTCTCTTATCCACACACACACCCACCACCTCACCCTGCCCTCTCTCCCTCTGGAGCTCCCACAGCCCACAGGCCGCTATTCTGTCTCACTCTCTCTCTCTCTTTCTCTTCAGCTCGAAGGTGTAGTAAACTGAACTCTCTCTCTCTCTTTCTCTTCAGCTCGAAGGTGTAGTAAACTGAACTCTCTCTCTCTGTCCAACACACACATCACCCCCCCCCCCCCCCGCTCGATCACGCCCCCCCCCCCACCTTTGTTCTATGCAGACGCCCCGTCGACAGGCTTGCAAAGGACAAAAAAAAGAGATTATATATATATATATATATATATATATATATATATATATATAAACCCTCATTCACACTCACGCACTTTCGTTCACCCACATGGCACACTCTCCCGCCTATACGCACACACATACATATACAATACAATCACACACCTATACATACACACACTCATGCTTACACACTCACCCATATACACACACGCCTGTCCACATATACCCACACACATACACACGACACGCATATATGCACGCACCCGAAAAGAAAAAAGAAGAAAAAAACCAAAACAACATCGACATCGACAAGGAAGAAGGCGGCCAAATCACGCGACGCCGACAACGAAAAGAACAAAGGCACCAAAGGCATGCCCCGGACGACCCTGGAAAGGCGTACACGTTGCGCTGACGCGCCGGCAACACACCATTCGCCGGTATCACGCAACCACGACACCATTTTCAGTAAATCGGAGGTTATCATCATCATTTTTTTTAGTTTTCACCCAAGCCTTGTAAAATTCCCAATTTGTAAATTCCCTCTCTCTAGGTGATGGTCACAAAGGCCCACCTAGAGGTTTTCATTTTTAATAACTCCCAAGACAAAGCAAGGGTCAACCACACCGGGCCCACCGCCTTGCTTTGTCTCCCCAATTTGCTTACCCTAATCAAACCGGTATTACCCTAATCCAAGCAACCAACACCTATAAAAGGGCACGAAGAGGTCACTATCGGGGAGGGGGGGAGTTCATGAGAGGTCATCACTTGGTAGAGTTTTAGTGGGACGAATTGACACTATTGGCATCATGGGGAGGGGACTTGTGTGATTGTTTGCTTTAGGAATTGCACCATGTGAAGGGAGCTACATGCACCTCTTGACTCCAATGGTCGATGCACACACACATACACCTTCTTGGTAGCAAGTTTCACAATCATCGAGTCGTCTTTAGAGAATGCACCAAGTAGTTTCACTATCTCTTCTCCCTACCTCTCTATCACCACGGTGTGCCGCCTCGCCAGAAGGAAGGTCATTGTAAATACTACAGAAATAATTCTCCCTCACACCCCCGAGGGTTTTCATCATTTCTCAATCGCTCTATGTGTGTGTGTGTGTATGTGTGTGTGTGTGTGTGTGTGTAAGTTTGTGGTCTTCACATCACCGTGGTCTGCGTCCTAGCCGCTCAAAGCTAGGTGGTGCCCCCTGTTCACTTTATCGTGACCAGCTCGAGGCGTGCCATCGGCCCCCATCGTTTTAGAGGCTGTCGGGGTTTGGGTATCGTTTTGCTCCCGTCATTTGGTGCCCCCACGGAGGAGGGCTTCTAAGAAACCTTTAGTTTACAATGCTGAAAGTGATGCACGCCATCAATCATGGATGAATGGCTAAAGGAATTCTCTAATTGGAGGACGGAAGAGGAGGAGACTAGGGAGGCACTAGCCGCCTTCATTGAAGTACTACTGCCAAGCTGCAGTGTCATCAGTATTCAAGAGGTAAATTCTCCATCTCGTGTTGCTCGTTCTAACCACAAATTGAGAGCATCAGGTGGGAGGTCTATGAAGCGCTATCACTCTTGTCAACCAAAACACACTGTCAATGAGTGCCAGCAACGAAGGGGCTGAAATCGTCTACATCGACATTCATCGCGAAGAAATCATCCACATAAGAGGAGGAAAGAAAACGGTGAGGCCTCTCTTTCCTAAAGAAGCTGCAGTCAAAGTTATAACCTTTACTCCAAAATGGCCTAAAGGGGCTGCTCGAGCCAAAGCCAAAGGTAAGGAAAAGATAATCCAATCTGGAAACACATGACCCTGAAGGGAGAAGCATCTGGCCAAGCAAGTGCTTCAAGCTCAGAGAGCCGGGTTGTACCCAGCTTGCCAAAGAAGAAGTCATCCGAAGAAGCATCTGGCCAAGCAAGTGCTTCAAGCTCAGAGAGCCGGGTTGTACCCAACTTGCCAAAGAAGAAGTCATCCGAAGCTAAGCAATGGAAGGTCGCCTACTGATTCGCACGATGCATGCGAGTACTACCAGTCCACTTCGACAATCCTGAAGAAGAAGTGGTAAGAAGATTCCCATGTCCTAGAGAAGAGTGGTTCGTCGGCTACTGCTCTCGCTATTTTGGAAGACGGGTAGAGGGTCTTCCTCCTCTCCCTGTACCACTCATCCTGAAGAAGCTCTCCATCACGGGTGAAACCCAGTGCACTGGAGACGAGTTGCAGCTGAATGGAGTGGAATTCATGCAACACGCTGATTACGGAAATTATCTGCAATTGCTACTAGCCAAGAGGCTGGGAGTGGTCAGACGCATCGCCATATGAAGGAGTACAAGCGGAAGTGCGACACGAGAGAGAGTGTGAGAAGAAGAGCACGACGATATGGTGAACTCGCTCTACTGTAATGTGTAGAGCATAGTGCGTTCTTTTTAGGTTTTAACAAAAGAATATTTGTACATACCTGGCGGCCCGCCCACTTACCTGGGCAACCACATTGGGCTTTATACCCAGCAACCTCCCACTTAAAGTCCAATGTGGTACTTTAAGTGTAATAGAAGCTACTATACAAGATAATATACAAGAGATGTAGATAAGTGATGTACTACCCTACACCTAACTGCTTACGAAAATGCGCAAAGCTCTCTCAGGGAAGTCCTTTTGTAAGTAGATGAGCATGATTTTTGGTGGTGTGAACTTTGACAAGCTGAATTTTCTTATCCTCGAGCATTTCCCTGATGAAATTATATTTCACATCCACATGCTTTGTCTTTGAGTGATAAACTGGATTGTGAGCCAATTGTATAGCACTCTGACTATCACAATATAACACATGCATCTCTTCTTTGATTCCCAAATCTGTTACTATTCGATTAAGCCAAATTGATTCTTTGCATACCTCTGATGCTGCAACATATTCAGCCTCTGTAGTAGAATGAGTAACACCATCTTGTAATCTAGAATGCCATGATACTGCTCCACCAGCCAATGTAAAGACATACCGTGACGTAGACCTTTAGTTGTCTAAATCTCCAGCATAATCTGAGTCTGTAAAACCCTTTACACTTAGCTCGTGACTCCCATAGCATATACGCATACTCTTTGTAGCTTTCAGGTATCTCAATATTCCTTTCACTGCCTCCCAATGTTTCTTGCCTGGGTTTGACATGTATCGACTTACTACTCCCACTACAAATGCAATGTCTGGGAGAGTATCAATCATTGCATACATCAAACTACCCATTGCAGACGCATATGGAATCTTATCCATTTCAGCCTGTTCTTCCTCAGACATAGGACAATCTTGTTTGCTAAGTTTCACATATGGTGGTAATGGAACACTGAATGCCTTTCCCTTCTCCATATTGAAACGTTGCAAAACCTTGTCAATATACTCTGTTTGAGATAACCAAATCAACTTCTTTGATCTATCTCTCTCAATGCGCATACCAAGTATATGACTTGCCTCACCCATGTCTTTCATGTCAAACGATTTTGCCATCTTTGACTTCAAAGCTGAAATTTCTTCCAAGTGCTTGCCAGCAATCAACATGTCATCCACATACAAAATAAGGAGCAACCAACTTCCATCCTTAGCCTTCTTTGTATATAGACAGTGATCGAACTCACTACGTTTGTAGCCTTGAGAAAGCATAAACTTGTGGAACTTATGGTACCATGCCCTCGGTGATTGTTTTAAGCCATAAAGACTCTTTAACAACTGGCATACCAAATCTTCCTTGCCTTTCTCAACAAACCCTTATGGCTGCTGCGTGTAAATTTCCACATCTAAATCACCATGCAAGAACGCTGTCTTGACATCCATTTGGTGCAACACCAAATCTAAGATGGCAACCAATGCAAGAAAGCATCTCTATGTAGTCATCTTGACCACCGGAGAGAAGACTTCATCAAGGTCAATGCCTTGTTCTTGCTTTAAGCCCTTGGCAACAAGCCTTGCTTTGTACTTTGGTTGACTATCATGAGTGGTGATCTAATACCTATAAACCCATTTACAAGGTAGAGCCTTTTTGCCTTGTGGTAATTAACTAGCTTCCATGTCTGGTTTCTATGTAGAGTTGTCATCTCTGACTGCATGGCCAATTGCCAATTCCCAGAGTCCTTCATTTGCACTGCTTTCCTGTAACATGAAGGCTCATTGCAATCAGTCAACATGACATAGTTCATAGATGGAAAAAACCGATCAGGAGGTCACGAGATACGTCCAGATTTACACAAAATACGGGGCTCAGGCTCAGCCACAACCTGTGGTTCCACTCTATCCTGTCCTTGCTCCTCTTGAGCCCTGACAGTTTGTCTTGCACGGGCAGGTCCATCTTCTTGGAATACAACTCTTCTAATCTCCTCAACCCTCTCTGGTTTAGAATGATATTTAGCTTCATTAAAGTGAACATCATTGATGCGGATAACCTTTCTAGATTTGGGATCCCAAAGTCTGTACCCCATCTCACCAGAATTACCATAGCCTAGAAAGATGCACTTTCTACTCTTTGGCTCAAGTTTGTTCCTAAATTCCTTTGGAACATGAGTATATGCCTCATAGCCAAAGACTCTGAGATGCTTGTATGAGGGCATTGTGCCTGACCATACGATCTCTGCCACTGAATTCTTCTGCAAAACCTTGCTAGAAGATCTATTTATAAGATGAACAGCTGTTGAGACAGCTTCAGCCCAAAACCCATTTGGCAGTTGTGCATTAGAGAACATACTTCTGACCTTCTCTTGTATGGTCCTATTCATCCTCTCAACAACACCATTTTGAGGAGGATTGTAAGGAGCAGTAAGTTCACGTTTTATACCTTTTGACTCACAAAAGTCATGAAAGGCCTTTGAAACATACTCTCCACCATTGTCAGTGCATAAGCATTTAAGCTTCTTGCCACTTTAATTCTCCACAAGTGTCACAAACGTTTTGAAAACACAAAATGCTTCATCCTTGTGCTTGAGAAAGTAAACCCATACTTTCCTCGAGTAATCATCTATAAATGTCATAAAGTAAGAAGCTCCCCCTAGAGATAGGTTAGGCATAGGTCCACACAAATCACTATGAACAAGTGCCAATTGTGTATCTCTTCTACTGCTTCTATGCTTATGTGGCTGCTGTGTTTGCTTACCATACAGACAATGTTCACAGAATTCAAAATCATTAAATGAAAATCCAGGAAAATAACCAGAACGAGACAAGATTTCCATTCCCTTCTTGGACATATGTCCTAACCGGCTATGCCACAAAGAAATATTCGGCTGCTCGGTTACATTGATTGGATTTTTAGAGACATTTGATACATAAATCATGTGAAGTCCTCCAGACTTTACTCCATGTGCTACTGTCATAGAACCCTTGGATATCTTCCACATGTTCTGTCCAAAAGTGGTGACGTAGCTAGCATCATCAAGTAAACCTGTGTTGATCAAGCTCTTTGTAATTGCGGGAATATGTCTCACATTCTTCAGCGTGAAAGAAGAGCCATTCTGAAACTTCAATTGGACATCTCCAACACCTAAGATCTCACCTGTCTACCCATTGCCTAGCCGAACATGATCTTTAGTGGTCACATAAGAGGTAAACCACTCCGTGTTTGGAGACACATGAAGTGATGCCCCTGAGTCTATAATCCAGTCACTCAATTGTCCATCAAATGCTATAAGAAGAGCTGAGTCCATTGTATTTTTCAAGAAGTAGATGTCTCCTGACACTAGACTGTCATCCTCTGCAACAGTGTTTGTCACATTTATTTCTTGAATCTTCACTGAGGGCTTGTTCTTCTCACCATGGTCTTCAGCTTTCTCTTTGCCTTTTTTTGCTTTCCATTCTCTACAGTCTCTTTTCATGTGACCCTTCTTGCCACAATGGTAGCATTCTATGTCAGTCTTGCCTTTAGCACTACGGGACTTGCTACGAGACTGATTCCTCTTTCCACCCTTGTCCTTTTCTTTGTTCCTTCCCCTGAGAAACAAGGCTGTTCCTTTGCCTTTGTCCATTGTCTTTCTGCTGGTTT
Source organism: Adiantum capillus-veneris (assembly GCF_014529385.1). NCBI lineage: Eukaryota > Viridiplantae > Streptophyta > Polypodiopsida > Polypodiales > Pteridaceae > Adiantum > Adiantum capillus-veneris. The sequence continues at coordinate 160,259,543 of NC_140944.1, forward strand.
CTTCAGTAAGCAGATTGCCTTCTACACCACTTATGGTCAAACCATATGGAGGTGCAGAACTACTCAAAGATGTGCGAAAAGTGTCCCAAATTTCCAGCAATGTGATCAACAGGAACATAGCTCTAACAGGTTCATCAAACTTGACACCTTGAGCTAACAACTGACTGTAGATAGTGTTGAATTCATTCAGATGATTGGACATAGGTGTCCCTTCTTTCATCTTCAAGTCAACAAGCTTCTTAAGCCAGTATACCTGTGAAGCTGCACTCTGCCTCTCATAAAGATCACTCAGCTTTGTCCATACTTCATAAGCCGACATCTCGTCTGCTACATTGAAGTAAACGCTTTCTGCCAAAGTCAGCATAATGGTAGAAAGTGCCAATTCATCCATTTCGCTCCATTCATCTTCGTCCATATCTTCTGGTTTTATCCCCTTGAGCTTTATAGGTTTTATCTACTTCTTTTGTACCAACACGTGCCAAATCTGCTTCTTCCACAATGGGAAATTGGTTCCTTCCAGCTTCTTGATATTGTAAAGAGCAGTGTCCTATGATCCAGCCATAGCTAAGCTTCATAGTAGTTTACTTTCCAGGGAAAAATTCGGCAGAGTTTCCCCTGTAAAATGACTTCTGAACCAATATCAACCTATCAAATGAGCCAAGAAAGCTTCAGATTCTGCAGAAATTTCGGCAGAGTCTCCTTTGTAAATTGGCTCTGGTGTACTAAAAAACAGACCAAAAACAACTCAAAAAACACTGTCTCTCTAACACTGTAAGCTGCGGGTAAACCTGTCATGCACCTGTACTGACTCTCACTGTCCTATCACTGTCCTGTAAGAATAGACTGCGACAATGCCTCAACGGCAGTAAAGCAAAGATGCAATCTCAACTGTCTAACTCATAGCAAATACATCCTAGTTGCCTATCTAAGGGTGCTCAAGGGATCGCTCCAAGACCTGTATCACTGAAAGGATCTCAACATTCGAGAATCCCCCAGCTCAATAAAACCTGACTCGACCCTCAACAAAGGCTACAGTAAATCTGACAGTACATAGACTTCCCACAAAGTCATACATCCACAAATTTCCCACTGTATGTTGTAATCGCTGCGGCGATTGTTTGTTGCGTGACTCACAGCCAGCAAACCGTCAATAGACATACATCATCTCTGACAATACATCCCATGTGGAAGTACCTGCAATGTCAGGATGAAATCTGGAATATCAAGCAGCAAACACAAGCTACCTGATGAACTAGTGGATTTCGCCTACAGTCTGTGTGTAGGTGCGCCCGTGTCGTATGTGACACGCCTCCAAGAACTGTGAGCCGTCCTTCGATGTGTAGACAGCCACAAATCAGCACTCTAGAAGTGCAGATATCCTCAGCACTTGCAGTCGTAGACCGAAACCCCAAATTTGCAGAGTCCGATTTGCACCCGCCGAGACCACGTAGTCGAAAATGGTATGTGTAGAACCTTGTCGAAGACGAACAGTGGCCGAGATGACCTCAGAATGAAATTTTGAGAGCCGTGTCTTCGCCTGTCTAATCTCACTCCAATCTGAGCAGGTGACTCTGGCTTCTTGCAATGCTGCCCCGAGCCTCGATCTGAGCTCTGATATCAGTTGAAGGAGTACGAGCGGAAGTGCAACGCGAGAGAGAGTGCGAGAATAAGAGCAAGATGATATGGTGAACTCGCTCTATTGTAATGTGTAGAGCATAGTGAGTTCTTATTAGGTTTTAACAAAATAATATGTGTACATACCTGGCGGCCCGCCCACTTACCTGGGCGACCACATTGGGCTTTATACCCCAACACCATCACCCTGTACGTGTTGAGCAACGAAGGAAAGGTAGAGCCCATGAAAGGCAACGACCTCCTGTGGATGTGCCGATTCATCAACACTGGCATGGTAAGAGTATAATTAAGTACTCCACCCTCTGTGCATGATGGAAAACGGGCCGACAGCATTCCCGTTTAGATTCCTACAGCATATGCATGTGAATATCTATGTAGATAGAAAACTCTTCTACCAACAGAAGATCGTGTACCTATTCGGTGCATCAGTGCTAGGAGAAATCCTTAGTTTCCCAAACCCTATCATTCTCCCCATTTTGGGTTACCACCATTCCTTCAATGTTTCTATCTTTATCTTGTTTTAATCTATCCATTCAACTCTGTAAAAGCCGCTACTGTTGTTAATAAAAATAAAAAATAAAAAAATTCATGAGTCACTACCATGGCAAGTGTTTCTTTCCCCACGTTCAGTGGAAAGAAGGGAGAAGATCTCACCACCGACTTTTTGGATGATTTCAACATTGCTTGTGTCGTCTCCAACAAAGATGACGAAGCTTCACAGCTTTGAATTTTTCCTCTACTAATGAAAGTAGAGGCCAAGTCCTGGTATAATGCATTGCCCTAGGCTACCAAGAATGCATGGGATGTGTTAAGGGACGCCTTTGTAAAGAGGTTTGGTGGAGGCACAACCTCCGAGAAGCTATGGCATCTACTGACGGAATTAAAGCAGGGAGGTCTGCTAGAGTATGCCACCTACGAGTCCAAATTTGTGGACTTATGGGAGAGATGGATTGCCTCACTGGAGGAAGGCAAAGAAGCGCCTAATTTCCTAAAGAAGGAACGTTTCATTGTTGGTCTGTGGTCGCCACTTAGAGAGAAGGTGAAGGGAAGGTTTCTTGCAACATATGAGTTGGCAGTAGAAGTTGCCCGCCTTAAAGAGAAGAAGCTGCGCATGCAATCAAGAGAAAATGAGTCAGAGGAAACAAGCTCGGACCGACCAACCCCAGTGACTGCAGCAACCAGTCATAGAGCCCAACCACAAGAGGCATCAGAGGAGCAGCAAGACCTGCTGAGTCGCATCACTACCCAACTAGAGAGTTTATGCGTGCATCTGGTGCAGCAAGGGAATGCACCAGTCAGGAATCCAGAACAAGGAAGAGGACAAAGAAGGCAAAACCAAGAGTACCAGTGCTACAATTGCGGGGAAGATGGCCATGGTATGTACTACTGCCCACATCCAAGGAGGCAGAATTTCAATAGAGGGGGGAGACAAGATCAGATCTCCCCACCAAGGGCAAGACCACCACCACCCAGGCAACCAGGGCCGATTCCACCGGTCCAGATCCTTCGACCACCTGTACAACAACAACCACCACCACAACCTCTCATTCCACCATTACCCCCACCACTTGCTGTGAACCAAGCGGTGAGTGTTATTAGCTTGGAGGCTAAAGGGAAGGCAAAGGTAGAAGAATTAGTTTGAGAGAAGCACAAAGGGAAAGCAAAGGTAGAAGAAGTGGATGCTATGGGAGTGAAGCGTGCCACGCACAAGGAAGCCTTTCAAAGAGAAGAGAAAATCATAAGAGAAGGCCGAGTCTAGCAAGAAAGCAGCTAAACCGCGACGGAAGATAGACATCGTGGATTTCTCACTAGGTGAGTATGCAAAACCCTATGATGCAGGTCCCGAAGATAACTTGGCCCCAATTACTCCACCTTGCGCCAAGAATGAGGAGGCAATGGACAAAAATGGTGAGTACCAGGAAATCAAGACCCAGGATAGCTGGGGCTATCTCTGGAAGGTATCTCGACGACATCCTACCAACTATGGATGCCCACATCAAGGGGAAATGAATCTTAAACGTCTACATAGATGGTGGCGCGCAAATATGCTTCATGAGTGAAAAGATGATGCACCATCTAGGACTAGAGATAAGTAGGCCGGCACCCTGCCGAGCCAAAATGGCAAATAATGTAAGAGTGAAATGCGTGGGCATTGTGAATGCGGTCAAAGTAAAAGCATTCAATACAGAAGTGGAGGTAGACATCTTTGTCATGCCATACAAAGGGGAGGGCTACCCTATCATTCTTGGGAGGCCTTGGATCATGGCAATGGAAGCTAAGCAAGAAAGGAGCACCGGAATGATTCAGATAAAGGACGCTAAAGGGAAGTCCATATTCTATGATATGAGGACTGGGAAACAATGCAACATGATCTTGGAGGCTTTAGAAGATGAGTCCACCAGCGACTATTCGTCTACCTCAGGAGAAGAGACAACCACCATTGACGGGAGCGACAGTAGCATTGAAGTGATGGGGGTAATTCTTAAAGACCCAAAAAGATTGACACAATCTAAAACACCCCCGACAAACCAAGAGGAACCATCAGGTACGCAGTCCTTAGAGGATGCAGGTAAGTTACAAAAATTGCTCTCAAATGAGTTAACTGATGAAGAAAGGAAGGAATATGTCTCCATGCTAGGTAACTTCACTACTTTGTTCATTGATGGCTATGATAAGATCATGGGAATTATAGTAGTGTAGCAACACATAAAACTCAAGGAAGGCAGTAAACCCATAGTGCAGAAGCTCAAAAGGCTTGGAGTAATCCAACAAGAGGCACTACTTAAAGAAGTGAGAAGTTTGCTATAAGCAGGTTTCATCTACCGTGTCGAAGACTCAGAATGGGTCTCCCCAGTAGTAGTCACACCAAAAAAGAATGGTAAGTGGAGAGTCTTTGTGGACTATAAACCTCTCAATGCAGGCACGAAGAGGGATCACTTTCCCCTCCCATTCCACGATGAAATTCTCAATGAAGTGGCGGGTCATGAACGATACACAGTATGCGATGGCTACTCGGGATACTTCCAGATTAGCATAGCAGAAGAAGATCGGAAGAAGACAACCTTCATCACACCTTGGGGATGCTTCACTTACAGAGTGATGCCTTTTGGCCTCACTAGCGCCCCGGCCACATTTCAGTGTTATGTGACCTTTGTTTCCCAACCCTACTTTGGAGCATCAATACGGGTTTTCATAGATGATTTTTCCATCTATAGTTCACGAGCCCTTCATTTAAGCAAAGTCTATGATGGCTTAACCAGGCTGCAAACCTTGGGTGGCTAGCTCAACATGGATAAGTTTCACATTGGTGAAAGCAAAGTCACTCTCCTTGGCCATGTAATTTCAGCAAAAGGTATTGAGGCTGACCCTAGCAAGATTCAAGCCCTGGTATCTTTATCGTCACCCACCATCGCTAAGCAATTGGTTTCTTTACTTTAGAAGGTAAGATAGTTAAGAAGGTTTATTCACTTGCTATCTCAAGTAGTCCTCCCTCTACAACAAATCACCCAGAGGGATGTCTTCTCATGGAGTGAAGAAAATGAGTAGAAATTTACCGAGGTGAAGCAAATCCTAGCTAAGCTTCCCACCATTTCACCCCCTAAGTGGGACGAGCCATTTTATGTGAACCCTAGTGTAGGAAGTGATACACTTGGAGCCTTGCTAATGCAAAAGGACCCCCAAACTTCTTTCATGCATCCTATATACTTCTCTAGTCATGTCATGACCCCGTCAGAAAAGGGATTTACCAAAGTAGAACACATGGTTTTGGCACTAATGTTTGCTACCACAAAGTTCCACTCCTATCTCTTGCCTAGACCCTTTGTAATCCTGACAATGGAGGAGGTTTTCCCATATATAATGGGACACATGGATGTCTCATCTAGGATCTCTAAGTGGCTAATTAGATTACAAGAGTTTGCCTACACCATGCAAGTACGTAGAAAACTCCACCAAGGCTAGTTTAGCGGGAATTCTTACTCATCGCCATTATGAGAAGAAGCTGAATGTCAACACGGAAGCAAAAGAAGAAACACCAATGGTAGAGAGTCCTGGGCTAGAAAGAGCTCACTCTCTATTCTTTGATGGAGCATACAAAAGAACAATGGACCGGTCTACAGCTGGCATAGTCATTTTCAATGAGCAACAAGAAAGAGTATTCTCCATCGAGCAGTTATTACACTCCCACTCCAACAATGAAGCACAATATGAAACCCTAATTCTTGGGTTGGAACAATGTATTTCACAAGAAATTCAACGCCTAAATGTGTTTGGCGATGCTTTGCTTTTGATAAGGCAGATAAACAGCACTTGGGTTTGTAAAAATCAAGTTTTACTTGGTCAACTATGCCATGTTAAGGATCTTCTAAGGAAGTTTGAAGTAGTGAAACTATTTCATGTCCCCAGAGCAAAAAATTAGGAGGCAGATGCTCTAGTAAAAGAAAGAATACAAGACATTCCTGTAGGAGCAATCAAACTGAAGCTACCCATTTTTCAAGGTAGTGATGCTATGCCTGATATCTTCATCTTTCTAGATACAAGAGAATGTCCAGAAGGGTACACCAAAGGCCAGAAACAGTGGCTGTTGAAGAAGGCTACTAGATACCGCCTTGTAAATGACCACTTGTATTGTAAGGGCAAGGATCAGATTCTCAGGCGAGTGCCAATCTCCAGTGAGATCACATAGGTAATTTTGAGTTGCCATGATGGCATCTGCAACAGTCATTTTGCTCTAGATATCACCAGTAGGAAGATTCTACAGGCAGAATACTCTTGGCCTAGCTTGAACAGGGATGTACACCATTGGTGTAAAACATGCAAGGCTTGTCAAGTGGCCAGTGATCGCACATTAACCTACAAGCCACAAACTCCTATCATCTCATATGGTCCATTTGAGAAATGGGGAATAGATGCAATCGGTCCTTTACCAAACCAAGGGCCCAATCAAGTAAATTGTACATCATAGTGGGTATAGACTACATGACTCGATGGGCAGAAGCAATAGCCACCACTCGCATTACAGCCCAAGAGGTAGCAAAGCTCATTTTTTAGCATATCTGTTGCCGTTTTGGAACTCCTCTAGAGATAATATCAGATAGAGGACCAGGTTTTAGAGGCGATCTGGTGGGAGAACTAATGAAAAAGTTGGGCATCACACGCCGACATTCCACACCATACTATCCACAGTGCAATGGCCTAGTAGAAAAGGTAAACGGAATGATTTGCAAAATCATCACAAAACAAGTGAACAATCACACATGAGAGTGGGATAAACATCTCATGGCAGCTCTGTGGGCCAACCGAACGATGTTCCGAACATCATTAGGTTTCACCCCTTTTCATCTAGTTTATGGGAAAGAGGCAATTCTACCCATTGAGGTACAAATAGCCAGCTTACGAGTCTTGGCTAGCCAAATACAACGCCCAATTGAAAATCTCCGAAACCACATCCTGGATCTGGAGAGGCTCCAACTAGATAGGGAAGAAGAAATCAATCACTATGCAACACAGGCAGAATGACGTCGGCTCACCTTCAATCAAGGACTTAAGCGCCTTGAAAAAGGTATGTTAGTGTTGAGATACGACAACAGATTTCACACCAGGAAAGACAAGAAATTTCAACCCAGATGGGAGGGACCATTCATCTTCAAGAAATGTTATGACAATGGCAGCTATAAGCTTGTTTGCGGATTGCCACAATGGACGTCCATAGCATAGCTCTCAAGCATCAACATATTTATCAATACAAGGGAAGCGACCAGGATGAGGCATGGAAACTCACTAGGGTGTCGATCCTAATGAAGTGAACTCGATGAGATGTAACTACTAACTCTACAAGCAAATCAACCGCACTATCGCCAAGTAATCTGCCTATGTCCTTCTACACAGCTCTACAGTCGTCACGCCCGTTTACCATGCAAATCTATTCGGAATCGCACGAAACTTGAAGGGAAGCTATAGGGGACTATCAGGAACATACCCTATCACTGTCACAATATTCTATAGAGGTACAAAGATTGCGATTGTTCGTCCCAAAGTCAGCAAAAACAGCAAATAGATGATCCTAATGGTTCGTTTTAGGGTCCCTAAAGCCTCTCCTAGGGTCAAAACAACATAAAATACGCATATAAGCACTCAAAACAACGATTTAAGGTCTCAAACTCGTAGCTAAAAACCTACACCAAATCTTGAATGATTACACTTGAATGGAAGAGCAAAGTAAGAGGAACACAATGCAATAAACAAATCTGAGTTTGGATTACCGTAGCCACAGTAGCGAAGATTACAAGTTGGAGCAAGAAGAAGCTCTCAAATGTACGCTATCTTCTTAGTTTCTCATAAAAAGATAATGTTCAAACTTACAAAATTGACATTTATAGTTTAGGTCTTTACATATGGCTTGTCCGGCCAAAAGCTCCTAAACTTCTAACTAGATATCTAATATACAAATGCTCCCATAAAAATAATCATAAATTCTTTGGCAAGTTCTCGGCTTAGAGATGCTCTCTTACAAAAGAATTTTACAAAGGTTTCTCATAAAAATGTGACCCTTCTCTGGAAACCGCCGCTTCGTCACTTCATCCGCCAAACACTCCCCCCTTCCTTATCCTTGCACGCCCTTGTGCATGTTCAGTGCTTTGGTCATTGATGGGGCTCCAATGAAGCAAGTGTTTCTGAAAAGCTTCGTGTGAGAAGGACAGCTTCCAGGGCTTCTTGATGCTGTCTCAAAAGGATTTTCACTTAAGGTGTGCTGGTATGCTACGTGCCGTGCCTTGAGGTCCTTCCCCATAGGATGGAAGATCCTTGAGTCGATTTCAAAGAAACCTGTGACGAAGGCCTCTTCAAACGTCTGCAAGTAGTGTGAAGGCAGATACATTAGCCTTGAGTACATTGCCATCAAAATTTGTTGTGGCGGAGAATCTTGGAGATTCCAGCAAATCCCTCTATGCCCTTCCAAGAACAGATTCCACGGATGATTGTTGCCTTCAGTGTTTTTAAACACTTGGATGTAGGTGATCATCATCCGGGCTATCTTTATTAGCATTTAACAGGCCACGTTGGGGACATCCCGCATCAAGGTGATTGTCGAACTCAGGGTATTGATCACATAGGCTATTGTAGGACGCTGCTGCGCTGTCAAGACTGGGTAGTTTAGCTTTTACTGCCTTGAGCCTTTTCATGTGACAAAGTCTTTCCAAGTGCGTCTTCTAGGGACTGGGCAGAAAGTAGGATCTATTTGAATATGTTGAGGAGCGTTGTGGTAGTTGGTTAGATTTTGTGGTCTTTGAGCCCAACCACTTCTGCCTCCACTTTGGGTGGTCGTCGACGAGCATGTGTGCTTCGTCAGCTGTCAGTGCAATACCTTCATAACCCCCATCTTTGTTTCGTGCCAGGGCCGGCCGCATCTTCTCCTTCCATAGAATTGCCTCATGGCACATCAAGGGAAATGGTAGGTACTCATGGCCAAACCCCTCCACCTGCTCTTCTGGCTGTAAGTAGGCCAGGGCCGCTGACTCCATTATCTTCTTTTCTTAGAGCATGTAATCCTTTGCTGGTCCCTCTGGAATGTCCTTAATGCTTTCAGTGAGCTCATCTCTAATATCCAGATCTGGCTCTGTCGATCCGTGCTCTTGTTCCTCTTGGTGTGATGTTTCAGGCAAATCAGGTATTTCTTGTCTGGACAGTAGTTGCGATTGCACCTGGGCTTTGTCTGTTCTGATTTGTTGGTGAAAAATCAAGTCTTCTTTTTCCTTCAGCAGTATATCATCGATCTGCTTTTGAGTCTCTAACTCGGCCCTTGCTTCTGTGATTTGTTGTTCCAGATCTTTTACCTTTTGCTCGTTGGCCGTCGTATGGGCCATCATTCCCGATAAGAGCAGCTGCCTCTGAAGTCTTTCTTGCTCTAGCTCCCCTTTCAGCGTCGCTAGGGTGTTCAGTGCTGTGGCATTGTCTGACGTGGAGACCAATGCTCCAACAGGTTCATGGTTTTCCATCAAGGTTGTGAGAGTACTTTTGACAGTGTTGTAAGAACTGTTAACTCTCTGAAACCTTGCGCTTTCGTAAGCAAGCTGCTCCGTTGCTTTCTGTACCCTTGCTGTCAATTCTTGACATTCTTTTTCCTTGGTGGTTAAATCTGTCCTGGCGTCCACCAAATCTTTGATTAGAGACTGAGCCTGCTGCTGCTCAATGTCTCTTTCCTTTGTTGTGAGCTCCAATCGTGCCCTCAGGCTCTCTAACTCCTCTTGCCCAGATGCTTTCTTTTGTTGGGCCTCCTGTACCTACTTTTTCTTTTCTCTCAGCACCACGTGCTGGCATTGGAATTTTCTTTCTAATTCCTTTAAAGTTTGCCTGTAATCAAAATTGACAACATCCTGATAGGCTTCGTGGTATCCTATTGCTTCCGTAGGAGGTATAAACTCTTTTTGCGAGGTTGAAGGAGGAGGAGTTCGTAGTTTTTTGGTTGGTGGAGAAGGAGGAGGAGGAGGAGATTTCGGCGAGGGAGGAAGTGGTGATCTAGGCGAGGGAGGAGGTGGGCTTTCTACTTCTTGTACATGCCTCTTTTTGGAAGCATCTTCCCTTGGCTGTGAAGCAGACGCTTTCACTTTTCTTTTCTTTAAAATCTTGATGATCCTTTGGCGTGTCAAATCTGCCGCCCATCGCTCTTCCACATTCCGTTCTCTTTGGGTTTTCTTTAATTGCTCTGCTTGGTTTGTGTCATCAGTTGCATCTTTTTCCTTCATTCCTTTAGTGGACTGCGAAGAAATGTCCAATTCTGCAGCCTTTTGTTCTGCTTCTAACCTTTGCTTTTCAGCCTGTATGAGAGATGCATTTTCTATTCTTTCTTGTCTTTCCTTCTCGAACCTTCGTTTTTGTGTTTGTTGTGCTGCAACAGCTCTTGCCTGTCTGACAGCCCGTAACTTGGTCCTTCTTTCCTCAACTCTTTGTTGGACTTCTGCATATGCTTTTTGAATGTTAGACTGCGGCACTGCACTTCTTTCCCTCTTTTTTCTCTCAAGCGGTTTTGTGGTGTCTTCCTCCTCGCTTTCTTCAAACTCCGATGGCCCTTTGTCTTTTGACCCTTGCGAGTTTCCTTCATCGTCAGTCTCCGTCTTTTCTTCATCACTTGAGCTTTTGTTGGATGCCCTAGCCGAACGCGGTGATGTTGCGCTAGAGGTTGTCCTTACTGGATGAGCAACCAGCTTTTCTTTCTGATTCAAAGACGTTTGAAAACTGGCAGCTGACAGGTCTTCAATCATTCCCAAAGCTTGGTATGCTATTCTTGTTAGCATTGGCCCTACGTTCATGTAGCTTCTGTTTTTTGCCGAGCTCTTCAAATTTGCTTCGACCAGGTTCTCCAAGATGTAAGAACCATAGTCGCATCGGATGGTTCTATTTTCGGTTGTTGCTAGAGCCATGACAACTGCAGTGTGCAGGATTGGTTCGGTGTAGCGAGGAGGCTTTTGTACTCTAAAATGTTGAGAAATCAATCTCATTGGTAATTCCAGCTCACCGTATATCATGTCACTGTATTTGTACTTATTTCCTTTTGCTTTGATGAATGCCTTCTCGTTATCCAGTGACTTGGTCTTTGCCAGCAAGTCGTGTTGCCCTGGAAGAAAATGCAAAGCTTCGTTGATGATTTCTTTTGTGATCTTTACTTTTACCTTGGATCCGTCCTTGTCCGTGAGCATTGCTTGCCCATCATACTGTATTGAGCTCATGAGCTCGTGGGCCCTCATGTAGTCTGTTCCCCATGGCTGTAATCTGAAAAATTGCTCCAAATGTACCGCCCGCACTGCTTCTATGACCTCCGGCCTTCGATGGAGATTTCGTATTTCCCGTGGCATGATAGTCGTCTTGACCATGTCACCATCAACATCCCTAAACTTCGCGATGAAAATGTGAACAGTGATCTGAGCTAGTATTTCATCCGAGATGTGAGCTTTTTTATTTGTAGTGAGCTCATCCACTTCATATGGTGCTGTTTTCCACTGCCTTTCTTTCTTTTGGCGAGGCATTCTGTGTCAGAAGAATCACAAGCTGTTAGGATTTTCTTTTCGCAATCAGTCACATTTAGACTTTTAGTAAAAAGCACTTCAAAAGTTAAAACTGATCATAACCTGAAAAAATTTCATCCATTCTTGTCCATATTTCACCAGTGGGACTAGGAAGACTAGAGCTATGACTGATTAAAATATGAGCCAAATCTGGGCCTGAGGTACACCGATCGCGATCGTAGTACAGAGGCCAAAATTAGATTTGATCACATGAGTGTTTTGCTGATAGCTAGAGGGTCATTTTGGTCCACTCTGTGTTTTATTTGAACCACTTTTGAGTTTGAAAGTCCCAATTTTGGGTTACAAGGGAGTTTTGGACTAGACTTTGACTTTTCATGGGTTTTTGATGTTCAATTGGCTTGAAACTTGATGGGTGACTTGAACAAGATGTGTACAAGGGATCTATTAGGTTTTGGTTAAAATCTGATGCTGAGGTACATCGATCGCGATCGTAGTACCTGGAATTTTTTGGGTAAAAATTGGATGGTCATGGTCCCCATGCCTGCCTAGCCCACTGATGATTTATTTCCAAGTTTGGACTTAAAATGAACAAATTAGAGCAATTTTTCACTGTTTGACCCTATTTTACTAAATCTAACCATATTGGGTTTTCCTGATGAATTTTGGTTGGATCCTGGAGTCAATTGAAGTTAGTTTTTGAGGTTTCAGTCCTTCCATGATGTGTTGCTATCATCAGCCTACTCCATTGTCCGATTTTGACTTGATCAGGCACTTTTTACCCCGTCTTGCGAGATTTTCCAGACTTGTGAATTTTTCAGGCATTCTTTGGATAGCAATGTGATATTTGAGCATCCCTAAGTCACCTTTTGGTCTTTGGCATTGGTTCGGCCAAAATTCTTCCTTTGTGTGATCATTCGAGAGTGAAATGGTCATATTTGTACTTGTAGGAGATTCTGAGATCCATTCGGGGTTTTCTACAACTATACCGACTCCTAGTCGGACAGATATGCCTTTCAAACCATCCGTCATAATTTTCAGTCGAATTTTGGTAATTGTAGGTCAAATTTTCCCGTTTCGGTTGTGTTTGACAAATTTGGCCCATTCTATGAGCAAAATTTGTGCATTTTCCATGAAAATTCAAGAGAGTGTATCTTCCATTGAGTTCCAAGCCTCGGTCAAGCCAAAAGTTGCAAACCTGCATCTGGGGGGCACCAATCGCGATCGTACCACAGAGGCCAAAATGATTTTTGACACCTGCAGATTGTAGGTGAGGCTGAGGGGAGTTTTTTTTGCAAATTCTGTGCCAAGTTTGGTCAGTGGGGTACACCGATCGTGATCATTATACCACCACCAAACTGAGATTTGATCACATGACTTTGTTCCTGACCTTGTGGGGAGCACATTGATGTGTTCTGTGCTTGAAAAAAGTTTTTTTGGGATGCCTCTAAGGGTCCTTGACTTATTTGACTCAATCCGACTTTGATTTGATCCATTCGCCCGTTTGTGCAATGATTCGCGCTTGCATGCGTAATAGACTTGATCTTTACTTGATAAGGAACATACCTATGAAATCTGGTATGACATGCTAGCTCTGACCGTCCGTACGGGGTAGAAATGTGGCAGCTCGCTCTAGGTCAAGAAGCTCTCTTCTTCTCTCTCAAAATGTGAAAATGAACAATGAGCTAGAATTTGGCCTATCTGACCTATATCTTCCCAAGGTTTTCATGACATAGGGTTGATTTTCCTTACCTTTGATCCCGATATAATCTGCATAGCACCTGTGAGTCGAATCGCTTGTCATTCCGGCATCGTATGACCATTTGATGCGATTTTGGCGAAATGTAGTCATGATCATTAAGGCTGAAATTCGACATCTTCAGATTCTCTTCATATCTTCCATGCTTGATAACCTTATCATGATACTTCGGCGTTTGCTTCCAGAACTTGATTCTGACACTTGTGAGAGATATTTTTTAATTTTTGAAGTTTTGTTAACGAAAATCAAACAAAATAAATTGAAAATACTTATTAACTGGCAAAAATTAGCCAAAAATTATTATACTCACCCCTAAGAATATATTTTCACTAGAAGCATCCCAATGCTCCGGATTTTGTCATTACAGCTCATTATTATGCTGGTCAGATGATAAAAACGCTTAAAAATGCCAGATTTTGATCAAATATGTTCGAAATTGAACTCGAAATAATGAAAAACACACATTATGTACATATATACACGTTTGAACCCTTAATGGTCCTGAATGTTGCTAGATTCAACAGTTACTCCCCCCTTCCTAGACTAAGTCGTCCCGGACGAAGGTTGGGTGCATGTGCATGGGTTTTGAAATCTGTGTATATGCACGGCCGTGTAATGTGGCCCTATTCTCATGTTTGAGACAATGCGTTGGGTAACAAGGTGTTGTGCAAGATACAGGGACTGAATGTAATTTTCAGTGGATTTTGATGGCGAGGTTAGCTGTGTATGGAACAGAAGAGCTTGCAATTGAATTGCTCTTTCCTTGATTGTTGGTGTTTTGAAAGAAACTATTTTTGGAACTCATTTGAATGTGGTTTTTTGCACCGTTACAGATTCTAATTTAGTTTTCTGAATTTTCTTAGGTTTCCACTACCATTTTGGTAGTTCAGGCTTCCTGTTTTGACTTTTTGGTTTCCCTTCGAGCTTTGTCGCTGAATCTTTGGTTTTCTCCAGCTTTGGTTGCCATTTCCACTCTGGACTAGCTCCTGAAGGTCTTTGATATGGTGTTGTTTTTGTCGGGAGTTGTTCCTTGGGTAGCCATATCTGTCTCTATTTGTTCTACCTGATTGTTTTCTTTATCCATACTTTCCGAACATTCGTTTTTGGTGTTTGTGGCTGATGAGCTGGTTGCTTTTTGTCGATGGGGATACTCGGCCACGAGTGATCTGTTTTGGCGAATGGAGTCATGTACGTGTTAGAGTTGTTTGTGTACATCAGCGCATGTTCTGACCATGGAACTCACATAGGGTCCATTCTCATGAATCACATAGGGTCCATTGCCTCGCTTTTTGAGTTTTCGGGAATGTTGTCTCAGGGTATACATTAAGACGTAATCCCCCGTAGCGAATTCCTTGCTGATAACAAGTTGATCAAAGAATGATTTCATGTTTTGTTTTTGCACGTAGATTAATGCAAATGCTCTCAATCTAGTTTCATCCAGTTTTTCCAGGGTATCTACTTGATTGGATAATTCATGCCCCGTCCATTCTAATTCTTTAGTGACCCGAAGCGTGGGGATAAGAAATTCAAGTGGAAAAATCGCTTGAATTCCATAAACCATGTTGAACGGAGTCGTTCCGATTGAGGTTTTGTACGCTACTCTATATGCCCATAAAGCTGAAAGCAGCTTTTGATCCCGGTCAACTCTCGATTCGCTAACAATTTTGGTGAGAATTATCACCAAAATCTTGTTCATACTTTCTGCTTGGCCGTTAGCTTGTGGGTGATAGGGAGTTGACTTCCTGTGAATTACCATGAATTTGATCACTTCATTGATGAAGTGAGTCCCTCTATCGCTCACTATCTCTATTGGTAAGCCATATCTGGTGAAAATGTTCTCATACAAAAACAATGCTATAGTTTTTGCATCATTTTTCGTTGTTGCTTTCGCTTCAACCCACTTTGTTAGATAATCTGCTGCCACAATAATGTATTGAGCGTGCATTTTATATCCAAGAGTCGCAATCGGTCCTACAAAGTCTATTCTCCATTTCGCAAATGCTCTTGCCCCCATCATTGGCCCGAAGGGAATATCATCTCGTGATCTAGGAATCTTTGTTCTCTGGAAATTGTCACATCGTTTTGCAAACTCTTCAGCGTCCATGAATAGTGTAGGCCACCATATGCCAGCAATAAGAATTGATTTGGCCGTTTTGTCAGCTAAGAAATGTCCCCCTGCTTGTCCGCCATGTGCTTGCTCTAAGATAGGAATGTATTCCTCTTCCGTCGCGCACATTCTCAATTGATTGTCTTTCCCCCTCTTGTAAAGATTTTCTTCAATCAATACATAGTTTTCTACCTCTTTCGTGATCGTTTTGATACGTGATCTACTCATCCCTTTAGGCAGTATCTCGGTGGTGAGGTATTCAAGAATGTAGTTACTCCATCGGGGTGCTACAGATAATTTGAAGAGAGTCGCGTGTTCTATCGGCTTTTGAAAAGTGCAGATAACACATGATTTGATATGCATATGAATACTTTGTTGTATATTTGGCCAATATACACCCATTCTCATCAATCTTTGATACGTTTGTGCATGCCCATTGTGAATCCCCGTTGTTTGTACATGAGCCTAGTTTAGATACAATTTCCGTTCACTCGATTCAACACAAAGCCTAAGGATTTGATCTGATCCTTGTTTGTATAGCCTTCCCGCCAACATTACCAATGATCTAGATGCTGCAATGGTAGATGGTTGTCTTGTCAAATTCAATGACCCTATAGTCAACAAAGGAATTACATCCTCGCACCATCTTGAAACCATTTCTATGTTGAAAAGATATACATCTGGCAAATCATCATCAACTCCTATAGGATTTTCTCCATGCACCATTCTAGATAAATGATCCGCTCTTTGGTGTGTAGTTCCTTATTTGACTACTACCCTGAAGTCAAACTCAAGCAGTATGATGAACCATCATACAATCCGCCCCGTATTGCAAGGTTTGTTTACTAAGTACAACAGTGCTTGGTGATCAACGAAGAATAAAAATTTATTGGAAAGTAGGCATAGATCATACCCAAACCCTCCCTCTCAGTTATTGTGTAATTCTTCTCTGCACTGTTTAGTTATCAACTGGAGTAACTGATTGGAGAATCCATGTTGTTTTCTCCAGGTTGTGCAATTATGCATCCTATAGCATATGTTGATGCATCTACGTGGATGTGGAATATCTTTTCCTAATCCGGAGCCTTCAAAATTGGAGTGGAAATCAACCTCTGCTTCAAAGTTTGAAACGCTTTCTCGGACTCATCTGTCCACTCAAACTTAGTTATCAGCGCGTAAAGTGGTTTTGCAATTATAGCATATGAGTAGATAAATCTGTGATAATATCCACAATGGCCCATAAATGCCTGTATCTCCTTTACCTTTATTGGCCGTGGTAGATCAACAATTACGCTGATCTTCTCCATGTTTGTCGAAATACCATTTTTGGACACTATATGTCCCAATATTTTGCCCTGTCTTACCATGGACACATTTCTCCGGATTCAGGCAAATCCGATATAGTCTGCATTTTTCGAACACTTTGGTCAAGTGCTCTATGTGCTCCAATCTTACGAGAGAGTGAACGCACAAGTCATCCATGTAAATTTCTAAGAACTGTCTTATATATTCTTTAAAAGCATGACCCATCAACCTCTGAAATGTGGCTGGTACATTTGTTAAGCCAAAATCCATTACCCTGAATGCAAAAATGCCCCATTCAGTTTCAAAAGCCGTCTTGTGCTAATCCTCTAGCTTTATTGCAAGTTGGTTGTAGCCCGAAAATCCATCTAAGAAACTATAAGCTTCTTTACCTGCCACTCTTTCTATTACATGATCAGTAATGGGTAGGGGATAGTTGTCCTGAATTGTAGCAGCGTTCACTTTCTTGAGATTGACGCACACTCTTATCTTTCCATTTTTCTTTGGGACCACCACAATCGATGAAACCCAATCAGTGTGCTCAATTTCGTAAATAAACTCTGCCTCTTTCAACTTATCTATCTTCTCCTTGATCTTTTTTGCAAACGTCTCATTGTAAGTATAGGACGTTGTCTGCTGGGTTTGGCGTCATTCTTAAGGGGTATTGTCATAATAATCAATATCTAATTCTCCTAAATGATTTTCTCATATTAAACTGATCATTTAATGTGGGGAAGTGCCAAGGGAGAAAAAGCTAGAATATTGGTTAAGTTAGCAGACCGGCCACAGTAGGGATCCAAAGGAGGGAAAATAGTGATCCAAAGGGGGGGCCATATGCAAAAGAGCCATGTGAAACAATGGGCCAAAAAGACCCTAAGGTTCAGCCCATTAAGACTTCCAAAATGCTAAGGTTCCAAAATTCAAAGGTTGTGTCCAAAGGTCAACCCTAGGGAAAATTGGATGCTTAGTGTGTGCCCAAAAAGTCTTTCTACATCCCTACATGGGAGGGGGCGAGCCCCAAAGCTAGGGGATGAGAGAGAAAGCCACACACACACACACAGGCTCCCTTTACACAAATGGAATGAGGGACACATGTCAGCTCCCTAGGCCAGATGCCCACAAGGTGTGCCCAATTCCTATTGGAAGACCCTTGAAGTGGACCAATGAGAATTAAGCTAGAGTAAATCTAGTTTAATTAATTTAAAAACATTTAATAAAAGAAACCAATGAGAATTAAGTCTCCTAGAAGACTATTGGGCAGTCTCCCAAGGGGTCCAATGAGCATTCAGGAGCCCCATGGCTTGCCTGATTCCTATTGGCCAGGAGGCAAAGGGGTCCAATGAGAGTTTAGTTTAATTATTTAATTACCTAAAGCTCTCACAAAAGGGGAAAGGGGGACACATGTCTAAAGGCTATCACTTATGCTGCTTAATTCCTATTGGCTTGACCTGGGGAGGTCCAATGAGGCAAAGGCCAGACTTATTTAGCAGCTAGGGCTCGCCCAAGAGAGAGAGGGGGCTGATTTTTGCTTGGCATTGACACACACACTCTCACACTTGACCATGTGTGAAGGGAAAATACTCTATCTCCTCCCAAGCTTTAATGGAGAGCTCATCACCTACTCCAAGCTTGTGAGATAGAAGCCTACATCAACACTCTCTTGGCATGTGGATGCAAATCCAACCAAGAGCCAAGCTTCAATGCATGCTCATCTTCTCTACCAAGCTAATTACTAAGCTAAGCTATGTTAATATGAGTGATTATGTGAGGAGATGTACTTCTTTCTCGTAAGATACTTCTTTTTCCTCTCAATCTACTCTCATACCTTGCTAGCTCTCACCATCTTCGAAGGTGTGTGAGGTCTTGGGTCTGAGAACGGGGATAATTCAAGTTGTGTTTGATTAAGTGTTTTGCTTGGTGTATGAAGCTTCCATCTTCATTGCACTAGCTAGTCTTGAAGGAACACAAAGAATTGTATTGTACAATGTCTCTCTTGATGGGAGAAACCATAATACAAAGCCTTTTGGAGGGGGGACCGGCTCCATGCAAATCCGGTCCTCAACTGTTGTCAATAGCTTAATTGCTCTCTCTTTTGAAAGTATTGTCGATGCTATCTAACTAGGTGTTATGCTTTTTGTTGCTCTCTCCACCCAAGCACTCTTGTAATTCTCATTAGGAATCTATTCTAATGAAATGCCCACTATGTTCATGCTAATTTCCGCTACACATAAGATTTTAGGCCATTAAATGTTACATTGGTATCAGAGCTCAAGGTTTCTCTTTTCTTGCTCAAGAAGGGAGGTCCTCAAGCTAGCTACAAATGGTTGGTATTATTAATTGCCTGTGAGTAAGTAGAATAGGGATTTTTCAGCCTTGCAGTGCGCCTGCCTTTGTGCAGTTAACGGGGCATCACCGTCGAGAGCTATGGTCTTAATAGTGGAGTCCTACGGGGCTTGCCTACGGCTTAACCACTATTGAGCTATTAGAAGCTTGACAGGAGCCGGTGATGTTTTGGTGTCGAAAGACCCTCTCTTCTATTCCTTGCAATTAATGGTATTCGAGCCGCGGGTACAGTAGCTTGAGTGCTTTTTCTAAAGGGGTAAAGAGGAGTAGCAACTAGGGCTTGAAGTGCCAAAGTACACCTAAAAAGTTTACACCTAAAAGTTGTTAGAATGGTTAACAATAGTAAAGAGAGTGAAATTAATGTTGATGACTTTGATTTTGCTCATGAGCAAGCTACTAATGATGCTTCAATGCTTGTTAACTATCTTGTTTCTAGGCTTCAACAAGCCATGGGCAATCCATCTCTCCAAAGTGAAGTGCAACGGCAGCTCCGTGCTCACGGGATTCTCCAAGCTCATCACCATGACGAGAGAACACCTAGGAAGCCTCCTTGTGAGACTACCAAAAGAGGTCTCTCTCCGATTCGGGAAGAAGAAGAGAATCCATATGAAGGGCTCAAGAACTTACTTCTGGATGATGCATCTCCTTCCCAAAGGAGAATTCAAGAGCCTCCACCGAAGGAACGAGAAAGAAGCGAGTCTCCCGCCACCTCGGCGGAGATGGCTCCACGAAGACGGCGGGCTAAACGCTCTCCATCACCACCAAAGCGGAGAAGACCATCACACTCTTCTCCACGCCATAATTCAAAGAGGGATGATAAAAAGCAAGAGAAGAAAAAGGCGAGAAAGAGGACACCCTCTTCTCCATCTTCTTCATCCTCTTCCTCTTATGAAAGCTATGGTGAAGACGACAAAGATCAAGACAAGAAAAAGGCGAGAAAGAGGTCACCCTCTTCTCCACCTTCTTCAAATTCTTCACCTTCTGAAGAAAGTGATGGTGCAACTTTTGAACCATCAAAAAGAAGAGGCCATAGGAAATCCTATGCCGCATGGAAGAGGTCGTCCAAGCTGAAGAAATTCAAAGAGGGAGGGAAGAGCATCTCTTTCCTTACCTATGATGGCACCTTCGGTGCTACAGACAAAGTTTTGGCCTTTATCCAGCAATTCGATGCGGCGTTTGGAGATGAGGGCTTCACGGAGTCCTCTAAGCTACACCATGTAGCTATGCACTTTCAAAAGTCTGCCAGACAATGGTGGTCTAGCCTACGAGCCAACGGTGAAGCTCCACGAACATGGAAGGCTTTAAGAGCTTCCATTATGAAGCAGTTTTTGGCCACCGATGCCAAAGACAAAGTACTCACCGAATGGCGAAGCTTAAAGCTCTCTCCAAATGAATCCATCCACAAATATGTAGACAAGTTTTGGGACCTACAACTCAAGGCCACTGTCTTCAAAAAGTTGGATTTTGGAGAGCAAAAGCAACAATTTTGTGCGGGCTTAACCGAAGAAATGGCGGAGTATGTCAACTCCCAAAGGCCACGTACCATATCGGCGGTAATACACCATACTATGGTGGCCTCTCGAATCAATTTCCAAACGGGGGGTAAAAGAAATAATAAGCCCCCGGAAAACAAGGGTTCCAATGAGCCTAAGGGGAAGGACAATGTCCAAAAGTCTCCTAAGGGCACTTCCAACAAAGCTAAAGAGAAGGGAGTTTACAAAGGAAAGAATAAACTCTCGCCTGAAGAGCTTGAGTGTTATCGTAAAGATAACCGGTGTTTCAAGTGCGGCGAACAAGGGCATGCGTACCGCGCTTGTCCCCAAAAGAACAACCGCCAAGATCCTCCTAGAGCTTCTTTGGTTGAAATCCAAGAGGAGGAGATTCACCAAACTCACCACAAAGGATCTCCTCTATGCCATGCTTGGGGAAAGGTAAGAGAACATGATGCTTTTATTCTCTTTGACCCTGGTTCTACTCACAATTTCATATCTATGGAGTTAGCCACCAAGCTAGGCATACAATCCTACGAGATGGGAGATATCCTACCCGCAGACAGTGCCTTCAAGGGGCAAGAAGCTTCAGTCACTCCCTTAATCGGGAAATTGAGGCTTCATGTCCAAGGCTATGTGGACAAAGAGGACTTCTTTATCTCTCCTCTCAAGCATGAGGATGTAATCCTAGGGGCACCATGGTTTGACCGCCTGGCTGCCCATGTTAAATTTCCTGAAAGGAGAATCTCCTTTAAGTTCAGGGAAAAGGACATGTATATAGATGCTAAGGAGATGGGTAACACCATCCCCATTGTACATACACCAGCTTTCAACAAGTCAATAAAGAGCTCTATTTCCGTGTACATGATTTTTGTTAAAGATTCTCAAAATGAACCTAATGCTTTAGCAAAAGAAAATAAAAGCAACCAAAAGGAATTAGAGTTATCCAATTTTCTCAAGGGGTTTCAAGATGTCTTTATTGACGACATCCCTTGTGAGCTACCTCCTAAACGAGGTAATGACGACCATGCAATTGAACTTCTTCCAGGAAGTTCACCGCCTAACAAACCTCCTTATAGAGTTTCTCAAGCTCAACAAGAGGAGATTATGCGGCAAGTGCATGAGTTAGTTGAGAAGGGCATGGTTAGGCCTAGCTCATCTCCATTTTGCTCACCTGTGCTATTAGTGCAAAAGAAAGACGGCACATATCGTATGTGTGTCGACTATAGAGCACTAAATAGGATCACTATCAAGAATAGGTTTCCCGTTCCACGGGTAGAAGACCTATTTGATAAGCTACAAGGATCGACCTACTTCAGTAGGATTGACCTAAAAAGTGGCTATCATCAAATAAGGATAGTTGATCAAGACATTGTAAAGACCGCATTTCGTACTACATTTGGTCTTTACGAATACATTGTCATGCCTTTTGGCTTGACTAATGCACCAGCCACATTTAACCGCTTGATGGAGAAGATGTTCAGGCCTCATCGAACCTTCACTGGAGTGTTCTTTGATGATATTATCATCTACTCCAATTCATTGGAGGAACACAAGCAACACCTCCAGGTAATATTTCAAGTTTTAAGAGAGAATAAACTTTATGTTAATCGAAAGAAAAGTGAATTTTTCTTGCAAGAGATTCAATATTTAGGTCACATTATCTCTCAAGATGGAATCCAAATGGATCCATCCAAGTTAGAGGTAATAAAAGGATGGCCTAAACCAAGGAATCTTCATGAACTAAGAAGCTTTATAGGTATGTGTGCATACTATAGACGCTTCATAGAAAAGTTCTCACAAATTGCGGGACCATTACATGACCTAACAAAGAAAAATGTCAGGTATACGTGGTCTGCTAAGGAGAACAATGCTTTCGAAAAGCTTAAAGAAAAGCTTATCGCTCAACCTGTGCTTACACTACCGGATCTCTCAAAACCATTTGAGGTCCAATGTGATGCTTGTGGTGATTGCCTTGGGGCTGTTTTGCTCCAAGAAGGGCACGCCATAGGCTATGAGAGTCGAAGGCTCGACCCTGTTGAGCAAGCTCTAGGCATATACGAAAAAGAACTCCTTGCAGTTCTACATGCCTTAGACTCATGGAAGCACTATTTATTGGGGACTCCTTTCATTCTGCGAACGGATCACCAAAGTCTTAAGTACTTCATGACGCAGACCAAGCTCTCCGACAAACAAATGAGGTGGGCAAATTTCCTTTCGCAATTTCATTTTCATATTGCTCACATTGCTGGCAAGCATAATCAAGTAGCCGATGCACTCTCAAGACGCCCGAGAGTGAATGCGGTTTCCATAGCAACTCACAATGATCTATCTTCAATGATAGATGAGTATGCTATTGATCCCAATTTTAGAGATGTGATTTCAGCCCTTGCATTAGGGAAGAAAGAAGAACCATTTACTTTACAAGATGGTTATCTTCTCTATGGCAATAGACTATGCGTTACTAACTCACTACGTGAGAAAGTAATGTATGAATCTCATGCTCCCCCATATGCAGGGCATAGAGGGATTCAGTCTACCCTAAAGGGAATTGAAACATATTTCTATTGGCCTACCATGAAAGTGAACATACACGAGTATGTTTCCAAATGTGTGGTATGTCAAAAGACAAAATTTGATAGAGGGAAGCAACTTGGATTGCTTCAACCCTTGCCAATCCCTAATTCACCGTGGGAGAGCATATCCATGGATTTTATCTTTGGATTGCCTAAGTCTATCCATGGGAATACAGGAATATGGACGATAGTAGACAGGTTCAGTAAACAAGCTCATTTTATACCTGTCAAAAAGACTATCAAAGCCCATCAAATGGCAACCCTCTTCATTTCACAAATTTTCAAGTACCATGGCTTGCCAATGTCCATAGTGTCGGATAGAGATCCTAGAATGACCAGTAATTTCTGGAAGGGTCTCTTTGAGAATTTAGGAACAAGGCTAAACTTCTCTTCGGCCTATCATCCACAAACTGATGGCCAAAGTGAAATAGCTAACCTAACCATTCTCGATCTACTAAAAGCCTATGTAACGGAAGTAGATCAAAGATCCCAATGGGAGAAGTACTTACCCTTAGTAGAGTATGCTTACAATAACACTGTACATACTTCTACAGGAAAAGCACCTTTCGAGGTAATTGAGGGAAGATAAAAAAGTCCCTTGCTACTTAAGGTACATGGGAAGATCTTCGCTGCAGATGAGTATAGCCGAGACCTACAAGAATCTTTCCAAAAGATTAAGGATGCTATCTCTATCTCACAGCAAAGGCAAAAGGCTGCTGCTGACAAGCACAAAAGAGCCCAAAATTTTAAAGAAAACGATTGGGTCTTGTTAAAGTTTCCCAAGGCTCGATTAAGGCACACGACGGGCAAGAATCCTACGGGCCACCAAAAGTACTATGCTAAACTAGCAAAAAGGTATTATGGTCCCTTCCAGATTCTTAGGCCAATCAATGAGATAGCCTATCAACTTAAGTTGCCCAATCATTGGCTCATACACAATGCTTTTCATGTAAGCCTCTTAAAGCCTTACAAAGGAGAGCCACCTCAAGAACCAACTATTGAAGACCCACCGGAGATCGAGGACCACGAGGAGGTGCTGCAGCCCGAGTCCATTCTCCGACATGAAGACAAGGTATTAAGAGGCGGTAAGACTATCCGACGATATCTTATTAAGTTTAAGAATTATCCTTTTGAAGATGCTAGATGGATGCAAGGCATACAATTAAAGGACAACCTAAACCTTGTCAATGCTTACAATGCTTCCCAAGAGTAAGCAAATGTACAAAATGTTAAAAATGAACAAAAATTTTTGTCTTATAAGACTCTCTTTTTCTTTATTTGTGCACAAAAATGAAGTAGTATGCATGCTTAGATCAAGTTTGCGGGGACGACGTCTCCCAAACACCAAAGTAGAGCTTGTCACTCTACTATGGAAGACTGATAGGACTAATGTGCAGACATGCTTGCGGCAGCCTCAGGCTCTCAAGCGCCAAATGGACTAGTCATCCATTATGGAATGATGTCGTAGGGTAACATAGGGATCCTCTACCAGCTAAGAAAAGGACTCATGCATATGCTTTATCTTCTCTACACCATAGTCGAGGACGACTATGATTTCAAGAGAGAGGTAATGTCATAATAATCAATATCTAATTCTCTTAAATGATTTTCTCATATTAAACTGATCATTTAATGTGGGGAAGTGCCAAGGGAGAAAAAGCTAGAATATTGGTTAAGTTAGCAGACCGGCCACAGTAGGGATCCAAAGGAGGGAAAATAGGGATCCAAAGGGGGGGCCATCTGCAAAAGAGCCATGTGAAACAATGGGCCAAAAAGACCCTAAGGTTCAGCCCATTAAGACTTCCAAAATGCTAAGGTTCCAAAATTCAAAGGTTGTGTCCAAAGGTCAACCCTAGGGAAAATTGGATGCTTAGTGTGTGCCCAAAAAGTCTTTCTACATCCCTACATGGGAGGGGGCGAGCCCCAAAGCTAGGGGATGAGAGAGAAAGCCACACACACACACACAGGCTCCCTTTACACAAAGGGAATGAGAGACACATGTCAGCTCCCTAGGCCAGATGCCCACAAGGTGTGCCCAATTCCTATTGGAAGACCCTTGAAGTGGACCAATGAGAATTAAGCTAGAGTAAATTTAGTTTAATTAATTTAAAAACATTCAATAAAAGAAACCAATGAGAATTAAGTCTCCTAGAAGACTATTGGGCAGTCTCCCAAGGGGTCCAATGAGCATTCAGGAGCCCCATGGCTTGCCTGATTCCTATTGGCCAGGAGGCAAAGGGGTCCAATGAGAGTTTAGTTTAATTATTTAATTACCTAAAGCTCTCACAAAAGGGGAAAGGGGGACACATGTCTAAAGGCTATCACTTATGCTGCTTAATTCCTATTGGCTTGACCTGGGGAGGTCCAATGAGGCAAAGGCCAGACTTATTTAGCAGCTAGGGCTCGCCCAAGAGAGAGGGGGGGCTGATTTTTCTTGGCATTGACACACACACTCTCACACTTGACCATGTGTGAAGGGAAAATACTCTATCTCCTCCCAAGCTTTAATGGAGAGCTCATCACCTACTCCAAGCTTGTGAGATAGAAGCCTACATCAACACTCTCTTGGCATGTGGATGCAAATCCAACCAAGAGCCAAGCTTCAATGCATGCTCATCTTCTCTACCAAGCTAATTACTAAGCTAAGCTATGTTAATATGAGTGATTATGTGAGGAGATGTACTTCTTTCTCGTAAGATACTTCTTTTTCCTCTCAATCTACTCTCATACCTTGCTAGCTCTCACCATCTTCGAAGGTGTGTGAGGTCTTGGGTCTGAGAACGGGGATAATTCAAGTTGTGTTTGATTAAGTGTTTTGCTTGGTGTATGAAGCTTCCATCTTCATTGCACTAGCTAGTCTTGAAGGAACACAAAGAATTGTATTGTACAATGTCTCTCTTGATGGGAGAAACCATAATACAAAGCCTTTTGGAGGGGGACCGGCTCCATGCAAATCCGGTCCTCAACTGTTGTCAATAGCTTAATTGCTCTCTCTTTTGAAAGTATTGTCGATGCTATCTAACTAGGTGTTATGCTTTTTGTTGCTCTCTCCACCCAAGCACTCTTGTAATTCTCATTAGGAATCTATTCTAATGAAATGCCCACTATGTTCATGCTAATTTCCGCTACACATAAGATTTTAGGCCATTAAATGTTACAGGTATTGTGTGTTGAAAGATACTTGGATCCACCTCCTTAAGATCATTGTATGACCATGCAAACACATCTCTATACTGTTCAAGAGTAGCTACCAAAAGCTTTTCCTCTTCTTCAGTAAGATCCGTCGCAATATATGCAGGTTTCGGATCTTCTCCCGGCTCCGCTAGATCTATTCATTCGGACGTTGTCTGCTGGGTTTGGCGTCATTCTTAAGGGGTATTGTGTGTTGAAAGATACTTGGATCCACCTCCTTAAGATCATTGTATGACCATGCAAACACATCTCTATACTGTTCAAGAGTAGCTACCAAAAGCTTTTCCTCTTCTTCAGTAAGATCTGTCGCAATATATGCAGGTTTCGGATCTTCTCCCGGCTCCGCTAGATCTATTCATTTGGCTTTTTCAGGACTGTCGTACGATGTACCAGGTTCCTTCAATTCCCTCATCGGTTGTTGCACTATGATTTTCCTATCTTGTATGGTATACTTCTTATAATGGGACGGCGCATCCATCTTGTCAGAATTCGTGTCCTCATCTGTTTCCAATTCGGTCGTCCATATGTCTCTAAGGGTCCGTTTGAGCTTATTGTACTCCATTTTCCTCTCTGTTTTTGATCATTCCAGACCCTGTTTTCCGCCCTTTATGTGTCTTAGTCGTTTGCTTTTCGCGCTTGTTCTTCTTGTTGTTTTTCCATGGTTTAGTTTTGATAAACCGGCTAGTGGCCTCGTCTTTGACAAGCTTTAGATATCCTATTCTGTCATTGACAAGAGGCATCGGATTATGCTTATTCGCTCTTGATTTTCTTGTTCCCTTTAATTTGTACCACTCTTGTCGACTAGGTTTTTGGTTAGGAAACTCGTAAAAACTGTACTGTCTCGACATGTATTTTCTATTCGTCTCTGATCCACTTGATCTTTTGTCATCAGCATCTATCATTTGGATTTCATCACCTAGTGATGGAAGGTCACTGCTTAGTGAATCTGTAAATTCCTCCTCTGTTCGATTCCTATCGTCCACTACAGATATCTCATCAACTATTCTTTTACACTCAATCTCACGTAGTGGTTCTTCTTGTTCCTTGCTCTCTGATCCTGACTCAAGGATGACGCTAGCCATTTGAACCGGTACTAGGTCGTATCCTTCATCGTCATAAAAGTTTGTAGACGTTGGTGCAACCAAAGTTGGTCCGCGCTATAAAGTGTGCTATGCAATGCAAAGGGTTCTAACAGGTGCATGGCAAAGGGCTAAAGCAAGAACGAAGGCCGTGGGAGAGCATGTCGTGGCAGAAGTGCATGTCTAATGCGGGTTTTTAGGCCAAAACGGGCCCCAGAATGGGCCAAGTGGAAAAGCAGGTCAAGGTGTTCGAGATGCAAGGAATGTGTCCCAAAATGTGGTCTTTGAGATGCTTTAGGAGGCCGTCTAGACGGCTCGTCAAATGAAGTCCCTTTGTGAAAGTTATGATTGTCCGAAAATGAAATGCTTTTCAGATCCCCGACGGACAGGGCAGGTACAGACAAGTGGCGAAAATTGGGATTAATGGATATGCCTGTAAAGCTCAAGCTGTGGAGCATGCCAGTCTTTTCGGATTGTCATTTGGAGCTCAGACATGCAAGTTATGGCCTTTGGAATATTTGTCGGGGGTCGGGTACGTGTTCACCGGGCCACGTTGATAAGCGCGCCGAAAGAAGTTTTTTTGAGCTTGCCAAGGTTCTGAAAAGTTGCATGTGACATGGGGAGTCAGCCGAAATTTATGGCTCGCCGATTGGAGTCGAACACATCATGGTATATCCAATTTAGGTTAGCGGACAATCGGAATGGAGGCGAATCAGTTTTTTCCCGCTTTCGTGACTTGATGTTCGAGGATGTGGGATGACTGAAATGTGGTGAGGCTCTTGGGATATAAATTCAGCAAGATGAAATCCGATATGACAGGGCTGAACAGAAACCTGATGAGGATGTGTGGTCTTGAGCACCGATCGCATACGAAAGGGAGGCTTGGTGATTAAAGTCTTTGGCTATAAGTTCAAAAAGGGAGAAGGGTTGGCCTTTAGTTTTAGGTGAAGGTTGCTCAAAAGCAAAAGAGTGAAACTCACAAAGAAAAAGCATAAGCGCCATTGCCAAAAATAGGAATTTTGTTTCTTGGCCAAAAAGAAAACAAAGAGGGAAAGGGAAGAAAAAAGGAGGCAGCGTTTTTCCGAGCTCATAAGCGCCATTGCCAAAAATAGGTATTTTGTTTCTTGGCCAAAAAGAAAACAAAGAGGGAAAGGGAAGAAAAAAAAGAGGCAGCGTTTTTTCGAGCTGTGGATATTTTGGGGTTTGGCTTTCAGTTTGGGGAAGAAGGAAGCACTTCGTGTGCAATGTGATCGAAGCCGACACCCGAGGGATAAGGAGCACTGGGAAGCGGCTCGGAACAGCGAACATTGGGTAGAGGAAAGGATCAATGAAGGCTACCAAGGAAAAGCTTTGTGCGTAGAGTGGTTAGAGCCGACACATGATGGTGAAGTGTGGTCCGTGAAGCGACCCGAGAGCATGAAGGCTCGGAAGAAGAGGGAGCCAGCGAGGGTTTCCACAAGGAGGAGCCATTATGCGAGTGAAGGCCGCGATGGATTTTCCGTCGAAGTGTGCCTGCTAAGCGGAGTGGTCCTTTTGAGCATGAAGAAAAGTCCAAGGGTGTGGACTTGTTCGAGCTGTCAAAGGAAGTCTATGTATGGTGGTTGAAGGGGATGCTGATAATCGCAGCTGTGGAGTTGGCTGTCAAGCAGGTCCGAGATTTGCTTGAGGAGGATCTTGCGTTATATGGTTGGGAGGGAGGGCATGGTATGTTCAATGTGAATGATGATGTACACTCGGAGAGTGGTGATGCTTTTGATGGTGTTTTGTTGGAAGTGGACAGTATGCCTATGGATGCTTCGAGTGATGGAACCATGGCGAGACCAACTTATATGGATTGTTCGCTAGATGCCTTGGTGCGGCACTATGTGAGCATGTTACAGGTGGATGGATGGGATCAATATCAAGTGTTTGACCCAGGCGGTTGATGACAGGTAAAGCAGGGGTTGGGCAATCCGCCTAAAGGAAGGCCAGCAGAGCAGAAGCTATGTAAATATTGTACATACAGGTTGTAGTGTGGTTTGAAGTTTTGGTATGCAGCGAGTATGCTTTTGGTTGAACATGAATGTTCAACAGGGGGGTGGGCAATGATGGTGCAACCAAAGTTGGTCCGCGCTATAAAGTGTGCTATGCAATGCAAAGGGTGCTAACAGGTGCATGGCAAAGGGCTAAAGCAAGAACGAAGGCCGTGGGAGAGCATGTCGTGGCAGAAGTGCATGTCTAATGCGGTTTTTTAGGCCAAAAAAGGCCCCAGAATGGTCCAGGTGGAAAAGTAGGTCAAGGTGTCCGAGATGCGAGGAATGTGTCCCGAAATGTGGTCTTTGAGATGCTTTAGGAGGCCGTCTAGACGGCTCGTCAAATGAAGTCCCGGTGTGAAAGTTATGATTGTCCGAAAATGAAATGCTTTTCAGATCCCCGACGGACAGGGCAGGTACAGACAAGTGGCGAAAATTGGGATCAATGGATATGCCTATAAAGCTCAAGCTGTGGAGCATGCCAGTCTTTTCGGATTGTCATTCGGAGCTCAGACATGCAAGTTATGGCTTGTGGAATATTTGTCGGGGGTCGGGTACATGTTCACCGGTCCACCTTGATAAGCGCGCCGAGAGAAGTTTTTTTGAGCTCGCCAAGGTTCTGAAAAGTTGCATGCAACATGGGGAGTCAGCCGAAATTTATGGCTTGCCGATCGGAGTCGAACACATCATGATACGTCCAATTTAGGTTAGAGGACAATCGGAATGGAGGTGAATCAGTTTTTTTCCGCTTTCGTGACTTGATGTTCAAGGATGTGGGATGGATGAAATGTGGTGAGGCTCTTGGGATATAAATTCAGCAAGACGAAATCCGATATGACACGGCTGAATAGAAACCTGATGAGGATATGTGGTCTTGAGCACCCATGGCATGTGAAAGGGAGACTTGGTGATTAAAGTCTTTGGCTATAAGTTCAAAAAGGGAAAAGGGTTGGCCTTTAGTTTTAGGTGAAGGTTGCTCAAAAGCAAAAGGAGTGAAACTCACAAAGACAAAGAAAAAGCCTAAGCTCCATTGCCAAAAATAGGAATTTTGTTTCTTGGCCAAAAGAAAACAAAGAGGGAAAGGGAAGAAAAAAGGAGGCAGCGTTTTTTCGAGCTGTGGATTTTTTGGGGTTTGGCTTTCAGTTTGAGGAAGAAGGAAGCACTTTGTGCGCAATGTGATCGAAGCCGACACCCGAGGGAGAAGAAGCGTCGGGAAGCAGCTCAAGCGGCTCGGAACAGCGAACATTGGGCAGAGGAAAGGGTCAATGAAGGCTACCAAGGAAAAGCTTTGTGTGTAGAGTGGTCGGAGCCGACACACGATGGTGAAGTGTGGTCCGTGAAGCGACCCGAGAGCACGAAGGCTCGGAAAAGGAGGGAGCCAGCGAGGGTTTCCTCAAGGAGGAGCCACTATGTGAGCGAAGGCTGCGATGGATTTTTCGTTAAAGTGTGTGCCGACGTACTTGAGTTTGGAGGGAGGTGAGTGCCCCTCTGTATGAAGCAGGTGATGGCCTTGCTGCGACCAAGAGCAGATCATATGGATTTTGTACAGGTGTTTTTGTTTTGAAGGAGAAGCTATGATTGCCGATTTTTGGCGTCGTCTTTCCCCCTTCCCCCCTTTCTTCTTTGCTCGTCTCCAGGGTGTGTGGTGCCGGTGTGTGTGAGCGTGTGCGCCCCCCCGGCCCCCTGTGTGTGTGAGAGAGAAAGAGAGAGAGGCGTTGAGTTGTGGAAGAGCTGGAAAAGGCCAATATCGGTGTGGTCGCTCGCTGAGGATTGTGTAGGTTGTGTGTGCGATGGGCAAAGTGCAGGTGAGGCCCTGCTAGTGTGAATCGTCTTTTTTAAAGGTGTTTTCGAGAGGACAGGGGTGCTGTGAATACCCTGAGCTATATAGGGGCCATTACGTGTGTGTCGGGTGTGTTCCCCATTCCCCCTCTCCAACGTGCATTCGTTAACACATACATCCGAGGTTGACGATATTTGAGTCCACCCAAATGGCTCAAATAAATGTTCAGGGAAAGGTTCTTGGAGATAAGCCTCGTCTTCTACGGATCTTTCCAATAAAAATTCCTCTTTGATTATGTCTCCATAATCAGATGCTCCACACATCCAGACATGTGCTTTCGTTTGTAACCATGCAGGTATTTCTTTTTCATTTACTGTGGTTGAATCAAATTCGTGCACTGGTGTTTTTGCAACGTCTCTATAGTTGTGATCCTTCATGTTGATTTTCGTTATTAGCTCCTCATGCCTTAGGTAAATTTGGTGGTATCCTCAATCTTGTATCATTTTGAGTTGACGCATAAAAGGTCGCCCCAAAATAATGTCAAAGTTGTTCGTTTTTCCGAAATCCACCATGGCAAAGGTGTGTTCATAGTTAACTCTACACGAAGTTACAACTATTTGGTCCAGGATTCCCAATGGTCTCTCTACATACCCATCTGCGAGTTACAGTTTCATTCTCGTCTTTCTGAGAGCTGGACGGCCCCATTTCTCCCAGATTTGCTTTGTAGCAATCGCAACTCCCGCTCCACTGTCTAGGATAGCTATTGTCTTTATATCCTGATATTCAACAGGTAAGATTGTATTACCTTCCTCACCTTCACAATAATCTCCGACCTTGTTTATGGGCACATGTTGGGCTTTGGGTTGACCTTCCGGTTTTCTTTCTTCTACCGTAGAGTTTGTCTGAAGAGGAATCTTTACTCCTTTGTTCTCCAAATGTTTCCCCATGTCTTCCCATAAGTGTGGTCTGACATTCAAGAGTTCCGACAGGGTGATTGTGCACGTTACCGGTGTCGACAACATCTCTTGAAGACTCTTTGAGTCAATCATTTGTGGATTAGTTCGCATCTGGGATGGAACTAATCTTATCTCCGACCGTGCCTAGTGTTCCCCTATAAATGAAGGCAAGGTTTTCAGGGATTGAGCTTTGCTTTCCATCAAAACCTCCGTTCCCACATCTACATACAACGATTGTATATCTCCTGGATAAAATTCGTTGTCCATGTTAACCTCGGAAATTGGTGCAGACTGTAACGTCGCACTTCCGTTCTTTCTATTTCTAATGGTTTTCCATAAATGTTGTGGCCATGGTTATTCCACTTCTGAAACTGGCATTATAGTCATTGTCTTAGCGTCATCAGTGGTGTTCGGCACCACTTGGTGATCCAGTGACAATATCGTTTTAGGCCCGGGTCCGTTTACTTGTTCTGGTTCATTGAATTTTAGTTTTTCTCGCTCTTTGTGAATCAATACTTCTTGTTCTGGGGTTCTAACCGCATTAGGTTCCATCAATGCCTGGGCTGTTTCAATGGGGTGTTTACACATTTCCAAACGCTTCGTTTCCACTTCTGGTTGAGGATAAGTTAACCATATCTACTCTAAGGTTTGGTTTGTTTTTAGTCTTGATTCGTACGCTTGTAATAGAGCATCTAAAGGCTCTAGCACTTTGTTGACCAAGAATGATCCCCCTGAGGACGCTTTCCTCGGCTTGTTGTTGTCCGCAGTAGTTTTAATATCTCTCTCTTGTTTCAGTTGCTCTTTCGTTTCATGTAATTCATTTTGCATAGCAATTTGGGTTTTCAACCTTCTTGTTTTCATTCTGTCTCGTTTCACCTTCCAGGATTTCCGCTAGGTTCTCACAGATAAACTCTCATTTTCTGTGGGTATTGGCAACTCGACCTTTTCTTCCCATGGCTTGTTTTTCTCCAAGTCCTTGGCTTGGGCTCTGGTTATCGCATTGATTTGGATCATGGGTTCAGTTTCTGATCCACTGCTTGCACTTGGTAACACCCCCACAATATTTATAGTTGCTTTTCCCTTGTTGTCCAGATTCCTTGGGCAATCTGGCAGCATGTGATTCACACCACATCCGTCACCAAACCCAAAAATTTTCACTCTTTCGCCTTTGAAAGGGCAGCTACGCTCCCAATGATCTGTACTTCCACAGTTATAGCACTGTCCAATTGGTGGTTGATTTTGAGGAGTTGGTCCCATAGGTTGTCCCGCCCTATTAGGATATCCTCTTGGTTTGTAGTTTTGGTTCACAATGAACATTAGCGTTCTTTCGTCCACCAAATATTGATCCCTCGAAGGTTGTGCTACATACGTTGGTGGTGCTATACCCTCGTTATTTCCCCATGGTTGATAGGCTTCGTCTGCGTACATTTGTGGTTCAGGTTCAATTACATAAGGCTCATTTGGTTCCTCATAATAAGGAACCTGAGGCATACTATTTGTCCCTGGTGATGCTTCATAAGGTTGAACATACCTAATCATGGCTCTATTTTTGTGTGGTAATGGATGTTGTTGACCCAACACAGGTTGAGGCCTGTCTGCTCTTGCTACCATATTCATATTTGTTCCAACTTGATATCTTCGAGGAGGTGGCTAGGGTGGTTCTGTTGGAGGTCCATATGGCCTTTCCCTCACATAGTTTTTGTTGTAAAAACACTCATCCGTGCCATGGTTTGTCCATTTTTTCTCTATGGCGCACCATTTCAGTACTCGTCCATTCGCAACTGGTGTTTTCAACTGTTGTGTGCACCACGGCGTCGGGTGATCCCCCCCACATATGTCACATTTCCTTGTCTGAGACTGTCTCATCACCGGATTTGATCTCATATGTTGCTGCATTCTCTTCGTTACTTCCTCTATCATTTGGTCAACTGTCGGCATCAAGGAAGCCTGAGCATCTTTCTTGATAGAGCATTCACTCTTAATAGATGAAGAGCCACTGGTTACTGAATCAGTATCCTCTGACACTTCCCCATATGCTTTGCAGTTATCAACAAGATATAACGCTTCCCTTGTAACCTGTTCAAATGCGCTACAGGCCTTCAAGTGAAGGTTCTTTTTCAAGGTTTCGTTTCTAAGTCCTTCAATGAAGAGCACAGACAATCTCTCGTCCTGTGGTAATTCTCTCCTCGGGCACCTCTCAATGTATTGCTTCAATCTCAAGGATTCTTCCTTCACTTTTTCGTTCTCCCTTTGTTCAAAAGCATATATCTGTGATACAATATTATGCTTTATACCCCGTTTTGAGAGTTCTTCCGCGAACTCCCGCAATACATGTTCAATATTCGGACAAGTTTCAGGGTTCAAAGGTTGAAACCATGTTAAGGCCGTCCCTTCCAAGGTCAGCCCAAATCCCTCGTATTGAGTATGAAAATCAGTGATCTGCTCTGCTCTTAAGACTTTCTTGAAGAGCGATACATGGGCATATGGATCCCCTGATCTGCCATACTTCTTCGGCATGCACTTCGCTACCTGGGATGGCCTAATCTGTCTATGGTCTACAACCAATCTCATTGCTCTCGTGTCTCGACTTAATCGTTCTCGTGCATCATGGATATCGTGGGTTGCTCTCGTTGGCTCCCCTGCCTCAAATCTACTACTAGGAGGCAAATGTGATGGTGTGGCTGCAAACGTTGGACCTACTACAGCATGTGTAGAGATAGGAACCGCACTACCTCGATTCATAGCCATTGATTCTCTTGAATGTAACGTTCCCATTGGGCTTGGCATAGAATACTGAGGTCGACTGAAAGAATCAGCTACATGAGTCCTCTCTCCACCTGTTGCCATCGGGTCTGGCACGACAGTTGTAGGTGTTGGTCTCAGTGGGCTTGGAGTGACATAATACTAGTGGAGTGGTCCCCCAAAGTACGTATATCCCTTCAACTCCTTTTTATCGATTGCTGCGTATCGTCTTCCATACTTATCGTATGTGGCGATTTTCGTTTCTGATCCCTCTGTGTAGGTGAATACATAAAGTCTTTTCCGCTCAGTCAACTCTCCGACGTAGGGTTACTCACATCTATAATAGAGATCTTGCTTTCCATTATTATACTTGTATAACCCCAAGTAGACATTATCCGTGTTGACTCTCAAAGTTTCATTTTCTCGCCTTAACCTCGCATTAGGGAAGCTCATTGTTGGTGTCTACTCCTCATGTTCCTCATCTATTTTGGCTTTCGTGCCCATCAATCCCCACTTGTCTACAATGTTAGGATTCAGGACTACCATGTACATGATACCCTCGTCATCTAGGTACCTATCTCCGCTATAGCTCACAGGCACTAAGTCCCTGAACTCACTTGGTCTATCTTCTATTTTCACACAGTAGCGGTCCATGCCATCTTTGTATATCTTGGCACCTTGCTTGTTGTCATCTTGATACTTGATGAACAATAGCTTCATTGTTGCTGAAGGGTCTGATGGTCCTGCTGCCATGTTTTCTCTTCCATTTAGTTTTAAATGTCCCAAGTGTTCCGTGAAATACTCGTAAGATCTCTCTGAAGAAGTATCGGAGATACTTTCTTCAAGGATCGGCTCTAACGGTCGTACTACACCTTGGTTTACACTCTCCTCCGTTGATAAAACACTTGCTTGATCCGCTAAATTTTGGTGTTGGATGTTGATTTGTTTTCCCGATCTCAAAAACATGAAGAAAGTGGGATTTACTGACTGAATCCAAACTTCTTACCTGGAGATGGAGTGATCTTCCAACTCTCGCGACTGCATGGATTGTTACTTGATCGGTCCCTGTAAATGAATACACTTGATGGCTATGAGATCACTGTATCATTCCAACTGTCAGCAGATTCAACACTTTCACAATGACTTCAACACAATTTTGCTTGCAGATTGTTGGTAGTATGTCCAATTTGGGTTTTGACAACTTCTGATATGTTAAATAGTCTAGGTCTATGAACAGATTAAAGATGGGTCAAATCTGGCACAGGGGTACACCGACCGCAATCGTAGTTCTGAGCCCAAATTTGATGAAACTTCACCATCTTGTTCACTAGGCTATTTTAAGGCTACCCCCCCGATACTTTTGTATTCAGACTCCAAAAAGTCAAGCTTTTACCAGTTCTTGGTTGGAAGTGTCTTTTTTCCAGGATCTGTCAGTTTGACTTGATTTTGGTGTTTGATTTGGCATTTGAAGCTATCTGGGGTTGTCCTATGTACAGGCTATCCCTCCGTATGGTTTCTTTCCAGTTTTGATGTGTTTGGTCTACTGAAAGTCAATTTCTATGCTAGTTTAGCGGTTTTTGACTTGGATCTGTATTCAGATGGTTTGACAGGTATTTTGAGGTTTCTGGCTCTAGGTCCTTTAGACTTTTATGTTTGTATACACTTGAGGATCCCACATATGAAATCTGGTCAAAATCTGGCACTTAGGTACACCGATCGCGATCGTAGTTTGGAGCCCAAATTAGACCAAATTTGGCAAGCTTGTAGACACTGATGTTTTAAAGCTATCTCCCAAGTCTTTTTATATTTGGATCATCAAAAGCCAAGATTTTGCACTTTCTCGGTCTATTAGGCTAGTTTCACCCAAGTGGCCTGATTTCCTTGATTTTTGATGTTTTTGGGTGTGGTTGCTTCATACAAACTTGTTTAGAATCTTATCAGGAAGGCACACAACAAATCTGGTCAAAATCTGACACTTAGGTACACCGATCATGATCGTAGTACCTGGGCCAAATCTGATGAAGCTTTGTCTGCTCCCTCTGACAAGTGTTTCCCAGTGTTTTGAGCTACCACTTTATGATTTGAATCAATATCAACCCTGTTTTAAATTTCAGAGTCTTATGGCCTTTTTGCCAAAGTTATGGTTTTCTGGTTTCTCGACTCTAACTTTTGTCCCAAATCTGAGTGGACTGTGATTTACTTATCCTACTCCTAAGTACAGAAATGAAAGAACATAAAGAAATGAATCAAACAAAACAAACAAGACGGATTTCGACTGAGATTTCAGTACTCAATCGAATTAGAGAAATTGAAGAGCAAAAATGCTTTGAACACTCTGACTCACAGCTCCCTAAATCTCCTAAGAGAGGATCTAGTCGGTCCACTGACTCTAGACTCCACTAAGCTCTAAACCCCTGTCTAGCAACCTAACTGAGGTGTAAAATGGATTTGTGGATTGATCTTCTTTTAAGGAATCTAAATGCGCACTCGGTCACTCATCACCTAAGGTGCATTCCCCGGAAATAGCGCCAATGTTTGCGAATCGCCGTGACGGACGTCCATAGCATAGCTCTCAAGCATCAACATATTTATCAATACAAGGGAAGCGACCAGGATGAGGCATGGAAACTCACTAGGGTGTCGATCCTAATGAAGTGAACTCGATGAGATGTAACTACTAACTCTACAAGCAAATCAACCGCGCTATCGCTAAGTAATCTGCCTATGTCCTTCTACCCAGCTCTACAGTCGTCACGCCCGTTTACCATGCAAATCTATTCAGAATCGCACGAAACTTGAAGGGAAGCTACAGGGGACTATCAGGAACATATCCTATCACTGTCACAATATTCTATAGAGGTACAAGGATTGTGATTGTTCGTCCCAAAGTCAGCAAAAACAGCAAATAGATGATCCTAATGGTTCGTTTTAGGGTCCCTAAAGCCTCTCCTAGGGTCAAAACAACATAAAATACGCATTTATTCCCCCGGCGGGCATCGAGTGAGATCTCTCTCTCTCTCTCTCTCTCTCTCTCTCATTTTCCCTACATACATCTCTCTCTAATATCCCCTCTCTCCCTTCTCGGGACCCACTTTCTCTCCCTCATCCACTCCTCCTCTCTCACTGACAACTCGCTCACTCCAGCTCTTGTCGCGGCCGCATGGCCGCACGTGTCCCGGAAATCCTCTCTGTCTATCTCCCTCGTGGCCTACAAGAGGCTGAACTCTCTCTCTCTCTCTCTAATATCCTCTCTCTCTCACCCACACATCCCTCACCCTTCCCTCGGCCTCACTCTCCCTCCCATGGCCCGCTACCCCCTCTCCCTCTCTCCCCACCCCATTGACTCTCTCCCATCCTCTCATCCTTGAGCCACCAAGCAGGACGACCGGATGATATTCCCCCTCTCTCTCACCACATACCCCCCCCCCCCCCCTACCCCACTTCATTGCCAAAACCCCTCCCCTTCCCTCTCTCTGTCGGACGAAGGTGGCCCGCTCTCTCTCTCTCTCTCTCTCTCTCTCTCTCTCTCTCATGGCTCATGGCTCCAGTCTGAAGGCGCGCAAGATAAGGCCCATATCTCTCTCTCTCTCTCTCTCTCTCTCTCATCCACACACACACCCACCCACCACCTCACCCAGCCCTCTCTCCCTCTGGAGCTCCCACAGCTCGTTGGCCACTATTATGTCTCGCTCTCTCTCTCTCTCTCTCTCTCTTTCTCTTTAGCCCGAAGGTGCAATAAACTGAACTCTCTCCCTCTCTAACACACACACACACACACACACACCTCACCCCACACCACACATCCCCCCGCTCGATCACGTCCCCCCCCCCCCACCTTCGTTCTGTGTAGACGAGCCGTTAGTAGGCTTGCAAAGGAAAAAAAAAAGATTATATATATATATAAACCCTCATTCACACGCACACACTTTTGTTCACACACCCTCACCCACACGGTACACTCTCCTGCCTATACGCACACACATACATATACAAATACAATCACGCACCTATACATACACACACTCATGATTACGTACTCACCCATATACACACACGCCTGTCCACATATACCCACACACATACAGACGACACGCATATACGCACGCACCGGGGAAAAAAAAAGAAGGAAAAACCAAAACGACATCGACATCGACAAGGAAGAAGGCGGCCGAATCACGTGACACTGACAACGAAAAGAACAAAGGCACCCAAGGCATGCCTCGACCGACGTCAAAAAGACGTACGCGCTACACCGACGTGCCAACAACACACCATTCGCCGGTATCACGCAACCACAACACCATTTTCAGTAAACCGTAGGTTATCATCATCATTTTTTTTTGTTTTCACCCAAGCCTTGTAAAATTCCCAATTTGTAAGTTCCCTCTCTCTAGGTGATGGCCACAAAGGCCCACCTAGAGGTTTTCATTTTTGATAATTCCCAAGACAAAGCAAGGGTCAACCACACCGGGCCCACCGCCTTGCTTTGTCTCCCCAATTAGCTTACCCTAATCAAACCGGGATTACCCTAATCCAAGTAGCCAACACCTATAAAAGAGCACTAAGAGGTCACTATCGGGGGGGGGGGGGAGGGGGGGCAATTCATGAGAGGTTAGCACTTGGTACACTTTTAGTGGGAAGAATTGACACTATTTGCATCATGGGGAGGGGACTTGTGTGATTGTTTTCTTTAGGAATTGCACCATGTGAAGAGAGCTACGTCCACCTCTCGACTCAAATGGTCGATGCACATACATATACAAATTCTTGGTAGCAAGTTTCACAATCATCCAATCGTCTTTAGAGAACGCACCAAGTAGTTTCACCATCTCTTCTCCCTACCTCTCTATCACCACGGTGTGCCGCCTCGCCGGAAGGAAGGTCATTGTAAATACTGCAGAAATAATTCTCCCTCACACCCCCGAGGGTTTTCATCATTTGTCAATCTCTCTGTATGTGTGTGTGTGTGTGTGTGTTTGTGTGTGTAAGTTTGCGGTGTTCA
Source organism: Adiantum capillus-veneris (assembly GCF_014529385.1). Lineage (NCBI taxonomy): Eukaryota > Viridiplantae > Streptophyta > Polypodiopsida > Polypodiales > Pteridaceae > Adiantum > Adiantum capillus-veneris. The sequence goes on from NC_140944.1 coordinate 160,299,531, forward strand.
CATCACCGTGGTCTGCGTCCTAGCCGCTCAAAGCTAGGTGGTGCCCCCTGTTCGCTTTACCGTGACCGACTCGAGGCGTGCCATCGGCCCCCGACGTTTTAGAGGCCGTCGGGGTTCGGGTATCGGTTTTCTCCCGTCACTTGTAAAGCACAAGGGGATCCAGTTGGTTTTTAACCTTGTAATTGAAACCATCTCTAAATATTTAACTAGATTTAACTTTCTTATTAAATTCCTTTTAAAACGGTTAAGTTGGGTGACATCTATAACATGTGGGATACCCATGCATCACATGTATACAATGCCAATACTAACTAAAGGTTGTGTTGTTTCCATGGATGTAGGTGAGGGTTACTTTCTAAACTATGGTTTTCAAAGTTCCTTGAAGTGAAGATGGTGGATTAATGCATCTTCAGGCTCTTACTCTATTATACTTATGTATAAAGTCCGTTCTATAACATGAATGGGAATTATACCACCTTTTCACTGACATAGTTTCTAGTGTCTTTTGTAATTTGAAAGAATTCTTTGGTGTTTATTTTATATTGTTATTGGAGCGCGCGCGCACACACACACACACACACAAACTTATATATTGACATGAGATGGTCTTTATCTATTGCTCTTTACCCCACCCACCCTAGAGCAATTGTACACTTGGAGATCTCTATGATACTTAAGCTAAACTTGGAAGTTGGTGTCATAGCAGCCTAGATCATGGGATCACTTTAATATCACCTAGCATAGCCAAAACAATACATTTGGATGGATATGCTCATGCATAATATTGTAAGTAGGATGGTCGTTACACACCTTGATTATCACAACCTCAAATAGCATTGTCTTTTATTGATCACTAGCACTTATTCAAAGTTTTGGCTCTCTCTTTAATGACCTATATGAATTCCCGACTTGTTGTTTATGATATACCTTAACGTCCTCACACACATGCATACAACCATATAGGTTACATAGTTTTATTTTTAAACAAGGATCTGCCGCTTAATTGCCAGCAGATCTGGCTCCATGTTCGCATGTAAACACCACATATTACAGGCTTAGGCACCTTGGAGATAATAAACCAATTCACACACGCGCGCGCGCACACACACACACACACACACACACACACACACATATGGTACCCCTTTTGACTATGGATCTCTTGCTACAATTGAACTATGATCTCGTACTATCCTTTTGGCATCACTCATAATCAAGTGTGAACACTTTCTATACATCTCACATGGGGCACACACACATGGCTACGACTTGCACAATGTAGTAGCACATGGACATGCATGTGAAGAACACAACTCTCTTTAAAAATAGGTAACTTGCACATACTCTTGATAGCTAGCGTCTTTAATTTCCTTCACATGTGACCATAAAGATAAGTATCGACATCTGTTAAGTATCAAATTACGTCAACTGCTTTCCTTCTGTCTCTGTACTGCTCTCACACACGCATACACATGCATGCTCTCTTGTGTTGGAGATGTCATCGGTGAGCTGGCGCTATCCCACACACACAAACACACACACACATACACACACACACATACACACACACACACCCTCTCAAATTCAAGCAGATATGAGGCACGCGCTTGGCCATCTTTGTATGGTATAGAATGCAACCATGCGTGATCGCTTGATATAGCACTATACTCAATCTCCAATCGGCCAAGCTACGAGCAACATCATGGAAGGTAGGTGCTCTTGCAGCTACTCCGTACACACACACACACACACACACACACACACACACACACACACACACACACACACACACACACACACACACACACACACACATGTAGGTACATGATACAAATAATTGGTTTTTTGAATGTTATATTTCTCTAGTTTCATTCGATTTTTTTTCATATTGAGATGTTTCTTGTATAAGGTTGGTACTTGGAAGTTAAGTATCATCTCTAGGTTGGTATGACACAAGTTGTGGGCCTTTTGGACATGAATAAAAACTGGGTTTTTGAAAATGTGGACTAAACAGGCAAATTACTGCCAAAATCTTGGGCAAAATTTTGGATGGAAATTCCTCCGTCACTTGTGTGGGATGGGTGTCTAACCTGACTCCTATCTTATTGTTGCAGACATAGCGAGAACCACAAATATAATTGTCAATCCATGGGATGAAGCTGACTCAACTAGTGCATAGAGGCTACAAGAGGTTGTCAATCTCTTGGAAAAAAACAGACAACTTGCATCTAACTCAAGCTACACTCAAATGACAAAAACCACCAAAAGCTAGTCACTAATCGGCAAACAAATCATAACCGTTACAGCATCAAATGACATCTAGATGTTACAAAACTTCTAGGACATGTTTATAGGACCTAAGAACACATGCTTATGGTCTCAATTCTCACTTTATATCAAGTGCAAAAATCGCGATTTAAATTAATAGCAGTGAGTTTTTGACCTAGTCATTTTCGACCTAGAATGCATCTAAATGCTTAGCAATGAAGCCCCAATACCCCACCTATACTTATTTTATGATTTTTAAGTTTAAATTCCTACTTATGATGAAATTAGGTTGCGGGTCGGCGACGCCAAAAGATACGGATTACCATGAAATGCTTACGTCAATTCGTAGAGGACACTACAATGTGACAACAGAGAAGGGAGTAGGAAGCGCGAGAAGGAGAGAAGCGAGTGCCGTTAGCTCACACTGTGTTCTATTATCCAAAAACTTGCAAAATACTTATAGAAATTGGCTTTTATACCTTAGCCAAGGTTTTGTGATCAAAACTAATAGTCTGGGAGCTCTAACTAAATATAGGTTGATACAATCTGGAAAATTGCAGCCCCGGCTCATCAATTACAATGTTTATCTGGAAAGTAGGAGTTACAACATTCCCAACTCATCAAAATAATAAGTGTTTTTACAATAAAAGCTCCAAAAAATATTATCCAAGTTAGCTTGCTGCTAACATTTCCCCCCTCCTCCCTTGACACAGCTTTAGGGACTGAAGTAGTCTTCGGGTTGACGGCTGGCGAGGCAGTCTTCAAGTGCATGTAGGGTTTTTTCATATTTGATTCTTCTTTCTTTGTCTGGGACTTGCAAAAATTGCATGGTGACTTTGTTTTTATGTTCAATGGCTGAATAGCCAACAAACCTTGATGTAAGGTTGCTTATCACTGGCCCAATTATCTTCGTTTGCCATGTGAAGAAACCTGTATAGAATGCCTCTTCAAATGCCGACATATTGCTAGATGGCAGAAACATGCATCTGGCATAGAAGCTATAGAGGACTTCTTCTCTCGGGGGGTTCATTATGTGTAAAACTGCCATATCACGTGCGTTCAAGACATGTTTGTAAAACCCCTTATCTGTGAATTTTGTTAGGAATATAATGTATCCTTTTCTTCTACAATCTGTAAGTTTTTTTCAAATTTGAAAAAATAATGCTCTTCTGTATATATATTTATGTAAGTTTCAACAACTTTAAATACCCTTCTGTTGAACTCACGTGATAGGTTACATTTTTATTAGGTGACCTCCCCGGGCTTCTTCTGAAGGCTATCCACTTAAATCATTAAATAGACCTTTGTTGCCTTCGAGGAAAGACATCCATGGTGCTCCTGCTTGCTTAGGCTCGTGAAAAGTTTGAATGAAAGTGAACAACATTCTGCAAATCTTACAAAGCATTGCACATGAGAGGTCAGGGAGGTTCTTGAAGAAGGTAATCGAACATGTTAGGGTTTTCACTATGTATTCTTCCGTTGCTAGTCCGTGCTTTGGAGCTGGTAGTCATGGGTAATTCAACCATGTTGGCCTCTTCTTCTTCAGTGCATCGTGTTCCTGCCATGTCCTTACCCTTGGTACATGACAAAATGTAGGGTCCTTTTGTAGGGCTGCATGTGCTCTCGTGAATAGAATTAGATACGTGGAGTTTTTGTTCAACTAGTTCTTTCTTCCCTTGGGGTGGATATCCTCTAAGCCTTCTGCTTGCATATCCTTAACTACAGTAGCTCCACCTTTATCAATGGGTAGGACAGTGATTGATGATGCCATTGAGCATTGATTTGGTTGGGAGTGAGCTGAGTCACATATACTGAGTGGAGAACTCTCAACTCCCAATCCATTTTTGCTTTCCATTCAACCTCGGCTTCTTGGACAATCTGCTCTTTTAGTGCATCTTTCTCAGCTTTAGAAAGCTCGACCATTGGCACTTGCTCGGATTTCGTGATTGGTACTTGAAAATATGATTTCTCTTGCAAGCCCTTCTGACGGCTGTGTTTCCATATCAGCAAAAGAGACTAAGGGTATGTCGATGGTTGGTTGTTTAAAGATTCCTGATTCATCCTGAGTTTCTATTTGTCCCTCTCTTAGTAGCTGATTGACACTCTTCAATTCCTCTATTTCTTTGAGCAATTGCTCTTCTCTTTGGACCCGCATCAATGCAAAGTCTTGTCCTTGCGTTTGTTCCAGCTTCAGCTCAAGCTCAAGGTCCTTGTTCCTCTTTTCTAAGGTCTTGTAGACTTCATCAGCTCCCTTGATTGAGGCTACAACTGGGTTCTCTCTTATCTCCCTTACAAATGTTGCTCGATCATTGATCCGCTGCTCAGAGTATTGCAAAGAGGCATTAGCTACATCGAGCTGCACTTGGATCTTTTGTATTGACAGAGTAGTGGTTAAAAGTTCATTGGTTACTTCTGTCAGTTGTTGATCTTTGCTTTTGCATGAATCGGATAACTTCGTCCTTATGAGCTCTCCAAGATCTTCCATCTCTTTTTGCTGCTTCTCCTTTGAAATCTGGTGTATGGTTGCTTCATTTTTCAACTCTGTAATTTGTCGTTAAGGATCTATAATGATGTTCATTATATCATCTAGCTCTCCGTGTAAAGCATCAATGACTAGGTTTAGCTCTTTAGCCTTAGCACTGCGGCTAAGTGCTATTGTTTGTATCTTATCTATCATCAGCTGCATTTTCTTGGCATATTCATTCACTTGCATGATAACTTCATCATTTGTTTCCCAATCCTCAGGCTCGACCTGGGGTTCTTTAGAGGTTTGGGCCATTTCAGTTTGTGGTTCTTTTGTTGGTGTTGTGGCTTCTGCTTGTGGCCTTGGAGGTGGTTCTACTTCTCCTCCTTGAGGCTTTGCGGATGCCTCAGCTACTTTTTCTTCTTGAGGCTTCATGGATGCCTCAGATGATTCTGGTTGTGTTGTTGTAGAAGGTCCAACTTTAGTATTTTCTGTTCCCTTTGGCTATTCAAAACTTGCTTCTGCCTGTTGTTCAGGCTCTTTTTCTTTGGCTGTGTCGTCTTCCTTAGATTTATCCATTGGTGAGTGACTTGGACTTGGCATGGGTTGGTCTTCTTGTTCCCTAGTTGGTGAAGAGGGCCATAGAGACATCTCCTCGTAGTCATGAGGTGATTGATTTTGTTTAGCAGTTTTTGCGTGTTGCTCTTGCTCAATTGCTTCTTCCGTTGCTTTTCTTTGAGCTTCTTGAGCTTTCTTCATCTTTAAAGCTTCCGCTTCCGCATACATCCGCTCAAGGAAATCTTTGGGATCCTCTGGTCCTTTCCTTGCAGGGTTTTTGGTTCTTGGGCCCTTTATATCTCTTAAACTCCATCTTTTGGGGTCCTCACCTACAGCTTGGCGGCTCCTTTCATATGTTTGCTTTTCTCTTTCAAATTTGGCCTTCTTTTGCAGCGGTTCCTCTTGGTGAACTGCTACTGCTTTCTTTTTCATTGCTTCAATCCTTGCCCTTGTTTCTTCGTTGTCAGAGCTTTCACTGCTATGGGCTTCATGGGAACTTTTTGCAGATTCCTCAGCTGACTTGTACACTCTCTTTGTTGATCGAGTGGTGTTTGGAGAAGGTTGAGCTGACACAATCCAGGTGTTCTGATCTAGGGCTGGTGGCAAATTGTCAGCCATTCCAATAGCATGATATGCTATTCTTGCTAGCACTTCTGGAGCACCCAGATAGGTGATCTTTCCCTATTTCTTTGTGCCCTTCATTGTTGTAAGCACATACTAGACATGACATATTTCTTGCTTGGTTGTTGACTTCAATACTTGAGTGAAAGTAGTCACAATTGCATGGTTTGGAGTTGTGTACCATGACGGTCTCTTTGAGAGGAAGTGGAAATGCTGATGGTATAGGTGAGTCGGTTCCTCCACTTGCCTTTGGATGAGATCAAAAAATGTTATAGCAACAGTATCTTTGGTAAAAGTACTTGCTGTTTTTCTATGTCATGTCCGCATATATATACCCTCTGTTGGCAGCTTCAGTGCCTCGGCCACTATTTCTTTAGTGATCACCACTTCAACTTTTTGTACTTGTTGATCAGTAATTTGGGCCGGCCCATCTTCCTTGATTGAGGATAGTAATTCATATGCCTTCTAGAAATCCACGCCACATGGTTCCTGGTCATAGAAATCTCTTAGGCCTAGCCTTTTGTTGTCTTTCTTGGTGTCTGGCTTTGCCGCCGCTACATCATATACCTCCTTTGGTAGCTTTTGCAATTTGACCGGGTGTCCTTCTTTGCTCTTGAATCTGCCAGTGAAAACCGTCGTGTTGTTTTCTTCGAGATGTTCTTTAAACAAGTAAGTTGCCTTTGCTGTCTTCACTGAGCTTGGATCTAATTTGTATCGTGGCAACTCTTGCAACTTTTCTTTCTGGGAAACCCTTTTCTTTGCCTTCTCGGCCGATTGCATTGCTCCTATTAAGTGAATACTGTGTCAAAGTTAGAGAATTTTGCAAATTCCGCACTGAAATGCCTTGATTTTGAATTGCTGACAAATGATGTCCATTTTGCTTCAAATCAATTTTGGAGCAAGCATAGATGCAGAAAAACATGTTGAGATCAAAATCATACAGTTCAGGCAAAAATTGCAACAAAATTATATAATCGCGATTATTTACAACCGAGGATTTTTTCCAACTTTTTGCATTTTTGACATCACAGGCTTGAAACATATGGAATTTAGGTATTGTGAGTGAAGTGGGGGCTCATTTGAGTGCACTGGGTGGAAATGGTGCTAGATTTTGGCTTTCAGACTCTGAAACAGTAGATACAAAGAGATTTTGAGTTTTTGAGATCCAAACTTGCTGAAACTTGGTTTGTGAGCTTCGGACTTCATGTTCTTTGGTCCCATAAGGTCAAAGTTGCAAATTGCACCCATTTTGGCAAAAAAGTAAATAATCACGATTATTAACTTTATCATCAATTTATACTTTTTATTTGTTTCAACTTGGTTCTAAGCATGATGTAGAGTCTGTGTGTGAGATATGGAGTGATTTGGATCAAAAAATGTGACAGTTAACTCAAAAATTGGACTGAAAAGGCTTTGGTACGTTTTTGGAAAAATTCAGAGTTTTTCTTGATCATTTTTGGCTCATACTTGACATGTGACATGTAATAGATGTGTACAACTGATAGGTGAAGTGAAGAGATCAATTTCAAGCCAAACAAGCACAAAAGTAAATAATCAAGATTATTTACAGTAGCTACTTTTTTTGCAAGAATTGACAATTTGACGATCTCAATATATTTAATACATCTAAAACAAGTCTTAAAATGAATTTGGTAAAGTTCTATCGTGTCTGCATCACTTCATGCTCTTGTTGACTCTGAAATCACTGATTTTTGTGACTAGATGGCATGTAGAGATGGTTAGTCACTTGTGAAGCTATGGACTTGTCCGCTACATAGTTCTCAGGCTACTCATTCAGTTTTGGCCCATTTGGAGTCAGTTTGACTTCATATGTCAAATTTGACGCTTTGTAGCATTCGAGCTATTTTTTGTTGTTCAAGAGCTTGCCCTGACTGTTTCCATGAAACCATCTAGGTACATTGTGTATAGACCCAATCTATAAGCTTTCTGTGGAGTCAAAATCTAATTCTGGCATATGGTAAAAACCTAGATTATCTACTTGAGACCCCCTCGGACCCAACCAAGTGGTCATTTGGTGATATGAAAGCGTTCTATTATATAGTGGCATGCTACACTTCAAGTCTCATCCAATTTGGTTGATCTGACAGGCTGCTATGGTCAACTTTGTGTCGTAGGACTTCGTGCACAATTGGGTTTCTAGGGTTTTTTTCTGAGCCTAGACTTGCTACCCGGCCATATAGAATTGTTCATTGACAAGCTTAGAACTTACCCCTCATGTATAGTGTCAGACGGCACTGTAAATGGACGATTGTTGACTCTGGAAATCGCGCGCGAAGAAGGCAGAAAGCTCTCTCCTCCAAGAGTGACTAGTGGAAATAAGGTGATTTTGGGCTACCTTGGATATCTATACTCGGTCTTTCCAAACTATTTTTCCCCAAATTCCCCTGTTAGTTCTACTATGTTAGACTCAATAATTTCTTCAATCGGATTTCGTTAGCTCATTTTGCAAGAATTTGTGAAAGTAGGCCTTGGCGGCCTAATTTAGGCTTCCCGCTTTCATCTGTCGATTCGATTGAAATTTGTTGTGCCTGTCTGCCTTGTCCTTCTGATCATCATCGTATCTTCAATTTCTCCATCTGAGCTCATTTACTATTTATTATTAATTTTTAATATGTTTATTGGAAAAATCAAAGAAACTAATAAAATGCACTAAAAAAGCAAAGTAAAAAATCGATAATTAAGAATATCCATTTCTTTATTGTTTTTTGGTGAATTTCTTCATTTTTACGTCCCAGTATCAAGAAAAATGATGAAAATAACAAAAAAAGGCCAATTTTTGATGACTTCCTGATAGTATATACACATTTACACTCATTTGGGAGATGTTATCAGTTAAATTTTCCCTATTGATGATTTTGTAAGGGCATTATTAGGTAATTTTTCAAAAAATCACACGTTAACATCCAACTTTTTCCTCCCTCTTCAAACATTGCCCTTAAATACTTAGCTCCCTTCCACCCCTCCTAGATGGCGTACTCGGGGACGACTATGTGCATGGGTTGAGCAATCGTGGCTCCCGAGGGATCCACCATGGAAAACTTACCGCACCACGTAAGTGCAGGGGAGGGGGGGTTTTTAACAAGTTACATAAGCGTATAAGTTAGGGGCAGGCCCCCGATAATTTATCTCCCAAGCTTAAAAATAACGGAGGGTTTAGGGGGGAGGGGGGATGAGAGGAAGTTTTTGTGTTTCAAAATCATGGCTTCCCAAAAGAGTCTTCCCTCAAACTTGTGAGTCAATAGCTACAAAGATACATGCAAGAACTAACAATGCTTTGTATCAATTGCTTGTTTTGTGATTATAGTTCATTTGTTGAGGGATGAAAGCTATAATGAGATTTTATAGATGCAAATTCACAGGAAGAACCTAACACAACTTTATAACCATGTTTTTTGAGTAATTTAGATGGGTCCAAATTGGACGAGTAGCTAGAGTGCAGGCTGAACATGCACATAGTTTGAAAGTCAAACTAAGACACATTGAGGGTACATCTACTTATCAACACAAGTGGTTCCTTTGTACATTGCCAATCACTATGCTACACGCTCTTTGACTAGTTTTACTCAATTAGATCATGTGAGACCTAAGTTTTATATGTAAGATAGGGGTATGATAGTTTTCTGCATTGATTATCATATAAGCATAGAAAGGGGGGTCAAATTCCCTAATATGAGTCGTATATATGTGTTTTATCAAAGTTGTCCACTCGCAGGTGGCGTCCCATTTTGTCTATAGAGTGAATCCCCCGGGTCGTGCCTATGCATAGCCTTGATTGGCTCTATCATGATTCAAAGATCAATGCAATTCAAACCATTATGCTGTGCAAGAGTTGGGTCTCAAGTAATTAACTCAAGGGTTTCTGAGGTAGAGGTTTTCTGTTGTTGTTTTCTGATAAAATGATGTGGTTGAGTGTTTTGAGAATTAACTTTCCACTACTTCATCAGTTTTACAGTTTGTGGAGTAGATAAGTGCTATTTTTTTCTCCAAATCCATCTTGTGTTAGGTTCCCTGCTTGAAGATGCTCTTCTTTGTGTTTTGAACCTTGGAACCTTCTTTGGTACAATAAATGATGTTTTGGACACCCAAATTTGAAACGGCTTGTTCTTAAAGTTGTGCTTTTGGTACCCAGATATGCGTGACTCATTGCATGCTACTTGTAGCATTTGCTTGTCTATAGGATGGAGAAGATTGATTGCATTGTGGTTTGTTCTGCTGGTAATATCTTTTCCATTCTTATTTGCTTGGTGCAATTGGAGCAATGAGTTGTCTACCTTTAGGTGATAGTCTGAGTTGATGGGTATCACAATCTCGTACTGCCTTGTACGTCCGCATCCATGAGATTCCAAGAATCATTGTTTCATTCATGTGTTCATCTGGTAGGCATACAAACTGATGAGGTCTTGAACATCCATGTACTACCACATTTAAGTTGACTACTCCTAGTGCTGCCGGTATTGGGTTCTTGTTGCGTCCTTTAATAGCCAATATTCTTGATATCAAAGACTGATCCGTTGCTTTCTTGTACGTGGAATAACTGTCTGCATTTACTCGAGCTCCTGTACCAACCAATGCATTTGTGCTATCATTGTTCAGCTGTACTTTGATGTGAAGGTACATTCTATCTAACCATTCATCATCTCTTGACACTGCATCCTTCTGTAGTTCCCATAGATGTTCCTCTAGTTCCACTGTGTTGATGGGAATAGGTATTTGTTGATTTTTGAGAGTAGATTTCCTTTTGAGTACTCAAATCCGAGCTTCCTCTTGGACTTCATCAATGACCTGCTGTCGTTTCATCTTTCTTTCCCTTGTTGCATGCATCTTTTCTAGCAATTCATTGGTTAGTGGAAAATTGTACTTCTTTAAACGGCATCCACTAATCCAATTAGCCATTGGTTCACCATCTAGGGTGGACAACTTAGCTTCTCCACTTGGAGATACGTATTCAATGATAAACTGTCCGTTTCCTTTTTTCTTAAACTTGGGAATGTGTTGCTTAAGGGAATAGACTTAAACTAATTCCTCTTCGTTTCCAGTTTTGTGCATAGATGTGAGCTACAATTGTTAGCCTTTGCTTGTCAAGATTTTCTAAATCTTCAAGCCTCTCTGACAATTCATGTCTAGTCCACTCAAGATCCTTAGCTACCCTCAATGTCGGCAATAGGTTTTTGGTAGTCAAAACTAATAATGTAGGAGTTCTACCAAAGATGGGAAATGACAGGTTGATACAATCTGGAAGCTTGTAGCCCCGGGCATCAGCAATCGTTGGAGACTGGCGAGGTGGTCTTTAAGAGCATTGAATGCCTTTTGGTATCTGATTTTACTTTCTTTATGTGGCACTTGTAGAAACTGCATGGTTACTCTGTTCTTCAGCTCCACCACTGAGTAGCCTACAAACCTTGAGGTTAGATTGTTGATCAATGACACAAATATCTTCGTTCGCCAAGTGAAGAATCCCGTGTAGAATGCTTCATATTATGTGATGGTAAGAACATACACCGGGCGTAGAAGACATAGATGAATTCTTCAGAAGGCTGGCCACTGAGATCATAGCACAAACCATTATTTCCCTCAAGGAATGACATCCACGGGACGCCTGCTTGCTCTGGCTCATGAAAAACTTCATTACAGGTGAGCAACATTCGACATATTTTATATAACATTGCACAAGAGAGATCCGATAGACTTTTGAAGAAAGACATGGCGCTCGTTAGGGTTTTCACCATGTATTCCTCTGTGGCCGGTCCTTTCTCTGGAGCTAGCAATCTTGGGAAGTTCAGCCAGGTTGGCCGCTTCTTCGTTAGTGCCTCATGCACTTGCCAAGTCTTACTCTTGGTACATGACAGAAAGTGGGATCTTTTTATAGCGCTACAGGTGCTCTTGTGAACAAAATCAAGTACCTTGGGTTTTTGTTCAACTAGCTCAGCCTCCACTTGGGGTGGTCTTGATCTACACCTTCTTCTTTTATCTCTTTGTAGAGCCTCTCTTTTACTTGTAGTAACTCCACCTTTATCAAGGGGTATGGCAGGGATTGCTGATGCCATTGCGCATTGATCTGATTGGGAGTGAGCTGTGTAATGTTGAAGAAGTGAAGGACTCTCAACTCCCAATCCATCGCTGCCTTCCATTGCTCATCCACCTCTTGCATAATCTTTTCTTTTAGTGCATCTTCTTCAGCCTTTGAGAGCTGGACCATGGGCACTGTGTCTTCATCTGTAATGTTTACTTGAAATTATTCCTCACCATTCATCTCTACTGTGGACCGTGTCTCCAGTTCGGCAAATGACATTGAGGGTATGTCTATTTGAGGATTCTTCGAAGTGCTTGTCTCTTCTTGCGTTTCCGACTTTATCTCTCTCAACAACTCGTTAATTCTTTTAAGCTCAGCTATTTCCTTCAGCAACTCTTCTTCTCTCTGGACCCGCACCAAATCCAGGTCCCTGTGCTGAGATTGCTCGAGCTTTAACTCTAACTCGAGGTCTTTGTTTTTTTTCTCTAATGCTTTGTACACTTCATTTGTCCCTTTGATCGCGACCACAATTGGATTCTCTCTTATTTGCCACAAGAAAATTGCCTGATCATTTATCCTTTTTTCTGAATATTATAAAGAAGCGTTGGCAACATCCAATTGCACCTGAATTTTTGGAGCTCACAGGGTTGTCGTTAAAAGTTTGTCTGTGACTTCTGTCAGCTGTTCATCCTTGGATTTACAAGCATCTGACAACTTTGTAAGCAAGTCAGCTAACTCTTCCATCTCCTTTTGCTGCCTGTCTCTTGCTAGCTGGTGTTGTTCAGGTTCTGATTTCATTTCTTGCACTTGCCTCTGAAGATCGGTGATGAAATTCAATGTGTCTTCTAACTCTCCTTGGAGAGCATCAATCACCATCTCGAGTTATTTAGCCTTTGTGCTGCGGCTAAGTGCTGCTGATTGGAGTTTTTTTGTCATATCCTGCATTTGCCTTGCATATTTGCTTACTTGCAGGATTACTTCCCCATTAGAATTCCAATATTCATGTCATGCCAATTGGATTGATGTTCCTGCAATCTCTTGTGTGTCTCTCGGCTGCGTCGTAGCGGCTGGTTCTTCTTGTCCTTGAGGCCGTGGCTGGCCGTCTTCTACTTTGTCATCTTGAGGCTTTGTGGATGCCTCGACTGTTTCTTGCTCTGCTGTGATAGAGGGTGCTGGCTCAGACTTTGTTGTGTCCTCTTGTGTAGTACTTGTTTCTTGTTGTGTAAATTGGTCTACCTTTTGCTGTTTGGCCTCTTGTGCAGATTTGGCTGCTTTCTTGTTCAAGCTCAACTTATTTCTCTTTTTGTTGCTCTTGTGTAGGAGTAGCCTCTTGTGCAGATTCTTCTTCTCCTTTTGATTCTAATTCTGTATCTTTGGTGGGCTCAGCTTCTGTGGCTTTCTCTTTCTCAGGCTCAACTTCTTTAGTTGGCTCTTTTGTGGGGTCTTTACCTGCAGGTGATGGTGGTGGGCTCGGCATAGGATTATCCTGCTGTGTCATAAACAGTGCAGTGGGTCGAGGAGACTCGTGACCTTAGTGGTGTTGTGCCTCTTCCCTAGCCGTTTCCTTGGCTTGTCTCTAGTCCTCTGCCTCTTTTGCTTTCCTTGCCTATTCTTGGATTTCTTTAAACTTTAGAGCTTCTGCTTCTTGATACATTTTTTCCAAGGACTCTATTGGATCTTCAGCCTCTTTCCTCGTGTGATTCTTTATCCTTGGTCCCTTAACTCCACTAGGCACCCATTTTTTTAGGTCCTTTCCTTGTGCTTGCCGGATGCGCTGGTAGACATATTTTTCTCTTTCAAAGTGGGCTTGTTTTTGCATGGTCTATTCTTGGTGTGCGACCACTGCTTTTCTCTTCCTCTCCTCTCTTCGTGCTCTCTTCTCCTCATTATCTAAGCTCTCACTGCTGTTCCTTTCTGGCAAGATTTCAGCCGACTTTTCATCAGATTTGTAAGATCTCTTGGCTGATCTTGTAGCTCGAGGAGATGGTTGTGCTTATAGTATCCATGTTGTCATGTAGCTCCGCTTCCCTGAAGAGAAAAAGAGCAGATAAATGCAAGATAATCTTCTTATAAGCCTACACAACTAATGGTCAGTGATTAGGGCTTGTTAACAAGCCAAGCCTAATTATTAATGTATGCTAGATGTGGCTTAAAAGGGCCAACATATGCCTTAATGATTCCAAAAATGAGTATGCTTGAAGTGAGAATAGATGGAAGATTATGACCTAGAATTGTAGTGCTTGAAGTGTTCTACCGACCTGTCGTTACGGCTCGAGGATTGGAGCTACGATGAAGAAGTTATTGCAGTTTGCAGTTTAAGTCGATTGTAAATCCGTACCGGATTGGGCAACTGCAACTCAGGTGACAGAAATTAAATGAATGCATGGGCCTGAAGTGCTCACTTTGTGGAGCGTGTCGGTCTTTACAAATCAACGATCGGAGTTTCGGTTGCCAAGATATTAGCCGTTAAAGATTTGCCGGGGCCGGCTCCGTATCAGTTTGATCCGCTCGGTCGATGTTCCGTCTGGGAGTTTTGAGCAGCAGTAAGGGGTTTGGTTACAATAGAATAAGTGCTTGAGATAGCAGTGCTTTAATCAATATGTATGCCAATGACTGCCCAATGCTGGCCGTCGGTAGTCATAATTGGCAATGCCTGGCTAGTCTGACCATCTTTGACTGAATGTGATGGGAAGACCTTCCGTCAAATGCAATCACTTATACTTGCATCTTGCGGGCATGTGGCACTATTCAAGACTTTATGACATTGAAATTCATGAATACATTATTAGCCAAGGACTGCCGGGAGAAATAAGTTGTGCTTGGCAATGCTTTGGTCGGCATGTATGCCAATTCTTACTTCACAGAGCTTGTAGCCGGAGAGAGAGAAGGTCTGATTCAGCTTCCATGTGACAAGGCATTGATTGAGGACCCAAAGTTCCGCCCCTTCGCGGAGTTGTATGCCAAATGTGGTGCCCTTACAAGGGAGTTGGCCGCCCAAAGGAGTTCAAAGGCCACCCAAGAAATTAAAAGGGAGATTTTTTGAGTAGTGATAAGGGACTTTTCACAAGCCAAGCTCCCATACGCCTCTTCTCTCGTCCCCACCCCATGAAAACCCCCTCTTAGGGAGGGAGTGATAAAAGGCATTGGAAAAAGTAAGAAAAAAATAAAGTATGATTATGTAAATATATGAGAAAGGTAAAATAGGCCACCTCATGCCTGCGGGGTAGCCCATCCCCACCTTGCCTCCTTTTTCTTCACTGTTGCCCCGCCTTGTGTCCCTTTTCCTCTCCTCCACTCAAAAGGTCAACCCCCTCTCTCTTCCCCTTGTCCTTTCTCCTTTCTCTCTCCCCTCAAGCTACGCCACCTCTCACCAATAATGCATTCTAACTCACCAATAATGCACCCTAACTCACATGCAACTTACCCTATCTTCCAAAATAGTATACCCCACCCCCCCTTTCTCTCTCCTATCATATCTCATGACCAAAATACCCCCCCCTCTCTCTAAAGGGCGCCATGTCTCTTGTCTTGTAGCTAAATAACCTCCCCCACACTCACACACACTCAGTTTCACTGAAAAAGGTGCCCACAGACCCATTCCCACCCGATGGTTACCTGATTTTTCTTGTGTTCACACACATCTGCACACAGATTCACCTCTGAACACACTCCCCTCTCTCCCCTCTTGTAATTACTTTATTCTCCATGTCACCTCTCACTTTTTTTCATCAACCCATCTCTCTCTCTTAGTCTCTCTCTCATGAGACTGCTGTTCTGGCACATATACACACTGCCAGACAAGTGGGGCCCACAGTCACATGGCCTATGTAGATAAGGATTTCTTCATTTCTAAATTCTAGAATTTCTCCCCCCTCCTCCCCTATATAAAGAGGGGTCACCATCACACTAAACACACACAACATCATCAAAGAATACACTATGCACTGTGTGTGTCTAGTGCACACACACACACCCACACCATCACCATCACCGCAATCACCATGCTCGTCTTGAGCATGACCTCTACACCCTTGGGCTATGGAAGATGAAGGGCAGCTAAATGAAGGATGATGTCCATAACCCTCGTGCGAGTCTTCACCATCAACTCCCACCTATCCGCCATGTGCTCTACCACTCTCTCCCTTCTCATTCCCCTACCCTAAGCTCCCCATTTCATCGCCTTATTCTCTAAATAAAGCTTGAGGTTTTGTGAGTATGTTTTCTTGCAATGTTTTCCCATGTAGGGTGTGCGGAATCGCCACCTAGTCTTGTGTTTGGAGTGAGCTTCTGTATGTGTGAAGGATGTGCGGATTCGCCATCCTTCTGTGGTGCCTAAGTACTAAGCCGCTATACCCCCTCCCTCACTCTCTCTCTCTCTCTCTTACTTAATCTCATTTCCATTCCTCTTCATCATTACTCCCAAGCATCCATCTCTCTTGGATGAAAACTTTGTTATGGTGGTGTGTTGTTTACGTCCTAGCCGCTGAAGCTAGGTGGTGCCCCCTGTTTGCTTTACCATGACAGGCTCGAGGCGCGCCATTCGGTCCCCGGTGTTTTAGAGGCCGTCGGGGGTTCGGGGTTCGCTTTGCTCCCCGTCGTTTGGTGCCTCCATTGAGGATGTTTTCATAAAACCCTTCAATTTACAAGATTGAAACCCCTAAACTATTGTGAATGGATGAATGGCTAGCAGGATTTGCTAACTGGATGATAGAAGAAGAAGAGCTCCAAGCACAATTAGACGAACTCCGCATCTCCATCGAAGCTCGAGTGCCATGCGTAACGGTAATCGATTTGCAGTGGGAGAGTCAACCAACACGCCAAACCCAGTGGATATACATAGGCCAAGTGCCAAGAAGAAGAAGGAGAAGGTCGAAACCATGTCCGCAACCTACAATCAACCAACAACAACAAAATGGAAGGAGCTCTGCACGGAGCTCTGCACAATAGAGAATCAACTCTATTCTACTCTGAGAATCGAGTAACTCAATTCACCGAGGTAATTATCACAGTCAGTTTTCAAGTCGCACCTAATGCTGCAGCACAGATAACGGAAGCATTGGCTCACACTCTCACTAGAGAAACTAGGGATCTACTGAGTTTGTTTCAGGAAAGAACGCCACCCTCTCCCACAAGCTTGGATAGTGACTAAGCACCTCTAAGATTCACATGAATCAGTACAACCTACCTCAAGACAGATCACACATACCAACACGTGTACGCTCAATCAAGGTAATACTGGACTTGAAGGCTCACTACCAACACGTCATTGACACCATGCCGGGTGGGGAGCGGTTTTTTGAGGTTCTGGCATCAGATCAGCCATTTGTCTTACCTTTGGTACAAGGCAATGTACCGTTTGCAGTTTTAATCTATGTCCTAGTATAAGAGGGTATACACGCCTCCTTGTAAAGAAGAAAAAAACTTTTGCAAGTTAAGAAGTGTGTCTTTCTAGCTCTCTCTCAGTAATCATGGCAACTGTAGCATTTCCAACATTTAAAGGAAAGAAGGGGGAGGATTTGGTAACAGACTTCCTAGATGACTTTGAAGTAGCATGTGTAGTGAGCAACAAAGATACGGATGAATCCCGGGTTAGAATCTTTAAGCATCTCATGAAGCTAGAAGCTAGATCATGGTACAATGCACTTCCACAAGCAACCAAGGATGACTGGGAACCCTTAAAAACCGCTTTTAAGAGGCGCTTTGGGGGAGGTAACACTTCAGAAAAGTTGTGGGACAAGTTGAGAGACTTGAAGCAGGAGGGTCTTTTAGAATATGCCACCTATGAGTCCAAATTTGTGGGTTTGTGGGAACGGTGGGTTGAGTCGCTGGCAAGGGGGGAAGCTGCACCCGATTTCCTAAAAAAATATCGGTTCACGCATGGCTTATGGCCGCTTCTCAAGGAGAAGGTGAAAGGTAGATTCCCGGCTACGTACGAGTTAGCCGTTGAGATTGCTCGCCTTAAGGACAAGAAGCTGCGAATGAAAGCCAAAGAAACCAAGTCAACAGAAGCAGGAACATTACGTCAACCAGCAACTATGACAACCACCATTCCACCACCACCACCGGCTCTTGGGGTAAGAGGTGACCAACAAGATATGTTGGCTCATATTACTGACCAACTGCAGAGTTTGTATGTCCACTTAATACAGCAAGGGAGGAGTCAAGAAAGAGATCAAGACCGTGGAAGAGCACGACAACAAAACAGGGAGTATCACTGCTACAACTACGGAGAAGATGGTCACGGTATGTACTACTATCCCAAACCACAACAAAACTATAATACAGGAGGTAGGCGGAACCAAATGTCACCCCCTAGGGAAAGAACACCCCCACCCTGAGCACCAGCCCCAACAACACAAATTCTACGTCCGCCACAATCACCACTTACAATCATCCTACGCCCACCACCAATTGGTACCTGCACACCAAGTATCATTGGTCTTGCAGAAGAGGTCAAGATGAGTGTAACAGAAGAAGGATCAAGTAAGAAGACTATTCAAAGAACTCATGCAGTGGAACAAGAGGTTAAAGAATCAAAAGATACTACCCAGGTGGGGGAGGTAAGTCAAGAAAATTGTGTTACAAATGTGAGTACATCTTTAACCTTGAATGAAATAGGCACCAAAGCGATGAATCGACAACATTGGGCAGTAAGGGTAAGAAGGTGTAAAGTGTTGATTAGGCCTCATCAGAGTAAGAGGAATGCAAAAGGTCATGAAAGATACAAGAGAAGAGGAAAACCAGCCTGCTAGCAAGGCTTTGCAGAAGATGGACAACATATCAAGCAAAGGGGAGGGCTTTGAAAATGGAAGCCTGTGCACCACCATGGACCCAGGACAGTGTAGCAAGCTAAAGGAATCTTGCATCAAGGCAGTTTTACTTAAGGACCATAACGAAGAGGTAAGTATGACTGAAGGTTTGGAGTTGGCTATTGCTCCAGAGGCTTGGCAGCCGAGCAAGACTTTATTGTGTAGTGTTATAGACTTAGAGACGGGTAATGCCTCTAGTCTACTGAAGGGTGTTATAAACTTGGAGATGGGTAATGCCTCCAGTTTATGTGAGGATGTTCATAGTAAGTTTGATGATCAATATGTTGCCAACCTTTTAAGGATGTTCCAAACTCCTCCACAACACAGCATTGTGTTTGCATGGGATGCATCAGACCTATGGCTATGGCTATCCGCTCTAACATATAGAGAGAAGATCAGCTTGGAGAAAAGAGCAAAGGAGCCATGATAGACAAAAGCCTGATAGAATGCAAGAATGAAGACCTCATTCACAATTTGGTACAATTTTTTACAAATAGTGCATCCTCTCTTTGGAGAAAGGTCAGTGGATTACGCTTGAATTTAAGCCACAAGGTAGGTGGCTTGCTATTAGCATCAGTAAAGGAAGCTGACATGTTTGAGCACACCCAAAAGAAGCATGATATGCTTGCAATTTTTTCTAGTCATGGCAGTAAGAAGGATTCTCAAGACAACTTGAGCTCGCCACACCAACAAGGCGGCCATATATGGTGGATTCTTGGTACACTCTTGGGAATCATAATTTTCAGTTCTGTCTTTGCAGGAGCCAAGATGCTCATTTCCCCTCTCGCTACTGGTGGTTACAAATTTGGTCCAATTTGGCATGCAAATTTTATTTTTCGGACACTACAGACAATGATCCTATTTTCCACTTGGGATCCAGGAGGACACTGGCACCAAGTTTTTGGAAGCCATGGGCTTCCCCTTTAATAAACCGACACTATTCCAAGGAACAAGCTATCACCCGGACCTGTTACAGATTCATGAATATCCCAGAAATCTCACCAATGGCCAAATGGAATGGCTAGTTTAGAAGGCAACTCGAATCGGATCCTACAGCTAAGCGAAAGAAGAAACAGATGAGCTAGAGGCATGAATGCCTCTAGCCAAAAGGGGAGGGCTAATGATGGGGGATTTTCACAAGCCAAGCTCCCATACCCCTCTTCTCTCGTCCCCACCCCATGAAAACCCCCTCTTAGGGACGGACTGATAACAGGAATTGGAAAAAGTAAGAAAAAAATAAAGTATGATTATGTAAATATATGAGAAAGGTAAAATAGGCCACCTCATGCCTGCGGGGCAGCCCATCCCCACCTTGCCTCCTTTTTCTTCACTGTTGCCCCGCCGTGTGTCCCTTTTCCTGTCCACTCAAAAGGTCAATCCCGTCTCTCTTCCCCTTGTCCTTTCTCCTTTCTCTCTTCCCTCAAGCTACCTCACCTCTCACCAATAATGCATTCTAACTCACCAATAATGCACCCTACCTCACATGCAACTTACCCTATCTTCCAAAATAGTATACCTCACCCTCCCTTTCTCTCTCCTATCATATCCCATGACCCAAATACCCCCCTCTCTCTTTAAAGGGCGCCATGTCTCTTGTCTTGTAGCTAAATAACCTCCCCCACACTCATACACACTCAGTTTCACTGAAAAAGGTGCCCATAGACCCATCCCCACCCAGTGGTTACTTGATTTTTCTTGTGTTCACACACATCTGCACACAGATTCACCTCTGAACACACTCCCCTCTCTCCCCTCTTGTAATTACTTTATTCTCCATGTCACCTCTCACTTTTTTTCATCAACCCATCTCTCTCTCTTAGTCTCTCTCTCATGAGACTGCTGTTCTGACACATATACACACAGCCAGACAAGTGGGGCCCACAGTCGCCTATGTAGATAATGATTTCTTCATTTCTAAATTCTAGAATTTCTCCCCCCTCCTCCCCTATATAAAGAGGGGTCACCATCATACTAAACACACACAACATCACCAAAGAATACACTATGCACTGTGTGTGCCTAGTGCACACACACACACTCACACCATCACCATCACCGCAATCACCATGCTCGTCTTGAGCATGACCTCTACACCCTTGGGCTATGGAAGATGAAGGGCAGCTAAATGAAGGATGATATCCATAACCCTCGTGCGAGTCTTTGCCATCAACTCCCACCTATCCGCCATGTGCTCTACCACTCTCTCCCTTCTCATTCCCCTACCCTAAGCTCCCCATTTCATCGTCTTATTCTCTAAATAAATCTTGAGGTTTTGTGAGTATGTTTTCTTGCAATGTTTTGCCCATGTAGGGTGTGCGGAATCGCCACCTAGTCTTGTGTTTGGAGTGAGCTTGTGTATGTGTGAAGGGTGTGCGGATTCTCCATCCTTCTGTGGTGCCTAAGTACTAAGCCGCTATACCCCCTCCCTCACTCTCTCTCTCTATCTCTCTTACTTAATCTCATTTTCCTTCCTCTTCATCATTACTCCCAAGCATCCATCTCTCTTGGATGAAAACTTTGTTATGGTGGTGTGTTGTTTGCGTCCTAGCCGCTGAAGCTAGGTGGTGCCCCCTGTTTGCTTTACCATGACAAGCTCGAGGCGCGCCATTCGGTCCCCGGTGTTTTAGAGGCCGTCGGGGGTTCGGGGTTTGCTTTGCTCCCCATTAGTGGGAAAACAAAATAAGGGGAGATGGCGGGGACGGCAGGAAGTGAGCAGCGCAGGGGGAGAGAAACGTGCTTAGCACGCGTAGTAGAGACCTCTTATGGGCATCGTGCAGAAGGAAAATATTCCTAGCTCGCCATGGCGCTCAGTTGCGGCACCAGCAGACTGAAATTTTGCGCACTTGACTCCGGCCGATTGCCATGTCATTGATCTCACTCCCACGCCACGTCAGTCACGGCCCCGTGACTGCATGGTGGGGCAAAAAACTAGAGAAGAGCTATTATTGGAGTTTTTTTCAATGAAGGAAATAGGGGAAGGGGCTCAAGGGGGGAGCAAGCGAAGGGAAGAAGAAGGGGAAGTTTTAGGTAAGGCAAAGGCTATCTCTCTCACTCTTGACATCAAGCAGAAAGAGAAATATCTCTCTTTATCCCTCTTTGACGACACAACAGGAAATTCAAGGAGGTGTTGGAGTAGAAGCCATAGTAGCTGAAGTCAGAACCAGAGTCTAAGCAAAGATATAAGCAGAAGTCTGGAACTTACTGATAGTAATTGAAGCAATGAGCAGGATTTAAGATTGCAAAATCCAAGGGCAGATGAAGTACATAAAATGACAGGAGGGTTTTTTTTCGTCACCATCATCAGCTAAAGATTGATTAATCATCGTGTTAATCTCCTATGTCGTTAACGGCCCGGTTAATTCTGTAAACGGGAGATTAAACTCCTAACTAGTGATAGCCGTTTTTTTGGCTATTCCAAATTGTCATAGTGAGCTACCTCACCCTACCAAGTTCATCCAAACACTATGGCTATCCCTACCATTTCACTGTAAATAGGCGTGTGTGAGTTAGGGGACTTTTCCCATATTTTCTTAAAAACCCTCAACTAGCTAGTCACTGGGCTAGTTGAGTCAAAAAGAATAAATAAAATCAAAAAAATAAAAATATATTATGGCCCATTTTTGTGTAAATATTGCATTATATATATATGGCCTAAATATAGGGATTTTTATAATTATTCTGGTATTTTATTTAAATATTTATATTTAGGTGTGTGTTTTATTAAACCGATGTACACCTTCTTTCATCCTCTTACCCCATAAGTATATTTTGCCAATGTGTACATACTCTAACCTCATATTTTTCTTTTATACAAATCACCCCCACATTTTCACCCTCACCCTCGTGAAAAACAAAAAAATTGATTTCTACTTTCTTAGTCATGTTTATTATTATTTTCATTTACTTGCATACCTTTTCCTCTTTCACCAAAATAATACAAAGAGGGACCATATCATATGATTTCAATATCTTTCCACATCCATAATCGCTCCATATTCTTATTATTATTTTTACTCATTATTCTAACATCATGTGCTCATTGAGCTAAAATCCATGAATAATCCATACACTAGTCCCACCATGTATATATTTCTTTATTCACCAATAATCCTCCTCCATGCATGTGTAAAGGGAAACTTGGATGCTTTGTATTATGATATGACAAAGTAGGGGCTCACTCTTGGATGCATTGTACAAATTCAACAAAGGAGGGGGACACTAAAATACTTTTGCAGGCATAAAAACAGGCTTTTTGGTGAGAATTTTGGCACCCATATCCACTCTGAATTTGGAGCGATGGTCAAAAGAGAAAATGTAGTCCACGCTCTGAATAATCACCTCAACTTTTTTCATGATTTTTGGCGCTACCAGTGGTGAGCTATGATTTTTTGAGTGGACCCTAATCTGCCCACTTTTCTTACAAGTAGCCCTTAGTCTTCTCTCACCCTTCCACACACCTACTCACTCTTACACATTCCTTCCTCTCCTTCCCTCACTCAAACCTGCAATTTCCATGGCTTCTCCCACCCTCTTCACCATTACCCTTCTCTCTCATCCCTATAGTTCTTTTATGAACCTCTACATACATACACCCTCTCCATGTCTCTCTCTATTGCTTCTATGTTACAATTTCATTTACCTCTCCTAAAAATATCTAAAATTCAGCATCTTAACCATGATAGCTTCTGCAAATTGAGGATTTTTATCCAACAAATCCTCTTTTCATCGTGGTGGTCAACCGTGGCCATTTTTCCCACAATCTACACAAGGGTGAGTTCAAGCTTCTTCAAAGCTTCACCATCTCAATGATTCTCTTTTAATTCACCCCTCTTCATTCATCAAATCAACGCATTCTACCCATTGTAAATGTATCACTAACAATTCTAGTGATTATTACCACTAACAACTAACCTCTTTTGTAAAAATGCACCCACACTATCAACATATGGAGTAGGCAACCGCACAAGTAAAGCAAATTCACTCACTCCCATGGAAGCTTCTCTCCTTTCACCACATCAATAATTCTCTTACTTGAGCCCACATCCATGTGACTCAAGAGATAAGAGAGACCCCGTTCTCATTTGAAATTCATAAAAATTCATCATCCTTGATCTTTCCTAATAAAATTGATTAAGCTTAATCCTAATCAAGGCTTCTAAAACCTATAAATAGAACCCATTCCTCCTTGTAAAAGACATCACTATACCATTGCACACTATATTGAGCGTAGGACACGCTAGTTCTATCTTGGTTGTAAAGAGAGAGTAAGCTCTCTATACACCATCACTTTGGTGCATAGAAAAGCTTGAGCTAGTTTGAGTGAGTGTGAGTAGAAGATATTCTTCCTACCATTGTTGTATCTACCCCAACATCAATGAATTGGTAGTTTTGGGTGCAATTCATGTCCAAAGGCTCACGCTTCTCCTCCAATAACTCATTCAGCTTCATAAGGTGACTTGTTTCATTGAAGGTTGTTGTTTTGTTGCTTGTGATTCATTGGCTATTGTTTGGATACCATTGTAAGAGGGTGGATGGTGAGAGGGCTCCCATAAACCTAAGACAATGTGCTAGTGATGCTATAACCAAATCTTGTCACTTGATTCCGCAAGCTCTAAGTTCCTTCTTGTGCAAAATATAAAGTTGAAGCTAAGTCGTACTCTCTCTCTCTCTCTCTCTCTCTCTCTCTCTCTCTCTCTCTCTCTCTCTCTCTCTCTCTCTCTCTCTCTCTCTCTCTCTCTCGTGTTTCAGTGTGTGAGAATGTTCCATTGGTGTTAGGGTTAGTGTAAATTCCTTGCTTGTTTGAGGGTTGCTCTAACGATTCTCCTCTTTTGCGTCCTAGTTCGCTCTCTAACTAGGTGGTGCCCCTATCTTGTTTGGGTTTGGCTGTGGGCTGGTTGTTGTGTTGTGCTTGTGGTTGCCCCAGCCCCAATTGAGCACCACGGGAGCCTTGAGGGGTGTTTAGAGGTCGCCTCTCTTGTTGCTTGCCCCGGACCACTTCACTAGCAGATGATCCAAGTGACGGTGCTGTTAACAACCCGCCTTGGCTAAGAATTAGGTTGTATTCAATTAATTGATGATTGCGATGATTGGTAGAGCTGTCATTCTCTCTTGTTCTCTCTCTTTCACACCTCCCATAGCCAGAGGCCCGACGCCTTCCTGCCTCACGTTGCGTAACACATATCCCTCGACATCTTTGGTGAACCCGATGTGAAACGAGCCGGGGTGGGAGATAAAGATGGAGAATTTAGAGCAGATGATGAAGATGATTGCAGAATTAAGTGCGAACGATTTTGATGATAAGTCAACAGTTCTCGATTTTTCAAAGATGCTTCAGTTGTTTCAAGGATCTCTGCTTGAAATAGAGATCGTAAAGAAGAAAAATTAATTCGATGAAGCTTTGGATGCAGCTTCAGATGCAGTATAGGACGAGAGACGACTCTTTGATGGTGATAGCCGTTTTTCGACTTTCCATAATTTCCATTGTAAGCTACCTCACCCTATCAGATCACTCAAAAACTATGGCTATCCCTACCATCTTACTATATATAGGCGTGTGTGAGCTAGGGAGCTTTTCCCATATTTTCTTAAAAAACCTTCAATTAGCTAGTCACTGGGCTAGTTGAGCCAAAAAAAATAAAAAATTATAGGTATATTATGGGCCATTTGTGTGTAAATATTTCATTGTATATAGTGCCTAAATAAAAAGATTTTTCATAATTATTTTGGTATTTATTTAAATATTTATACTTAGGTGTGTGTTATTTATGCTATGTACATTGACTCACCATTACCATATTTTTTCTTACCATTTGCATACTCTTTAA
Organism: Adiantum capillus-veneris; assembly: GCF_014529385.1. NCBI lineage: Eukaryota > Viridiplantae > Streptophyta > Polypodiopsida > Polypodiales > Pteridaceae > Adiantum > Adiantum capillus-veneris. The sequence continues at coordinate 160,325,106 of NC_140944.1, forward strand.
TCCATATAAAAATAATTTCATGCAAGCTTCTCTTATTTTTGGTGTAACTTCATCCCAACAAAAATCCAAAAAAACTAGTTCTATTTATGTGTATATATTTTCACTATTTTGATTTTTTCCTTCCTACATCTATTCTCTATTACTCTCATAAATTAGACCACCAAAAATCTTCATCTTTTTATGGTAGACTTATAATGAGAGAGATTTATTTTGACCCCTTTATATTTTTTTCACCTATATTATTTATATTTGCCATGTACATACTTTTTTTAGACCCCTCAATATTTGATTTTCTTAGTTGTACTATTCACTTATATCATGATCTCAACAATATCTTCAATTATAGACCTACCAAATAAGGTCAAGGGTATGTGGAATGCATGCATGCACCATGGGGGGCTCACTCTTGGAGGTATTCAAAAGAATCATCCAAAGAAGGATCTCACAAGTACCTTGTGCAGTGGATAAAACAGTCGATTTTGCTGAATTTTTAAAGATCACATGATCCCCGAATTTGAAAAGGTGATACAAACATAATTTATAGCTCGTGAGCTGAACTTTCACATCAAATTGTTTCATATTTTTTTGAGCTGCGAGCTATGATTTTATTGATGGACCCCAGTTTGCCCATGCTATGCAGCCACACTCCCTCTTCCACTTTATCATTTTCCTCTTTCACACACACTCCTCCCTCTCCTTCCCACTCCCAAACCTGCAACTCCCATGTCCTAATTCACCCTCTTCACCATTGCCACATCTCTCCACCTCCATAGCCTTCATCCTCCATTTCTACACCCTATGTGTCCCTCTTTCTCTCTACATATATGTCCATATTACCATACTCTCTTCAGCTTTGTAAAGAACTTCAAAAAAATCAGCAAAATTCCAAGGATAACCTCTGCAAATGAAAGCTTTTATCATGAATTTTCCAAGGTTTGAATAACATAGCTTCATCGACACGCGCTGCTTCGCCATGCTGACTGCCTCTTCTTCCGGTGCCTTAAAGAGGTGAATGTCAACTTCTCCAAGCTTCAACCTTGCTTTACAAGCTTATCCCTTCTCTAACTTTTCTCATCATTTATCTCACCATTTGGTGAATGATTTTGTAAATATTTTTTAGTGATAATTACTAACTACTAACCACTAACCTTATTGTAAAATGCACCCTCTACTAGAGTAGGCACTCCCAAATTATTCACTCAATCCTCTCTCCTATCATCCTCAAAAATTCTCTTCCCTGGAGCCGACATCCATGTGACTCAAAGGACAAGAGAGATCCACCCTCATTAAAATAAAAAATAAAAAAATATGCATAATCTTTTATTCCTTCAAATAAACTTGATTAGGCCTAATCCTAATCGGGGCTTCTAAAACCTATAAATAGAGCCCTTCTCTCCCTTGTAAATCATCACATGATCACACTACACCACACCATTCTCAACACATAATACACCACTCTTAAAGCCTAGTTGTGTAGAGTCTGTGCATTGTGAGTGCTCTATTCCATCACTACACATAGGTGCATGGAGAAGCTTGAAGTTAGTTATGCCATCTAGAGGAGTGGAGTGATACTATACTCTGCAATCACACTTGGAGTGATACCGGACCGCTTCAAATTGGTGCCCCCACTGAGGACGGCTTGTGTATGTTTTGTGAAGGCTCAACCTTTAGCATAATCAAGTAGCTTGCACGAATCGCGAGAATTTGTATGATCCCTTCATTCCCATTGCAAGGCAAAAGGTACACATAATTGTTAGTACTAAGTTGCAATTTCAGCGAGTAATTCGTAGAATTTTAGGTCCTCTTAGGTTGGCAGAGATAAATGCATCAGTAAATCCTTTTATTTTGCCTCTCATTAGGTACGACCTTAGTTTGGACGTCTATTTTTTTGTTTTGTTTTAAGAATTAAGTCATGCATAGACCATGGATAATGGCACAGGAATACAGGTTTTTCCCTTTCATTTCACTCCACACATTAGAGTAAACATTGCAATTAGTAGAAAAATCCATTTTCAACAACGTATGGTATTCATGTTTGGTGTCCAAAGAGTAGGAGAAATTGTCGCGTCACCAAACCCGGTCATTCTACCTCTTATTGATTATCATAGGTCATTTGATGTGAATATTTTTATTTTGTTGTAGAATAGATTGCAATTTAGAAAATATTATTGTGTAAATCTTTTAAAGAAAGAAAAAACAAAAACGCGTCACTTTGAAATCAATTCAATGGAGAGCCAACGCCAAATGTCTGGATATCCTCTTTTCTTTGGAGAGCCTGGAGAGGATGCAGAATTATTTTTAGCGAATTTCAAGATGTCTTGCCGTATCAAGAGGATAGTAACTGATCAAGAACGTGTAGAAATGTTTGAGGTGGTCCTTAGGAAAGATGCTAGCACTTGGTTTGACTCTTTGCCTGAGGAAGTTAAGGGGAATTACACGGAAGTTTTGAATCGTTTCAAGAAATACTTCTTTGATCCCCAAAACACTCAGAAATTATGGCAAGACATTGTTTCTCATAAGCAAAAAGACTTAGATGACTACTACTTGTACAAGCAAGAGTTCCTACGTCTTTGTGCTCTATGGATACGAAATGTTGCTAACCCTGGTGATTGTGCAGAATTTCTAAAGAAGGAGAGGTTCATAGCTGGACTCTTCCCTGACCTTAAGGTAAAAGTTGAGGCAGGTGCACCTGCTACCTTTGATGCAGCTGAAACTAGGGCTGCTGAGAAATATAGGAAACTCAAGTGCTTAAGGGGGGAGGTTCCAATAGAAGGTCTTAGACCCAAGGGTAAGTCACAAGCATCAGCATCTAAGGATCTTCTTGATGTAACGGCGGAAGTGATTGAGAAGTTAAATGAATCTTTAAGCAGCTTGTCAATTCACCTTGCACAAGCTGTAGGTCCAAAGGGACAAGCAAAGAAGTCTGAAGAGCGAGACCCACGACCTAGGAGAGTCTTGCAATGTTGGAATTGCGGTGAGTCTGGACATGGGATGTATAATTGTCCTTGGCCCCGTGGGGACCCAGGGAGACCTAACTTGAATTACCCAGCGATGAATGCAGGTGAAGGAACTAGTCAGCAACCACAGCTTATACAAAGGCCAAATGGAGCAAGACCACTTCCACAAGGAGTGAAGGAGTTTCACCTTTGCCAGACCCAAATGTGCATGTGGTAGAGGTGAAAAATTCAAGAGAGGTTGACATGGAAGCAAATGGTATTAAGCGCGGCCGAGGGAAAGGTAAGGAGAAAGAAGGAGTTACATCACAAAGTGACCATGGACGAGAAAAGAAGGCAAAGGAGACCAAGGAAGCTAAGAGGACTCGACGTTGTATCAACCTCCAAGACTTTCCTCGTGGACATGGAATGGCTCCATACAACTTGTTGGAAGACATGAGAGGTAATGGTCCTGATATCTCATGGCCTCAGTTTCTTGCATTATGCCCATAAGTTAGGAGGGATTTAACAAAGGCAGTTAGCACTAGGAGAAAGGTAAAAGAGAGTGTGCCTGTTGTAAAAATTGCACATGCTGAAATGAATGAGGAGGATATTACACCTGTGCTGGATTGTTACATCAAAGGAAGATTGGTTAGGAAAGGTCTAGTGGATGGGGGTGCACAAATTTGCACCATGACAGAGGGACTCATGCAAAAACTAGGCATGCACATCCATGAGACACCTGAAATTAAGGTCAAGATGGCAAACAATAGCAAGGCTAGGTGCGTAGGCATTTGTAAAAATGTTTTTGTGGAGGCCTTTGGCAGTAAGAAGGTAGTGGATTTCTATGTCATGTCTACCAAAGGAAATGGTTACCCATTTATCCTAGGGAGACCATGGCTAATGAAAATGCGAGCTTTGCAGGATTGGGAGAGTGGAAAGCTAATTTGCAGGAATGACAATCATAAGAAGGTTGTCTTTGACATGAAGGAGCAACGCCAAGAGGAGGTCCATGAAGAATCATCTTAAAGTGAGACGGAAGAAGAAAGTAGCGGCAGCATTACTGAAGAGGAGTCTTCCATCGAAGTCATGGGGGTAAGGTTTAAGCCAAACAACCAGGAAACCTCTTCTCGAGTTTTGGAAGAGGTAGGTACTTAAGAGAACCAAAATGTGCAAGATGAAGAAATGTTAGAAGGTATGTTGTCTACAACACTTACAAAGGATGAAAGAGAGGAGTTCAAATGTGTGCTAAGGAAATTTCCTAGGCTTTTTGCTAAAGACTACACCGATGTGCGTGGAGTAGATGCTGTTCAACAAAAAATTGAGTTGAAGCCAGAGGCCACACCTAAGGCTCAAAAGCTACGAAGACTAGGAGTCATCAAGGAGCAGGCTCTACTCAAGGATGTAAGAAAGCTTCTAGCAGTAGGTTTCATTTATCCACTGGAGAATTCAGAGTGGGTCTCTCCCGTTGTTGTCACTCCTAAGAAAAACGGAAAGTGGAGGGTGTGTGTGGATTATCGTCCACTCAATGAGGAAACAAAAAGAGATCACTTTCCCCTCCCATTTCAGCATGAAATACTAAATGAGGTAGCTGGTCATGAGAAGTACACTGTGTGTGATGGCTACTCAGGTTACTTTCAAATAGGCATCGCACTGGAAGATCAATTGAAAACAACCTTTATCACTCCTTGGGGTTGTTATGCTTTTAGAGTCATGCCATTTGGTCTGACAAATGCTCCTGCAACATTCCAACGTTTCATGAACATGGTGTTTCAAGCATTCTTTGGAAAGTCAATTAGGGTGTTTATTGATGTTTAAAGAATCTCTACGACATGGGAGGTCAACTCAACCCCGACAAGTGCCACATAGGTGAGGACGAAGTGATCTTGCTTGGTCACAAGGTTTCCTATAAAGGTATTGAGGTGGATCCAGTAAAGGCAAAAGCTCTCATTGAGCTACCATCACCAAAGAGTCTTAAGGAGGTCATCTTATTCATTCAAAAGGTGAAGTATCTGTCACGCTTCATTCACTTAGCCTCGGAGTTACTTCACCCTTTGCAAAAGTTGACACAACAAGTAGAATTTGCATGGTCTGATGATCTTGAAGAGTATTTTTGTAACATTAAAGTCATTTTGTCAGAACTACCAACACTCATGCCTCCTTGTTGGGAGTACACATTCTTTGTTAGCTCTAGTGTTGGGAAGGAAACAATTGGTGTTGTTTTACTACAGCAAGATCCCCACAGTACGAGAATGTGACCCATCTACTTTGCTAGTAGGGTCATGAATGCCTTGGAGAGAGGCTACACGGAGGCAGAACTCATGATGCTTTCTCTCATGTTTGCAGTGAGAAAGTTTAGATCCTACTTGCTACCAAAACCTTTTGTAATTCTCACTGTAGAAAATTTGTTCCCTTGGGTGTCATCTCAAATGAATCTTAGCACTAGGATCTCAAAGTGGATTATGGAGTTGCAAGAGTTTCAATACTCTTTCAAGGTAGAAGATAGTGTGCGTGCACAATTCGCAGGGATTCTCACTTATAGGGTACATGAGAAGGAAATTAAGGTGCCTCAAGTAAAGACCCTACCATTGCCACCACCAAAAAGTATTCCTAATGCTTTTACCTTGTTCTTTGATGGAGCTTTTCGATGAGCCACAGGAAAAGCAGGGGGAGGGCTAGTGTTGCTCAACCCAAGTGGAGAGGTGGTCATGAAAGAGAAGGTCAATCTACCAGGTTAAACTAGCAACAATGAAGCAGAATACGACACACTACTTCATGGTTTGAAGATGTGTATTGGTCAAGGGATACAACGTCTCATGGTAAAGGGAGATGCACTTCTCATTGTTAAACAGATTTTGGGCATTTGGGCATGCAAGAATGAAAGCTTAAGGACAAAAGTTCATGCCATTCGTAGGATGTTTAATCAGTTTGAAGAAGTGCAACTATATCATATCCCTAGGAAACAAAATGAAGATGCAGATTTACTTGCACAAAAAGCAGTTGCATGTGTTGAGAGTGAAGTGCAGGTCATCATGGCAGCAACAGTGATAAAGCAACCAAGGTACCAGGGGATGGACTCATTGGCTCCCATTGTGAGCTACATTTTAGAGGGCGAGTTTCCAGGGGCTTCACAAAGTCTCAAAAGCATAGGCTCATTAAGAAGGCGAGTTCATATTTGTTTTTGGAAGGTGCCCTTTATGAAAGGGGAAAAGATCAAGTTTGTAGGAGAATACCAACAACCAAGGAGATCCCATCCATTCTTGAAGGTTTACATGAGGAAGTGTGTGGTGGTCATTTTGCACAGGAACTCACTGCAAAAAAGATTTTGATTGCCGGATATGTTTGGCCAAGCTTGCACATTGATGTTCAACATTGGTGTAAAAGCTGTCACAATTGTCAGATTGATGGAAACAAGCGTCTGTTACATGGTCCACGTCAATTAGTCCTTGCAAATGGTCCCTTTGAAAAATGGGGCATTGATGCTATGGGTCCATTGCCCAGGACTAAAAATGGAAAATTGTATATCTTGGTGGCCATAGACTACATGACTAGGTGGGTGGAAGCACAAAGTGTGGCAAAGGTAAATGAGAGAAAAGTGAGCAAATTTGTGTACACTCACATTTGTTGTAGATTTGGCACACCTTTGGAGATTGTTTCTGATAATGGCCCAGGGTTTAGAAAGGGCTTGCTCATAGAAGTTTGTGAAGAACTTCACATTCTACATCGTCATAGTACACCCTACTATCCCCAATCAAATGGTTTGGTAGAAAAAGCTAATGGTGTCATTGCAGGCATCATTAGAAAGATGGTGAGAAACAAGACAAAGTTGTGGGATGACATCTTGGATGGTCCCTTGTGGGCGTATCGAACCACATATAGGGAAGCCACGGAGTTCACACCATTTCACTTGGTCTATGGTCAAGAGGCTTTGCAGCCTATCGAACTCAACATTCCAACAATGCGGCTTCATGGCAAATGTGCACAAGATGATCAAGAGGTATGGATGGATCGACTTCTTACGTTAGTGGAGCTTGAGTGGAAAAGAGAAGCAGCTTACGAGTGTTACAAGAGGAAATCCACACAAGCGAAAGAAAAGCTCGACAAGAAATGAAGAACAAAGGCATCAAGGAAGGAGAGCTTGTGCTAAGGTATGACAATCGACTTGACAATCGTTTTGATGCCAAGTTTGAAACTAGATGGCAAGGGCCATACATAGTCAAGAAGGCTTTCAATTCAAGTTACTATCAGCTTATGGACTTGAATGGTAAAGAGCACTCCAGGAAGGTAAACGGGTATCGCTTGAAGCCCTATTTGAGTCGCCTTCTACCAAAGGATCTACCAAAGATTTGTCAAGAGGCCGCTGTCTCATGTAAGTATTGTTACATGAAGCATGAGTGTAACTCCAGCCAAAATTCTGAGGGGCCAAAAAATGAAGATCTCGTCAAGGACTCTGAAGCACTCTCTTTGGAAAAGATGCTCTATGATGGTACATGAATATACCATCATCCTGGGGGAGGGCTAATGATAGCCGTTTTTTTGGCTATTCCAAATTGTCATAGTGAGCTACCTCACCCTACCAAATTCACCCAAACACTATGGCTATCCCTACCATTTCACTGTAAATAGGCGTGTGTGAGTTCCTCCAGATTTTTATTATTATTTTTACTCATTATTCTAACACTATGTGCTCATTGAGCTAAAATCCATGAATAGTCCATACACTAGTCCCACCATGTATATATTTCTTTATTCACCAATAATCCTCCTCCATGCATGTGTAAAGGGAAACTTGGATGCTTTGTATTATGATATGACAAAGTAGGGGCTCACTCTTGGATGCATTGTACAAATTCAACAAAGGAGGGGGACACTAAAATACTTTTGCAGGCATAAAAACAGGCTTTTTGGTGAGAATTTTGGCACCCATCTCCACTCCAAATTTGCAGTGGTGGTCAAAAGAGAAAATGTAGCCCACGCTCTGAATAATCACCTCAAATTGTTTCATGATTTTTGGAGCTATCAGCGGTGCGCTATGATTTTTTAAGTGGACCCCAGTCTGCCCACTTTTCTCACAAGTAGCCCTTAGTCTTCTCTCACCCTTCCACACACCTACTCACTCTTACACATTCCTTCCTCTCCTTCCCTCACTCAAACCTACAATTTCCATGGCTTCTCCCACCCTCTTCACCATTACCATTCTCTCTCATCCCTATAGTTCTTTTATGAACCTCTACATACATACACCCTCTCCATGTCTCTCTCTATTGCTTCTATGTTACAATTTCATTTACCTCTCCTAAAAATATCTAAAATTCAGCATCTTAACCATGATAACTTCTGCAAATTAAGAAGTTTTCATCAAAAAATCCTCTTTTCATCGTGGTGGTCAACCGTGGCGGCAACGTAAAGAAGCGAAGAAGAAGAAGAAGACCAGCGGTCATTTTTCCCACAATCTACACAAGGGTGAGTTCAAGCTTCTTCAAAGCTTCACCATCTCAATGATTCTCTTTTAATTCACCCCTCTTCCTTCATCAAATCAACGCATTCTACCCATTGTAAATGTATCACTAACAATTCTAGTGATTATTACCACTAACAACTAACCTCACTTGTAAAATTGCACCCACACTATAAACATATGGAGTAGGCAACCGCACAAGTAAACCAAATTCACTCACTCCCATGGAAGCTTCTCTCCTTTCACCACATCAATAATTCTCTTACTTGAGCCCACATCCATGTGACTCAAGAGATAAGAGAGACCCCATTCTCATTTGAAATTCATAGAAATTCATAATCCTTGATCTTTCCTAATAAAATTGATTAAGCTTAATCCTAATCAAGGCTTCTAAAACCTATAAATAGAACCCATTCCTCCTTGTAAAAGACATCACTATACCATTGCACACTATATTGAGCATAGCACACGCCAGTTCTATCTTGGTTGTAAGGAGAGAGTAAGCTCTCTATACACTATCACTTTGGTGCATAGAAAAGATTGAGCTAGTTTGAGTGAGTATGAGTAGAAGATATTCTTCCTACCATTGTTGTATCTACCCCAACATCAATGAATTGGTAGTTTTGGGTGCAATTTATGTCCAAAGGCTCACGCTTCTCCTCCAATTTGGCTTGGCAAACTCATTCAGCTTCATAAGGTGACTTGTTTCATTGAAGGTTGTTGTTTTGTTGCTTGTGATTCATTGGCTATTGTTTGGCTACCATTGTAAGAGGGTGGATGGTGAGAGGGCTCCCATAACCCTAAGACAATGTGCTAGTGATGCTATAACAAAATCTTGTCACTTGATTCCGCAAGCTCTAAGTTCCTTCTTGTGCAAAATATAAAGTTGAAGCTAAGTTGTACTCTCTCTCTGTCTCTCTCTCTCTCTCGTGTTTTAGTGTGTGAGAATGTTCCATTGGTGTTATGGTTAGTGTAAATTCCTTGCTTGTTTGAGGGTTGCCCTAACGATTCTCCTCTTTTGCGCCCTAGTTCGCTCTCTAACTAGGTGGTGCCCCTATCTTGTTTGGGTTTGGCTGTGGGTTGGTTGTTGTGTTGTGCCTATGGTTGCCCCAGCCCCAATTGAGCACCACGGGAGCCTTGAGGGGTGTTTAGAGGTCGCCTCTCTTGTTGCCCGCCCCGGACCACTTCACTAGCAGATGATCCAAGTGACGGTGCTGTTAACAACCTGCCTTGGCTAAGAATTAGGTTGTATTCAATTAATTGATGATTGCGGTGATTGGTAGAGCTGTATTTGTCTCTTGTTCTCTCTCTTTCACACCTCCCATAGCCAGAGGCCCAACGCCTGCCCGCCTCACGTTGTGTAACACATATCCCCCGACATCTTTGGTGAACGCGATGTGAAACGAGCCGGGGTGGGAGGTAAAGATGGAGAATTTAGAGCAGATGATGAAGATGATTGCAGAATTAAGTGCGAACGGTTTTGATGATAAGTCAACAGTTCTCGATTTTTCAAAGATGCTTCAGTTGTTTCAAGGATCTCTGCTTGAAATAGAGACCGTAAAGAAGAAAAATCAAATCGATGAAGCTTTGGATGCAGCTTCAGATGTAGTATAGGACGAGAAACGACTCTTTGATGGTGATAGCCATTTTTCGACTTTCCATAATTGCCATAGTAAGCTACCTCACCCTATCAAATCACCCAAACACTATGGCTATCCCTACCATCTTACTATATATAGGCGTGTGTGAGTTAGGGAGCTTTTCCCATATTTTCTTAAAAAACCCTCAATTAGCTAGTCACTGGGCTAGTTGAGCCAAAAAATTATAGGTATATTATGGGCCATTTGTGTGTAAATATTTCATTGTATATAGGGCCTAAATAAAAAGATTTTTCATAATTATTTTGGTATTTATTTAAATATTTATACTTAGGTGTGTGTTATTTATGCTATGTACATTGACTCACCATTACCATATTTTTTCTTACCATTTGCATACTCTTTAATCCATATAAAAATAATTTCATGCAAGCTTCTCTTATTTTTGGTGTAACTCCATCCCAACAAAAATCCAAAGAAACTAGTTCTATTTATGTGTATATATTTTCACTATTTTGATTTTTCCCTTCCTACATCTATTCTCTATTACTCTCATAAATTAGACCACCAAAAATCTTCATCTTTTTATGGTAGACTTATAATGAGAGAGATTTATTTTGACCCCTTTATATTGTTTTCACCTATATTATTTATATTTGCCATGTACAAACGTTTTTTAGACCCCTCAATATTTGATTTTCTTAGTTGTACTATTCACTTATATCATGATCTCAACAATATCTTCAATTATAGACCTACCAAATAAGGTCAAGGGTATGTGGAATGCATGCATGCACCATGGGGGGCTCACTCTTGGAGGTATTCAAAAGAATCATCCAAAGAAGGACCTCACAAGGACCTTGTGTAGTGGAAAAAACAATCGATTTTGCTGAATTTTTAAAGATCACATGCTCCCCAAATTTGAAAAGGTGATACAAACAAAAGTTGTAGCTTGTGAGCTGAAATTTCATCTCAAATTTTTTCATATTTTTTTGAGCTACGAGCTGCGAGCTATGATTTTATTGGTGGACCCCAGTTTGCCCATGCTATGCAGCCACACTCCCTCTTCCACTTTATCATTTTCCTCTTTCACACACACTCCTCCCTCTCCTTCCCACTCCCAAACCTGCAACTCCCTTGTCCTTATTCACCCTCTTCACCATTGCCACATCTCTCACACCTCCATAGCCTTCATCCTCCATATCTACACCCTATGTGTCCCCCTTTCTCTCTACATATATGTCCATATTACCATACTCTCTTCAGCTTTGTAAAGAACTTCAAAAAAATCAGCAAAAATCCAAGGATAACCTCTGCAAATGAAGGCTTTTATCATGAATTTTCCAAGGTTTAAATAACATAGCTTCATCGACATGCGCTGCTTCGCCATGCTGACTGCTTCTTCTTCCGGTGCTATAAAGAGGTGAATGTCAACTTCTCCAAGCTTCAACCTTGCTTTACAAGCTTATCCCTTCTCTAACTTTTCTCATCATATATCTCACCATTTGGTGAATGATTTTGTAAATATTTTTTAGTGATAATTACTAAGTACTGACCACTAACCTTATTGTAAAATGCACCCTCTACTAGAGTAGGCACTCCCAAATTATTCACTCAATCCTCTCTTCTAGCATCCTCAAAAATTCTCTTCCCTTGAGCCCACATCCATGTGACTCAAAGGACAAGAGAGACCCACCCTCATTAAAATAAAAAATAAAAAAATATGCATAATCTTTTATTCCTTCAAATAAACTTGATTAGGCCTAATCCTAATCGGGGCTTCTAAAACCTATAAATAGAGCCTTTCTCTCCCTTGTAAATCATCACATGATCACACTACACCACACCATTCTCAACACATAACACACCACTCTTCAAGCCTAGTTGTGTAGAGTTTGTGCATTGTGAGTTCTCTATTCCATCACTACACATAGGTGCATTGAGAAGCTTGAAGTTAGTTATGCCATCTAGAGGAGTGGACTGACACTATACTCTGCAATCACACTTGTAGCCTACTCTTGTCCATAAATAAGATTCATAGTTTTGGGTGCAATTGTATGCTGCAACTACGACTCTTCTCTCCAAATTGACTTGATAAGTTGGCTCATCAGGTGGTTGAAGGTATATTGTCCTTGAAGTTTGTTGTGCCATTTCATGCTTGGTGGTTTGAGGGCTTGTTGAATTGTTTGCCTAAAAGTTAAATTGTAAGAGGGTGCTCGGTGAGAGGGAGCCCGTGACCCTAAGACAATTTGTGTATTGGCAACAAGGTCAAGTTTTGTGTTGTCTCTCTATTTCTCATCAAGCTTTGTGTGCATCTAGTCTTTAAGGCTAAAACTGAGTTGCTCAAGTTGATTTGTGCTCTTTACCTCTCTCTGGCGTGGTGAATGTTTGTGTTTGGTGTGTGTGGCTATCTTGCATTCCCCTCTCTTTGTGCATGTGAGTACAAGGAGATATCACGTGCGTCCTAGTTCGTGTCTATAACTAGGTGGTGCCCCTTTTCTTGTTTGGTTTCTGGCTGTGGGTTGTTGTTGTCTCTGATTGTGCTTGCCCCAGCCCCAATTGAGCAGCACGGGAGCCTTGAAGGGTGTTTAGAGATCTCTCTTCTTGTTGCCCGCCCCGGACCGCCTCAATGGATACTATCTAGAGGGCTACCTAGAGTGCTATGAGCTCGAGATCAAGGTAACAGGGATTCCAAAAGAGTTGATGATCAAATCTTTTGAGCAGTTAGTGAGTTCAGATGTGAAGGAGCAGATTCAAGAAGTTATCAAAGCTTGCAACGATGACTGGGAGTATTTAAAAGAAGCTATTGTGAAAGTACGTTATAAGCAGTATGAAAGCTATCAAGAACAGAGTTCAATTCTACCAGACTACATAGATATTCGAGGACAAGTACGGTCAAAGTTAGAAGCTGTGATTGATGAGTGTATTGTGCATGATTCTACTTTCTTACAGGCTAATGATGAAGACATAGTCAAAGCTGTGTATGCAAAGTTGGGTTTTGCAGATGCCTTGCATAAAGTAGAAGTATTCATGGGTGAGGCTTTACAGCTTCAGGATACGCAGGATGAATTTTGTAGAGAACCTATGCATGCAGTGCAGGTGACAAAGAAATCAGGGGATCAAAACAACGAAGTGGCTAAAGCTTAGGAAGAAATTGTGCAAGTGAATGAGTGCAGTCATTTTCAAGTAAACGTGCATGAAGATTCAGTTACAACTGATACTTTTGCTACTGAACCAGAATTAGAACAATTTTTTTTTGGTTCAAATTCTACCATAGAGTTGATTGAAGATACTGGTACAAGTTTTTCCAAAGAGTTGATTAATGATACAGATGTCATAGATCAAAGCAAGGCTGCTGTTGAGAGCAGCAAGATCATGGATTTTGGTATACCAGATTCACCGAACTTGGATGTGCTAGATTTTGAGTACTTGGCTAAGCAAGAGTATATGCTTGAAGATCTGCAAAATGTAGATTCAGAGGGGGTGCAGACTCCCTCATTGACATGTTTTTGTGAAGCACAACTACAAAATTGGAAAATTGCACTTGAATGTGATGGTGATGAATCAGAGGGGGTCCAGACTCCTTCTTTGACAAGCTTCCGTGAACAAGAGCTACCGATCTGGCAGATTGATCCTAAATTTGCTGATGATTTAGAAGAGGAGCAAACCTTTTCTCTATCAAGAATTTGTGACACAGGGCTCACACTGTGGCAGAATGATCATGAACTTGATGATGCTGATTCAAAGGGGGTGCATAGTGAAGTGCAATCTCTTGTTGATGAATATGATTGGTTTCATTGTGTAGATGATATAGACAGGGCAGTAGATGAAATTTTCAATATGCATGATGAACTTTGTGCTACAGAAGTGCAAAGATATTTGGATGAGGGTGAAAGACTTAAAGAGTAGTTTGCAGCAGCAGATGCGTTTAGTATGCATGTCATATGTGGAAATCTTAGTTTACTGCAGTAACTCGAGATGTGCAAGATGAAAGAACCTTCTCAAGCGGTGGACCTAGATCTTATGTTCTTATTGGATGAATATTTGGAAGGGTTCTCAAACACAGATGCTAAGGATACCAACCAATTCAGAATCATGCATGAGCCAGTTTGTTCAGATTCAACAGATGATGAACTTATGCAGCTGTTGGATGATGCTTTACTTGATTTTGAGCCTCTATAAGATAGAGAATTGTTTTCAGATGCATCTTTTGAGCCTAATGAAGAGGATTTTACCAGAGACTTGATGTATTCAGATATGCATGATTGGGATTCCAACACTAGTGAGAGTGAAGGTGCACTGTCAATGCTTTTACCTATGATTGATGATCAATAATTGGATGAGCCAGTTGCACAGGGGATCTGCCAGTATCTGATGCTACCTAATGCTATATGGAATCTAATGTTACCTTATGATGTAGGGGATTTTGAGCTAGCTTTTGACCTAGGAGGTGACAAATATATGCATGGTACTGGCCAATGGACTTATATGCCATATGATCCAAGCGGTTTGCATGAAGATTTGTGGATTAATGTATGTTTATGCTATACTGATTGGAAATTCTTGTATTTTTCCTATGATCCTGGAGAATGGTGCAAATTTTTTAAAGGAATGCTCACACTGGGATAGATGATTAGGTTCCCATTTGATCCCGGGGGTTACTAAAGTGCAAGTTGCAGATGCAGAGGATACCAGATACCTAATGTAGCAAGTTGTATGATGCAAGGTTTTGTTTTCTAGATTATGTTAAGTCAGAAGAGTGTTTGGTTATGCGTTCAATAAGATTACATGGTTGGCTTCCAGTTGATTTCTTTGAATAATTGATAAAGTATCTTCACATCTTTTGAGTTGGTTTTGGTAGCAGAACTTGAGGTAAAGGACTTGATGGCCATTCCGTGTGCAGACAGAGTAAGGCATACTTGAGCTTGACAAGGTTCCTTAAAGAGAGCTTAATGGTCAAGCCGTGTGCATCATTAACTGGAGCACTTGAGTCTGGCGGGGTTCACTAAACATGTTATACATAATTTAATGCTTTGAAGATACGACAGACGTGGTTCAGAGATTTTTGATGGGAAGCTACCTAATGATTAAGCTAGACAATTGATGTTAGGGTATAAGCCTTCTTTCATTTTTTTTCATATGTTTACTAGTTACGTGAGTCTGATGATGGCAAAGAGCTTAAGGTACCTGTTGCAGATGCAGATTGAAGTGTTGTTGGCACAGACCGGAGGCTGTGCAGGTTCAGAGGGGTTGGATGTCGTGCAGCTCCGTTTCCATGAAGAGAAAAAGAGCAGAGAAATGCAAGATAAGCTTCTTTAAAGCCTACACAACTAATAGTTAGTGATCAGGGCTTGTTAAAAAGCCAAGCCTAATGATTAATGTATGCTAGATGCAGCTTAAAAGGGTCAACATATGCCTTAATGATGCCAAAAATGAGTATGCTTGAAGTGAGCATAGATGGAAGATTATGACCTAGAATTGTAGTGCTTGAAGTGCTCTACCGACCTGTCGTTACGGCTCGAGGATTGGAGCTACGATGAAGAAGTTATTGCAGTTTGCAGTTTAAGTCGATTGTAAATCCGTACCGGATTGGGCAACTGCAACTCAGGTGACAGAAATTAAATGAATGCATGGGCCTGAAGTGCTCACTTTGTGGAGCGTGTCGGTCTTTACAAATCAACGATCGGAGTTTCGGTTGCCAAGATATTAGCCGTTAAAGATTTGCCGGGGCCGGCTCCGTATCAGTTTGATCCGCTCGGTCGATGTTCCGTCTGGGAGTTTTGAGCAGCAGTAAGGGGTTTGGTTACAATAGAATAAGTGCTTGAGATAGCAGTGCTTTAATCAATATGTATGCCAATGACTGCCCAATGCTGGCCGTCGGTAGTCATAATTGGCAATGCCTGGCTAGTCTGACCATCTTTGACTGAATGTGATGGGAAGACCTTCCGTCAAATGCAATCACTTATACTTGCATCTTGTGGGCATGTGGCACTATTCAAGACTTTATGACATTGAAATTCATGAATACATTATTAGCCAAGGACTGCCGGGAGAAATAAGTTGTGCTTGGCAATGCTTTGGTCGGCATGTATGCCAATTCTTACTTCACAGAGCTTGTAGCCGGAGAGAGAGAAGGTCTGATTCAGCTTCCATGTGACAAGGCATTGATTGAGGACCCAAAGTTCCGCCCCTTCGTGGAGTTGTATGCCAAATGTGGTTCCCTTACAAAGGATTTGGCCGCCCAAAGGGGTTCAAAGGCCACCCAAGAAATTAAAAGGGAGATTTTTTGAGTGGGAAAACGAAATAAGGGGAGATGGCAGTGACGGCAGGAAGTGAGCAGCGCAGGGGGAGAGAAACGCGCTTAGCACGCGTAGTAGAGACCTCTAATGGGCATCGCGCATAAGGAAAATATTCCTAGGTTGCCATGGCGCTCAGTTGCGGCACCAACAGACTGGAATTTCGTGCACTTGACTCCGGCCGATTGCCATGTCATTGATCTCACTCCCATGCCACGTCAGTCACGGTGCCGTGACTGCGTGGTGGGGCAAAAACTAGAGAAGAGCTATTATTGGAGTTTTTTTCAACGAAGGGAATAGGGGAAGGGGATCAAGGGGGGAGCAAGCGAAGGGAAGAAGAAGGGGAACTTTTAGGTTGGCAATCACGGGAAGGTAAGAAAATCTTGAGCTCTATCCCTCTCGAAGCTTGGGCAAGAGAAGATCTCTCTCTCATGCTTGAGAGCAAGTCGAGGAGGAGAAGGAAGTAACCTCGGCTTGACAAAGGAGACCGGAGGCGGAAAACTCTACGAGAGTAGGGCATGCAAAGAAGTTGGAGGAGCACAGGCTCGCCATCTTTGTTCTCAATCTCGCTCTTGTGTTGGAGAAGCAAAGCGAGGACTATTTCTATTTTTCTCGCTCTCGGCTCATCGTCGGCTATTACAAAGCATCGAGAGGCAAGGCAAAAGCTATCTCTCTCACTCTCGACATCAAGCAGAAAGAGAAATATCTCTCTTTATCCCTCTTTGACGGCACAACAGGCAATTCAAGGAGGAGTTGGAGTAGAGGCCGTAGTAGCTGAAGCCGGAACCGGAGTCTAAGCAAAGATATAAGCAGAAGTCTAGAACTTACTGATGGTAATTGAAGCAGTGAGGAGGATTTAAGATTGCAAAATCCAAGGGCAGATGAAGTAGATAAAATGACAGAAGGGATTTTTTTTTCACCATCATTAGCTAAAGATTGATTTAGCATCGGGTTAATCTCCGGTGTCGTTAACGGCCCGGTTAATTCTGTAAACGCGAGCTTAAACTCCTAATTAGCAGATGATCCAAGTGACGGTGTTGTTAACAACCCGCCTTGGCTAAGAATTAGGTTTTATTCAATTAATTGATGATTGTGGTGATTGGCAGAGCTGTCATTGTCTCTTGTTCTCTCTCGTTCACACCTCCCACAGCCAGAGCCCCGACGCCTGCCCGGCTCACGTAGCGAACACATATCCCTCGACAATGTGTTTTGGTCTGGGGCAAGTGGTAGGTTGTTGGCCATGCCAATTGCATGGTACGCAATCCTTGTCAAGACTTATGGTGCACTCAGGTAAGTAATCTTCCCTTCTTTCTTTGTGCCCTTCAGAGTGGTCAATACATACTATGCATGGTCCACCGGTTTCCTGGTTATTGACTTGAGGACTTGCATGCAAGTGGTGGCAACTGCATGATTTGGCGTGGTATACCTTGGTGGTCTTTTAGCCAGGAAGTGGAAATGCTGGTGCTATAACCTGGCTGGCTCTTCCAATTTCTTGTGAATTAAATCTGCAAAGGTGGCTGCGGCGGTTTCTTTGGTGAACGTACCTACCGTTTTCTTGTCCCTTGCCCTCATCGTCATTCATTCTGTGGACAGTCTGAGTGCTTATGCCACTATTTCTTTGGTTATTACCATTTCGACTTTATTTCCCCACGGGTCAAAAATTGGGCAGTTCCATCCTCTTTAATAGTGGATAAAAGCTCGTAAGATTGGAAATCCACTCTCACGGCTCGTGTTCATAAAAGTATCTCGTGTCCTAGCCTGCTGTTGGCTTCTTTGCTCTTAGGCTTCGCGGCGACATCATATACTTCTTTTGGTAGGAGTTGCAACTCTACCTGATGTCCCTCCTCACTCTTAAATCTGCCTGTGAACACTGCGATGTGGTGTTCTTCTAGTTGTTCCTTTGAAAGATATGCTGCTTTGGCGGCTTTGTCTGAGTCTCGATCTAGTTGGTATGCGACAGCTCCTCCAAATTTTCTTTCTAGTTGAGCGCTTTTTCTTGGCTCTCTCTGATGCTTGCATGGCTCCTGTTTAGTGAATAGAGTATCAAAGTTAGCAGATTTGTCTGATTTTTTCTTTGAAATGTCCTTGAGTCTGAAATGCTGACAATTTTGGTCCAGTTTGGTTCAAATCAATTTTTGAACAAGCATAGATGCATAAAAACATGCATGGAACAAAAGTGTAAAGTCCAAAAAAAAATTTGCAACCAAAGTAAACAATTGCAGTTATTTACAGCTGAGTATTTTTTTCCATCATTTTCCAAGCTTGCTTGAGGCGGTCTGGGGCGGGCGACAAGAAGAGTGCCTCCAAGCACTCTTCTAGGCTCCCATGCTGCTCAATTGGGTTAGGGTTGGAAAAAACAACAAACACACACACAAACCCGCAACCTAACCCTACACAAATTTGGGGCACCACCTAGTTTTGGATGCGAACTAGGACGCGTAGAGAGAGAGAGAGAGAGAGAGAGAGAGAGAGAGAGAGAGAGAGAGAGAGAGAGAGAGTGCTCGGCTGCTTTGAAACGTATCGGCAATGATCAAGCAAACACAACTATATATTTAAGAAAGAGAGAGAAAGGGGGAGGGGGTGCTTGTTGCATTAATACCTTCTTACAAATCTGTCATGACAAATCAAAGTGAGATTAGTATTTGTTCAACCTAGCTTGCGTAAATTTCACCACAACACATCACAAGAAAAGCCACCCCAATAACTGTCTTAAGGCCAAGGGAGTCCTCTCCACCCTGTCGCCTTCTTACAGTATGTGGGATTTATGGCTAAATTGATGACAACACCATGAGACAAGCTATCAAGAACTTAACAAAAAACACCAAGACACTTACGCATCATTGTTGTCCATTACTTCACTTTGGAAAGGAGACAAGTATCCAAGCTTAGTCCAAATCCACTCTCCTTGATTCAGCAAATGTTGGGCTTACACTAGTAGGAGAAATGATAGATTTCCTACTCTCAATTGAATGATCACTCTCTCTCTTACAATGGCATAGAGTTCCCTTGCTAATCCCCTATTACAACACATGCACATGCATAAGACAATGAGCTTCCACTCAAGAGCTCCTTCTAGAGAGGTTGAGCTTGGCTTCTCAAGCTATAGCATAGTGCTCTTGCTTATGGCTCCCCCCTTTTGTGCTAGCTACACCCTCCTTTTATAGCAATTTTGAAGGCTAGGGTTACTCCTCTAACCATGGTTGGGTTAGATTTTCAGCAATTTATCTAATTTCTTTTGCTTGGAATTATCAAGAAGTTGGTGGGGAAAGAGAGAGGAGAGAAATGGAGGTGATAGGACTTTTCATAGTGGGTTAGTGTTAGTATTAATTTACAAATGGAATTGGATATTTACAATGGGAGTATCCATGTAGGATACAAATAAGGAAGAAAAACTCTTAAGAGGTAAGAAAAGGTGGATTTCTTACAAGGTTGATGCTCCAAGTGTCTTGAGTAGAGCCGATTTTGACGCTTGTTGACGGTCCACTAGCTTTGACGGTACATTTTTTCTCCACTCTTGACCTTCCTTGAGAGACAAGGTAATTGAAGCTGAGTAATCAACCACCATGATGCTGTCTTTTAAGAGAAGAGGCTGAATTTTGTGGTTTTTTTGATAGATATGCGTAAATTGGAGGAGGAAAAATGAGACTAGGTGGTCAATTTTGGAATGGAATTGTGTGTGGGAGGTATGAGTTCACCATGGTTTCTCTTATTCTTCAAGGTTGAGGAGAAGGTGAGTAGGGTGCAGAGAGGAGGGGTGAGAGAGGTGGGGATGATGAGTGGAGAAGTGTGTGTGAAAGAGGAAAATGATAAAGTGGAAGAGAGAGTGTGGTTGCATAACATAGGAAAATTGGGGTCCACTAATAAAATCATAGCTCACAGCTCGTAGCTCAAAAAAATATGAAAACATTTGAGGCAAAAGTTCAGCCCACGAGCTACAACTTTTGTTTGTATCACATTTTCAAATTCAGAGAGCAAGTGAACTTTAAAAATTCAGCAAAACCGACCGTTTTTTTCCACTGCACAAGGTCCTTGTGGGGTCCTTCTTTGGATGATTCTTTTGAATACCTCCAAGAGTGAGCCCTCCATAGTGCATGTATGCATGCCACCTACCCTTGACCTTATTTGGTAGGTCTATAATTGAAGATATTGTTGAGATCATGATATAAGTGAATAGTACAACTAAGAAAATCAAATATTGAGGGGTCTAAAAAATATGTACATGTCAAATATAAATAATATAGGTGGAAAAATATAAAGGGGTCAAAATAAATCTCTCTCATTATAAGTCTACCATAAAAAGATGAATATTTTTGGTGGTCTAATTTATGAGAGTAATAGAGAATATATGTAGGAAGGAAAAAATCACAATAGTGAAAACAATATACACATAAATATAACTAGTTTTTTTGGATTTTTGTTGGGATGGAGTTACACCAAAAATAAGAGAAGCTTGCATGCGACTATTTTTTTATGGAATAAAGAGTATGCAAAATGGTAAGAAAAATTGTGGTAATGGTGAGGCAATGTAGAGAGCATAAATAACACACACCTAGGTAGAAATATTTAAATAAATACCAAAATAATTATGAAAAAATCTTTTATTTAGGCCCTATATACAAAAAAATATTTACATACGCATGGGCCATAATATACTTATATTTTTATTTTTTTTATTTTTCTTGGCTCAACTAGCCCAATGACTATCTAATTGAGGGTTTTTTATTTCAGTAAGGAGATATGGGAAAAGTCCCCTAACTCACACGCACCTATATACAGTGAAAGGGTGAGGGTAACCACAGTGTTTGAGTGATTTGATAGGGGGGGGTAACTCACTATGGCAATCACAGAGAGCTGAAAAACGGCTTTCATTAGCCCTCCCCCAGGATGATGGTATATTCATGTACCATCATAAAGAATCTTTTCCAAAGAGAGTGCTTCAGAGTCCTTGACAAGATCTTCATTGTTTGGCCCCTTGGAATTTTGGTTTGTGTTACACTCATGCTTCATGTAACAATACTTACATGAGACAGCGGCCTTTGGACAGATCTTTGGTAGATCCTTTGGTAGAAGGCGACTCAAATAGGGCTTCAAGCGATACCCATTTACCTTCCTGGAGTGCTCTTTACCGTTCAAGTTTATAAGCTGATAGTAACTAGAATTGAAAGCCTTCTTGACTATGTATGGCCCTTGCCATCTAGTTTCAAATTTGGCATCAAAACGATTATCGAGTCGATTGTCATAGTTTAGCACAAGATCTCCTTCATTGATGCCTTTGTCCTTCAGTTTCTTGTCAAGCTTCTCCTTTGTCTGTGTGGCTTTCCTCTTATAGCACTCGTATGCTGCTTCTCTTTTCCACTCAAGCTCAGCTAAGGTAAGAAGTCGATCCATTCATGCTTCTTGATCATCTTGTGCTGATTTTCCATGTAGTCGCATTGTTGGAATGTTTAGTTCAATTGGCTGTAAAGCCTCTTGACCATAGACCAAGTGAAATGGTGTGAACTCCGTGGCTTCCCTATATGTGGTTCGATATGCCCACAAGGCACCATCCAAGAAGTCATCCCACAACTTTGTCTTATTTTTCACCATCTTTCTAGTGATGCCTGCAATGACACCATTAGCTTTTTCTACCAAACCATTTGATTGGGGATAGTAGGGTGTACTATGACGATGTAGAATGCGAAGTTCTTCACAGACTTCTGTGAGCAATCCCTTTCTAAACCCTGGACCATTATCAGAAACAATCTCCAAAGGTGTGCCAAATCTACAACAAATGTGAGTGTAGACGAATTTGCTCACTGTCCTCTCATTTACCTTTGCCACACTTTGTGCTTCCACCCACCTAGTCATATAGTCTACAGCCACTAGAATGTAGAGTTTACCATTTTTTGTCCTAGGCAGAGGACCCATAGCATCAATGCCCCACTTTTCAAAGGGTCCATTTGCAAGCACTATTTGCCTCGGGCCATGCACCAACCTTCTATTTCCATTTATCTGACAAGTGTGACAGCTTTTACACCAATGTTGAACATCCACATGCAAACTTGGCCAAACATACCCCGAAAGCAAAATCTTCTTCACAGTTAATTCTTGGGCAAAATGACCACCACATGCCTCTTCATGCAAACCTTTTAGAATGGCTGGAATTTCCTCGATAGTTGGTACTCGTCTGCACACTTGATCCTTCCCTCTTTGATAGAGGGAGCCTTCTAGGAAGAGATATGCGCTTGCCTTCTTCATGAGTCTCCTCTTCTGAGCCTTCGTGAAGTCTTGTGGAAACTCGCCCTCCAAAATGTAGCTAATAATGGGAGTCAATGACTCCAATCCCTGGTATCTCGGTTGCTTGACAGTTGCTGCCACCATGATGACCTGCACTTCTTTCTCAACACATGTAACTACTTGCTGTGCAAGTAAATCGGCATCTTCATTTTGTTTCCTAGGAATATGATATAGTTGCACTTCTTCAAATTGATTAAACAATCTACGAATGGCATGAACTTTTGTCCGTAAGCTTTCATTCTTGCATGCCCAAATGCCTAAAATCTGTTTAACAATGAGAAGTGCATCTCCCTTTACCATGAGGCGTTGTATCCCTTGGCCAATGCACATCTTCAAACCATGAAGTAGTGTGTCATATTCTGCTTCATTGTTGCTAGCTGAACTTGGTAGATTGAACTTCTCTTTCATGACCACCTCTCCACTTGGGTTGAGCAACACTAGCCCTCCCCCTGCTTTTCCTGTGGCTCGACGAAAAGCTCCATCAAAGAACAAGGTAAAAGCATTAGGAATACTTTTTGGTGGTGGTAATGGTAGGGTCTTTACTTCAGGCACCTTAATCTCCTTTTCATGCACCCTATAAGTGAGAATCCCTGCCAATTGTGCATGCACACTATCTTCTACCTTGAAAGAGTATTGAAACTCTTGCAACTCCATAATCCACTTTGAGATCCTAGTGCTAAGATTCATTTGAGATGACACCCAAGGGAACAAATTCTCTGCAGTGAGAATTACAAAAGGTTTTGGTAGCAGGTAGGATCTTAACTTTCTCACCGCAAACATGAGAGAAAGCATCATGAGTTCTGCTTCTGTGTAGTCTCTCTCCAAAGCATTCATGACCCTACTAGCAAAGTAGATGGGTCGCATCCTTGTACTGTGGGGATCTTGTTGTAGCAACACAACACCAATTGTTTCCCTTCCAACACTAGAGCTAACAAAGAATGTGTACTCCCAACAAGGAGGCATGAGTGTTGGTAGCTCTGACAAAATGACTTTAATGTTACAAAAATACTCTTCAAGCTCATCAGACCATGCAAATTCTACTTGTTGTGTCAACTTTTGCAAAGGATGAAGCAACTCTGAGGCTAAGTGAATGAAGCGTGACATATACTTCACCTTCTGAATGAAAGAGATGACCTCCTTAAGACTCTTCGTTGATGGGAGCTCAATAAGAGACTTTGCCTTTGAAGGATCCACCTCAATGCCTTTATAGGAAACCTTGTGACCGAGCAAGATCACTTCATCCTCACCTATGTGGCACTTGTCGGGGTTGAGTTGACCTCCCATGTCGTAGAGCTTCTTTAAACCTTCTTCTACCCTTTGTAGATGCAATGATTTTGAGCTATAAATACAGAAATCATCAATGAACACCCTAATTGACTTTCCAAAGAATGCTTGAAACACCATGTTCATGAAACGTTGGAATGTTGCAGGAGCATTTGTCAGACCAAATGGCATGACTCTAAAAGCATAACAACCCCAAGGAGTGATAAAGGTTGTTTTCAATTGATCCTCCAATGCAATCCCTATTTGAAAGTAACCTGAGTAGCCATCACACACAGTGTACTTCTCATGACCAGCTACCTCATTTAGTATCTCATCCTGAAATGGGAGGGGAAAGTGATCTCTTTTTGTTGCCTCATTGAGTGGACGGTAATCCACACACACCCTCCGCTTTCCGTTTTTCTTAGGAGTAACAACAACGGGAGAGACCCACTCTGAATTCTCCACTGGATAAATGAAACCTGCTGCTAGAAGCTTTCTTACCTCCTTGAGTAAAGCCTGCTCCTTGATGACTCCTAGCCTTCCTAGCTTCTGAGCCTTAGGTATGGCCTCTGGCTTCAACTCAATTTTGTGTTGAACAGCATCTACTCCACGCACATCGGTGAAGTCTTTAGCAAAAAGCGTAGGAAACTTCCTTAGCACACATTTGAACTCCTCTCTTTCATCCTTTGTAAGTGTTGTTGATAGCATACCTTCCAGCATCCCTTCATCTTGAACACCTTCGTTCTCTTGAGGACCTACCTCCTCCAAGCCTTGACAAGAGGTCTCTTGGTTGCTTGGCTTAATCCTTACCCCCATGACTTCGATGGAAGACTCCTCTTCAGTAATGCTGCCGCTACTTTCTTCTTCTGAAGTGCTATCGGTCCAACCTTCTTCCGTCTCACTTTGAGATGATTCTTCATGGATCTCCTCTTGGAGTTGCTCCTTCATGTCAAAGACAACCTTCTTGTGATTGTCATTCCTGCAAATTAATTTCCCACTCTCCCAATCCTGCAAAGCTCGCATTTTCATTAGCCATGGTCTTCCTAGGATAAATGGATAACCACTTCCCTTGGTCGACATAACATAAAAATCCACCGCTTTCTTAATGCCAAAGGCCTCTACAAAGACATTTTTAGAAATGCCTACACACCTAGCCTTGCTATTGTTTGCCATCTTGACTTTGATTTCAGGTGTCTCATGGATGTGCATGCCTAGTCTTTGCATGAGTTCCTCTGTCATGATGCAAATTTGTGCACCCCCATCCACTAGACCTTTCCTAACCAATCTTCCTTTGATGTAACAGTCTAGCACCGGTGTAATGTCCTCATTCATTTCAGCTTGTGCAATTTTTACAACAGGCACACTCTCTTTTACCTTTCTCCTAGTGCTAACTGCCCTTGTTAAATCCCTCCTTACTTGTGGACATAATGCAAGAAATTGAGGCCATGAAATATCAGGACCCTTACCTCTCATGTCTTCCAACAAGTTGTACGGAGCCATACCATGTCCAAGAGGGAAGTCTTGGAGGTTGATACGACGTCGAGTCCTCTTGGTTTCCTTGGTCTCCTTTGCCGTTTTGCCTTGTCCATGGTCACTCTGTGATGTGACTCCTTCTTTCTCTTTACCTTTCCCACGGCCACGCTTAATGCCATTGGCTTCCATGTCAACCTCATTTGAATTTGTCACCTCTACCACATGCACATTTGGATCTGGCAAAGGTGGAACTCCTTCTACCCCTTGTGGAGGTGGTCTTGGTCCATTTGGCCTTTGTAGAAGCCTTGGTTGTTGACCAGCTCCTTCTCCTACATTCATCACTGGGTAATTCAAGTTAGGTCTCCCTAGCTCTCCACGGGGCCAAGGACAATTATACATCCCATGTCCAGACTCTCCGCAATTCCAACATTGCAAGACTCTCCTAGTTCGTGGCTCTCTCTCTTCCGACTTCTTTGCTTGTCCCTTTGGACCTACAGCTTGTGCAAGGTGAATTGACAGGCTGCTTAAAGATTCATTTAACTTCTCAATCACTTCACCCGTTACATCAGGAAGCTCCCTAGATGTTGATGCTTGTGACTTACCTTTGGGTCTAAGAACTTCTATTGGAACCTCTCCCTTAAGAACTTGTGTTTCCTATACTTCTCAGCAGCCCTAGTTTCCGCTGCATCAGAAGTAGCAGGTGCACCCGCCTCAACTTTTACCTTAAGGTCAGGGAAGAGTCCAGCTATGAACCTCTCCTTCTTTAGAAATTCTGCACCATGACCAGGGTTAGCAACATTTCGTATCCATAGAGCCCAAAGACGTAGAAACTCTTGCTTGTACAAGTAGTAGTCATCTAAGTCTTTTTGCTTATGAGAAACAATGTCTTGCCATAATTTTTGAGTGTTTTGGGGATCAAAGAAGTATTTCTTGAAACGATTCAAAACTTCTGTGTAATTCCCCTTAACTTCCTCAAGCAAAGAGTCAAACCAAGTGCTAGCATCTTTCCTAAGGACCACCTCAAACATTTCTACGCGTTCTTGATCAGTTATTATCCTCTTGATACCGCAAGACATCTTGAAATTCGCTAAAAATAATTCTGCATCCTCTCCAGGCTCTCCAAAGAAAAGAGGATACCCAGACATTTGGCGTTGGCTTTCCATTGAATTGATTTCAAAGTGACACCCGTTTTTGTTTTTCTTTTTTAAAAAGATTTACACAATAATGTTTTCTAGCTTGCAATCTATTCTACAACAAAATAAAGATATTCACATCAAATGACCTATGATAATCAATAAGAGGTAGGATGACAGGGTTTGGTGATGCGAGAATTTCTCCTACTCTTTGGGCACCAAACATGAACACCATACGTTGTTGAAAATGGATTTTCCTACTAATTGCAATGTTTATTCTAATGTGTGGAGTGAAATGAAAAGGGAAAAACCTCTATTCCTGGGCCATTATCCATGGTCTATGCATGACCTAATGCTTAAAACAAAACAAAAATATAGACGTCCAAACTAAGGTCGTACCTAATGAGAGGCAAAATAAAAGGATTTACTGAAGCGTTTATCTCGGCCAACCTAAGAGGACCTAAAATTCTACGAATGACACGTTGAAATTGCAACTTAGTACTAACAATTATGTGTACCTTTTGCCTTGCAATGGGAATGAAGGGATCATACAAATTCTCGTGATTCATGCAAGCTACTTGATTATGCTAAAGGTCAAGCCTTCACAAAACATACACAAGCCTGTCCTCAGTGGGGGCACCAATTTGAGGCGGTCTGGGGCGGCCGACAAGAAGAGTGGCCTCCAAGCACTCTTCTAGGCTCCCATGCTGCTCAATTGGGTTAGGGTTGGAAAAAACAACAAACACACACACAAACCCGGAACTTAACCCTACACAAATTTGGGGCACCACCTAGTTTTGGATGCGAACTAGGACGCGTAGAGAGAGAGAGAGAGAGAGAGAGAGAGAGAGAGAGAGAGAGAGAGAGAGAGAGAGAGTGCTCGGCTGCTTTGAAACGTATCGGCAATGATCAAGCAAACACAACTATATATTTAAGAAAGAGAGAGAAAGGGGGAGGGGGTGCTTGTTGCATTAATACCTTCTTACAAATCTGTCATGACAAATCAAAGTGAGATTAGTATTTGTTCAACCTAGCTTGCGTAAATTTCACCACAACACATCACAAGAAAAGCCACCCCAATAACTGTCTTAAGGCCAAGGGAGTCCTCTCCACCCTGTCGCCTTCTTACAGTATGTGGGATTTATGGCTAAATTGATGACAACACCATGAGACAAGCTATCAAGAACTTAACAAAAAACACCAAGACACTTACGCATCATTGTTGTCCATTACTTCACTTTGGAAAGGAGACAAGTATCCAAGCTTAGTCCAAATCCACTCTCCTTGATTCAGCAAATGTTGGGCTTACACTAGTAGGAGAAATGATAGATTTCCTACTCTCAATTGAATGATCACTCTCTCTCTTACAATGGCATAGAGTTCCCTTGCTAATCCCCTATTACAACACATGCACATGCATAAGACAATGAGCTTCCACTCAAGAGCTCCTTCTAGAGAGGTTGAGCTTGGCTTCTCAAGCTATAGCATAGTGCTCTTGCTTATGGCTCCCCCCTTTTGTGCTAGCTACACCCTCCTTTTATAGCAATTTTGAAGGCTAGGGTTACTCCTCCAACCATGGTTGGGTTAGATTTTCAGCAATTTATCTAATTTCTTTTGCTTGGAATTATCAAGAAGTTGGTGGGGAAAGAGAGAGGAGAGAAATGGAGGTGATAGGACTTTTCATAGTGGGTTAGTGTTAGTATTAATTTACAAATGGAATTGGATATTTACAATGGGAGTATCCATGTAGGATACAAATAAGGAAGAAAAACTCTTAAGAGGTAAGAAAAGGTGGATTTCTTACAAGGTTGATGCTCCAAGTGTCTTGAGTAGAGCCGATTTTGACGCTTGTTGACGGTCCACTAGCTTTGACGGTACATTTTTTCTCCACTCTTGACCTTCCTTGAGAGACAAGGTAATTGAAGCTGAGTAATCAACCACCATGATGCTATCTTTTAAGAGAAGAGGCTGAATTTTGTGGTTTTTTTGATAGATATGGGTAAATTGGAGGAGAAAAAATGAGACTAGGTGGTCAATTTTGGAATGGAATTGTGTGTGGGAGGTATGAGTTCACCATGGTTTCTCTTATTCTTCAAGGTTGAGGAGAAGGTGAGTAGGGTGCAGAGAGGAGGGGTGAGAGAGGTGGGGATGATGAGTGGAGAAGTGTGTGTGAAAGAGGAAAATGATAAAGTGGAAGAGAGAGTGTGACTGCATAACATGGGAAAACTGGGGTCCACTAATAAAATCATAGCTCACAGCTCGTAGCTCAAAAAAATATTAAAAAATTTGAGGCAAAAGTTCAGTCCACGAGCTACAACTTTTGTTTGTATCACATTTTCAAATTCGGAGAGCAAGTGAACTTTAAAAATACAGCAAAACCGACCATTTTTTTCCACTGCACAAGGTCCTTGTGGGGTCCTTCTTTGGATGATTCTTTTGAATACCTCCAAGAGTGAGCCCTCCATAGTGCATGTATGCATGCCACCTACCCTTGACCTTATTTGGTAGGTCTATAATTGAAGATATTGTTGAGATCATGATATAAGTGAATAGTACAACTAAGAAAATCAAATATTAAGGAGTCTAAAAATTATGTACATGTCAAATATAAATAATATAGGTGGAAAAATATAAAGGGGTCAAAATAAATCTCTCTCATTATAAGTCTACCATAAAAAGATGAATATTTTTGGTGGTCTAATTTATGAGAGTAATAGAGAATATATGTAGGAAGGAAAAAATCACAATAGTGAAAAAAATATACACATAAATATAACTAGTTTTTTTGGATTTTTGTTGGGATGGAGTTACACCAAAAATAAGAGAAGCTTGCATGAGATTATTTTTATATGGAATAAAGAGTATGCAAAATGGTAAGAAAAATTGTGGTAATGGTGAGGCAATGTAGAGAGCATAAATAACACACACCTAGGTAGAAATATTTAAATAAATACCAAAATAATTATGAAAAAATCTTTTATTTAGGCCCTATATACAAAAAAATATTTACATACGCATGGGTCATAATATACTTATATTTTTTATATATATATATTTTTTGGCTCAACTAGCCCAATGACTAGCTAATTGAGGGTTTTTTATTTCAGTAAGGAGATATGGGAAAAGTCCCCTAACTCACACGCACCTATATACAGTGAAAGGGTGAGGGTAACCACAGTGTTTGAGTGATTTGATAGGGAGGGGTAACTCACTATGGCAATCACAGAGAGCCGAAAAACGGCTATCAACATCACATGCTTGAAATACATACCAAATACACGCTGTGAGTGAAATATGGGCGCATTTGGATGCATAGGGTGAAAACGGTACCAGATTTTAACTTTAGGTCTCTGAAACAGTAGACATAATGAAATTTGAGATTTTGATCTCCAAATTGGTTCAAAATTGGCTAGTGGGCTTAACACATCATGTACTTTGGATATGTGATGACAAAATATCGAAAATCCCCCATTTTGGCTAGAAATTAAATAATCGCGATTATTAACATTTCTACCAAAATCAACAATGTTTGGTAGAAATTGATTATAGGCCTTGTATAGACCCTATGCATGAGATATGAGGTGATTTGGATCAAGAAATGTTGTCCATAACCCAAAAATTGGCTTGCAAAGACTTCTTTGCGTTTTCTGGCAATTTTTCAAGTTATAGGTGCTCATTTTGGCTCATACTTGATTTTGGCATGTAATAGGTGTGTACACATGGTAGGTGAGGTGATGTGACAATTTCCAAGCAAAAATAGTGTAAAAGTAAATAATCGCGATTATTTAGAGCAGTCGCAAATTTTTTGCAAAGCTTAGAAATTTTGACCTAAACACATTCTATACACCTAAAACAAGTCCTAAATTGAGTTTGATCAAGTTGGGTCATGCTGGCCTCACTTTGTGCCTTGTCGACTCTGAAATCACCGTTTTCTGTGACTACACTACCCGTTGAGTTGGTGAGTCAACTTTGAGGCTTTGGACTTGTCCGCAACATCGTCGTGAAGCAACTTATCCAATTCTGGCTCATTTGGAGTCAGTTTGATCGTATGTCGAATTTGACGCTTTATAGCCTTCGAGCCGTTTTCTGCTTTTCGAGGGCTTTGCTTGATTGATTTCACTAAACCAATCATATACAATGTATATAAACCTCGTAGGCAAGCTATCTGTGGAGTCAGATCGAAATTCTGGCATTTGCCAAAAACCTAGCTTTTCTACTGGGGACCCCCTTGACCCTTGCCAAATGGTCAACTGATGATATAGAAAGGTTCTATTATGTTAGGGCATGCTGCAGTTCAAATCTCATCTGATTTGGTCTAGTTGACAGGCCGCTGTGGTCAATTTTTGGTCGTAGGTCTTCATGCACTGCTCGGTTTCTAGGGTTATTTCTAGGGGTTTAGACTAGCTACCGACCATACAAAATGGATCATTGACGAGTAAAGAACTTACCCCTCGTGTCTCGTGTGAGGTGGCGCTGAAAATGGGAGTGGACACCAAAAAAGACACGCGAAAGAGGTCGAAAAGCTCTCTCTGCAAAGGCCACAAGTGGAAATGAGGTGGTTTTAGCCTACTCTGGATATCTATACCCGGACTTCCCGAACCAATTTTCCCCAGATTCCCTCGTTAGTCCTACTAGGCCATGAAATCTATGTTAGACTCAAAAATTTCCCCGATCAGATTCGTGTAGCTCATTCGGTAAGAATTTTGCAAAAGTAGGTCTGGCCGCCTAATTTAGGCTTCCCGCTTCCATCTTCTGATTTCATTGAAAATTTTGTGCTTGTCCTCCTTGTCTTTTTTATCACCATCGTATCTTCCGTTTTTCCATCTGAGCTTCTTTGCTATTTATTTTTAATTTTTGACTTGTTTATTCGAAAAAATCAAAGAAAATATTGAAATGCTCTAAAAAAGTAAAGTAAAAATACAATAATTAAGAAAATCCATTGAAAAATAGAGCTTTATTGTGTTTTGCTAGATTTTTCTATTTTTAAGTCTCCTTATCAATAAAAATGATGAAAAATACCCAAAAAGGACTATTTTTGGATGATTTTCTGATAGTATATACACTATTTACATTCATCGGGAAGATATTATGAATGAATTTTTCCTTGATGATGAATTATAAGGGAATTATTAGGTAATTTTGCAAAAAAATCACATGCTAACATCGAACTGTTTCCTCCCTCTTCAAACATTGCCCTTAATTACTTAGTGCCTTTTCACCCCTCCTAGATGGCGTACTCCGGGACAACTGTGTGCATGGATTAAACAATCATGTTTATGCATAGCCATGGTTGGATCTTCCATGCTTTGAAGATCAATACAATTCAAACCACTATGTTGTGCATGAGCTGGGTCTTGAGTCTTTTATCTTCCTAGAAAATGTTTCATTATACGTGTATGGCCTTTGTCTACTTGGTTTCGCATCATCTCTCATGGGTATGGTATGTTGACAGATTTCTAAATCAACACCCTTGAGACCCTTGTAAGACCAAGCGAAGATATCTCGGTATTATTTTAGCAAGTTTAGCAAAAGCTCTTCTTCTTCTTCTGTTAGGTCATTCGCAACGTAAGTAGGTCTAGGCTCTTCTCCTGATTCAGCTAGGTCTATCTTTTTAGCATTTTCAGGCCCTTCGTAGGACTCACCCTGTTTTTGTAATTCCCTAAAAGGTTGTTTGACTATGATTTTTCGATCTTGGAGAGTATACTTTTTGTAGTGGGATGGAACACTCATTACATTCTTACCCTCCTCTTCCGTGGTTTCCATTTTGGTTGTATATATCTCCTTTAGTGATTTTTTCAACTCTTGATATTTCTTTTTCCTCTCCACTCGTGTCATGATTGGCTTCTCATCCTGTTGGTTTGCTTGAGTATCCTCTCTTGATTTTCTCAATGTTTTAGACATTTTTGGATTTTTGTTTGAAGGATATCTACCCGTGATTTTGTCCTTGACACAATCATTTGCATCTATCTGCATCAAGAATTGTGTTCTGCTGGAAACTGATTGCATAGTTCGTGT
The DNA here is from genome assembly GCF_014529385.1 of Adiantum capillus-veneris. Classification (NCBI taxonomy): domain Eukaryota; kingdom Viridiplantae; phylum Streptophyta; class Polypodiopsida; order Polypodiales; family Pteridaceae; genus Adiantum; species Adiantum capillus-veneris. Next base: position 160,357,551 of record NC_140944.1, read on the forward strand.
TTTTACGTTTCTGGTGTCTCTTTTTTGTCTATACCATTTTTTCTTCTTGATTTTTGGTTTGGAAAATATATATTTTTTTCCTCCCCTCCTTTCATGAGTAGCTTAGCTCTCACATGTTCTTTTTCTGACCCTGAATCTTCTGAGGTAGCTGAGTGTTCATCTAACTCATCTGTTGCATCGTAGTAGAGGTCTGAAAAGACTTGTTGAGCTTTCATCAAGTCCTTGGGTTCATCATCTTCACATTCAATATTGAGGATTGAAATCATTTGGATGGGAATTATGTCCTAGCCATCCTCATTGAAAAATTCAGTAGGCATAGACGTATTCACACATACATCCATAGTTGCTAAAATTTGAGTCCACTTAAATGGTTCAAACAAATTCTCTGGAAAGGGTTCAGGTATATAGGCTTCATATGTGAAATCTCTTTCTAGAATACATTCTTCTCATTTTAAACTTCCGTTTTCTGAAGCTCCACACATCCACATAGGAGTGTCTTTGTTTAACCATGAAGGAAGCTTTGTTTCAGCCGAAGAGACTGAATCAAAATCTTGTATGGGTGTTTGCAAGACATCTCTGTAAGTGTGATCTTTAAGATTTACCCTTGTTATAGATCCCACTTGCTTCAAGTACAGGTAATTATTTCCCCAATCTTGGATAAGTTGTACCTGTCGCATGAAAGGTCTTCCCAATATGATTTCATAATTGAGTTTTTCCCCAAAGTCTACTATGGCAAAAGTGTGTTGATATTCAATCCCACAGGAATTAGCTATCACTTTTTCAAGCAGCCCTAATGGTCTTTCAATATGTTCGTCAGCGAATTGCAATTTCATTCGAGTTTGTCTAGCGGCTGGTTGTCCCCAGGATTCCCATACTGCTTTTGTGGCTATGGCTATCCCGCTCCACTATCCAGTATTGCCATGGTTTCAATGTCATTATATTTCATAGAAAGGGTGGTGTTTCCTTCTTCCCCTTCGTAATATTCTCCGACTTTGTTTATTAAAACATATCGAATCTTTTTTTCTTCCATTTCGTTTTTCAATTTTCCAAATTTTTTTTAGATTAGCTCTGTTATCCCCACTTTCTCTAGGGTTTCCTGTAGATCATTCCATAAGTGTGGTCTAAGTTTTAACAGTTCTCCCAAGGTAAGAGTGCATTGGATGGATGTAAACATGATTGAATGAATGTTGTCTACTTCTAGGGTCCGTTCCGCTGTTTTTACTTGAGTGGTCTTACACACTATGGATTCATCTTTGTTATCTTCCAAGTAAGAGGGTAATGTTTTCAAGGTCAATGGTTTCAAAATTCCTGAAGCTTCAAATCTGCAATACCCATACAAGGATTGCACGTCCACGTCCATATCAAGAGGTAGGTTGTCTAACCAAACTTCCTCTATAGGAGCTAACTTTAAAGTTAGGCTCCCATCATTGATCTCTCTAACTTTTTCCCATAAGTGTCCTGGCTATCCTTCCTCTACGAATGAAATTCCATCTAGGGAATCTTCGCTGTCCGACACTATAAGTTATGGTTCTTTTGTTTCAAGGTGGGGTTTGCCACTACTTCTAATTTTTCATGATTATCTCTCTTAGCACAAGATCTTCAGGTTTTGCGATACTTTCAAGCTTGGGTTTTTGTTTTTCTAGCATTTCTTGCGTGATTCTTACTAAATTTTGATAAGCTTCAAGCTTAGCTGCTTCTAGGTCTGGAGAAGGATAGTTTTTCCATTTGTTTTCTAGCTTTTGGCCTACTTTAAGTCCTGCTTGGTAGGCTTCTAAGGCTGCATTAATAGGCTCAAAATTTTTATCAACCAAGATGGATCCTCTAGATTTCACGATTGTTTCCTTGATTTCACTTCCAATTTCTTTCACCTTTTCTTGGAATAGCTTTTTTGCTTTCTCCTCGATTTCAATCCGTTGTTTTTGTTTTCTCATCTCATATCTTTTTCTTTTACTTCTTTTGATTCTTTGAGAGGAAACTTTAACATTTTTTGAATCATTAGAGGAGTTGTGTTTCTTTTTCTTGGCCTGGGCTCTAGTGATCACCTTGATTGGAATGATCGGTTCACTCTCTGATGAGCTACTAGGTATCACTTGGACTACGTTTACTACTATTTTACCTTTGTTTAAAGGATTTTTTGTCAGGCTCTGGACATTCATTTTTCCAATGATCATCTGCACCACAGTTGTGACAGTTTTCCGTTCTTGTCTTAATCATGGGTCTCACCATAGGAGGTCTGACACCTTGATTAGCTACATAATACATTGGTGAAAGCTCTGGTGGAGCATAAGTCACAGTTTCTTCCATTGGTGGTGGATGTGAATTATACCAATCTCCTTTGCATAGGGTGTAACAGGCACTAATGCTTGTTCATCTATAACTCCCTCTGAATGCATGTACTTTACAGGCACTACGTTATGTCCTGGATAAGGAGGTTTTTGACCCAACACAAGTTGAGGTCTTTCCATACCCATTGGTGGTCTTTGAACTTGGGCCATATTAGGCTGATATCTATACATGGGTTGTTCTTGTGGCCTCATATGCAAGTATTTAACATTCCCATGATACTTTGGTCGGTAGTAGCACTCATTGATCTCATGGTTGGTCCATTCATCCAGGATTGCATACCATTTTTGTGGCCTAATAGGTTGTCCTTGTTGAGGTATCCCTTGTCCTGTTCCCCTTATAGGTGCTTTTTGCATGTTTTTCATCATATCATTCATCCTTTTAAGCATGTCTTCTATGGCTGAGAGTGGTGCTGCAACAACCATTCCCACTTGTGCTGGTTTAGTGGATTCTATTTTCTTGCATTGGTTATCCTTAGGGATATCTTCTTTGTTGAAAATATCACAATTGTCTCCTAAGTCAATCGCATCCGTCACACACTCTTCTAGGGTTGTGTGCTTCTTTCTATATAGTATAGCATGAAGTACTTTGTTTAGTAGTCTCTCTAGGAACAATGATACTAGTCGTTCTTTGCAGGTATCTCTAGCCTTGGGTATCTGGCAATGTATTGTTTCCTTCGAGTTGCACAATCCCTAATAGACTCACCATGTTTCTGTTTAAAGCTGTAGATTTGAGCTATCATATTATGTTTGATCCCCGTTTTGAAACAAGCAGCTACAAATCCTTGAGCTAATGTGTTCAAGTCCATGATTGACCTCGGTGGAATGTTTTGGAACCATGTCAATGCTTTTTCTTCTAATGTCATTCCAAACCCCTCGAATTGAGTATGGAAATCGAATATACAATCTTCTCTTAGCACTTGCTTAAATCTTGCTAAGTGGTCGTATGGATCCCCTGAGCCATTGTATTTTCTGTCCCATTTCTGAAAATCAGCTCGTCTGACGCGTCTGTTTGGTTCAACTCTCGGTCTCCTGGTGGTAGTTGGTCCTGTTCCGAGTCCTTCAAACCAACATGTAGCCTTGACTGGCCTTAGCGTTGTGAGCGGGATGAAAACACACACAGCGCCTCTATAACGACCCGACACACACTCTTGGGAAGATACACACACACACACACTATGGGGCACCACTCGGCTTACACAACACACCTGGCCGAGACAGGGAGTGAGAGGACAGAGACTATCCACTTGCCCACTCCACACACACACACACACACACACAAAACTCAGCTCAAAAGAGGATAATTTCTGATGTTTAGATACAATTGAGCTTGGGCCAACACCAATGGGGCAAATAGCTCACACAATATGGGTAAAATAAGCCAGATACAATCACAAACTAGAGCAGAAACTTCGCTCATAGGAGAAACTTACACAGAAAAATAGCAGGAAAAGAGTGAGTAATTTGGCAAAATGGACAGCGCCATCGCGTCCGGAATGGCCCAAAACCCCAATCTACAATGTCAAAGTGCTCAAATCCGACCTCGGATGAGCAGTTTACGGCCAAAACAGGCTCCAAAAACACCAAAAACACACCTGCGGCTGTTCCTCCTCTCTTCTCCACGTTTTTTCTGGTCTTCTCTCTCTTTTTTCAGTTCCCACACTTAGATTTATTACTTGGGCACCCTTGGCCTTTTAGATGACCTCAAACGGACCCCGAACAGGCCAAAAACTGACCTCGCAGTGCATAATTGTCACCTTTTTGCATCATTCGCACACCTGGCACTCAGCTTTTGTCCAATAATGCATCTCGCCACCACGTGAAGTGGCCCCAAAAATTGGTCCTCATGATGACCTTTCTGCATAATTATCACAAGGAAACACCCACGTTGTGTCCGTACTTGCAAATATTGACCCCGTTCGCCCTCCTGACGCCACTAGATGACCTTTCTGCATAATTATCACAAGGAAACACCCACGTTGTGTCCGTACTCATCCACGTGCAAATACTGACCCCGTTCGCCCTCCTCACGCCACTAGATGCCATCTTACGCACCTGCTTACCTCATGTCGTCAGCCCGCGGATAGCTTCCTCGAGAAGTTTTACGCGCTATAAACTCCTCATTATTGTAGAAAAAACATACTGGTACTGGTGATAGTGAAAATCGATGCACTATGTACATGCTGTCCTACCGGTACACATGTGGGCCCCACGTAACCACGTGGCGATGGAAATTGGGCAAACCTTTATTCGATGCATCATGCATGGATATGTACATATGCGCAATCCCTTGCTCCAAAAAACTCCTGACATAATTTGCCCACCCCCTAGCCTGCTAGAGCATTCATGCTCAGCAGCAGCACTAGTAGATGCTCATTCCACCTAGATCAAAAGGCCAAAGGCATATCGCCTGATTCACAAGAAGCATCATAACACAACACCTACATTTGTCAACAATCAACCAAAATGCACCATAGGAATATCCAGCTAACACATCCGCCCTGTCTGGAGTTCCAAAAGCATAAATATTGCATGCCACATTCAACCCAACCGATAGAGACAACTCAAGTGACTCATCACCTCGCATCTTGGCTTCACCAGCCATAGCAACAACCTGCAAATCATGCACCCAAGTAGCTAAAATCATTGTGTGAAGGTAAAGTTGTTGATATCCAAAGCACAAAAGTATCCCCGCAGCACACATATCCCTAGCATAGGCATCCACATAGCTGAGATTGGACTCATATATGCCAAACCCCTTCTCATCATCATAAGCATACTCATCATCACACATAACTTTATCCACATCATAATCATGGCTAGCACCACTATCCATAGCTTCTAGCATGGGTTCATCAGTCTCCAAGAATACAGATCCCTGCTCTAAACCACAATCATGCTCACAAATTGGTTCAATCACTGCACATACATCAAAATATGGCTTCAAAACAAGCTCCACATCCAACAAATCCACAAAATGGCTCTCAACCTTGCCCTCTTCCCTAATTTCCAAGGAACTAGTATCCAAAGATATATGCTCGTCATCAATAACCTCAACCTCACACTCACACCCAGAATCACAAGGTACACAAGTAGCCAATGCATCCTCTTCAAGACTTTTCAATCCTGTATCCAAAGCATTACTCACCTCTTTAGGCTCTTCCATAAACCTGTCAACCTGCAAGACCTCTTTACGCTTCACAATAGACCTTGGGAAGAAACGAGAAACATCATAGGATAGGCTGTTTTTCACCTGCTTAGGCTTAACTTCATCTTCCATGTCAAATCCATCTTGCACATGCATACCTGTACTGATACCATGTTCCTCAAGACGCTTAAACTTCCATTCCTTGTGTTTTGCAATACATACTGCATCTTCAAAAGACTCGGGCCTCTTCAACTCAACCTCGAACCTCAACCAAGGTGACAAACCATCAACAAAAAAACTTTTCTTCAATGAACAAGGGGGGGTCTCATCCTTAAGAGCAACACACCAACGAGTCCATAAATCTGTAAAACCTTGTACATAGGCATCAACACCTTGACAAGAACCTTGCTTAAGAGCATTGAGCTCATTCCATACTGCATTTGCATCTTCAAAAACTTGGAAAGCTCTAAAAAAGCTTCTATAAACTTGTCAAGACTCAAACCATAAGAAGAATCCACTGCTTCTTTAGCTTCCAAATCCATGAACCAAACACGAGCCTCATCTTTCAAAAGCAATCCAAATAGCCTCAAAATCTTCTCCTCATCACACATATTGTTGCTTATGCATGCCACCTCGACTTGCTCCAGAAAGTCTTCCGCATCTTCACTACTTCTTCCATGAAATTCCGGATAAGAGAAAGCCATGGCTACCCAAGTTACAATGCTTTGAGAACCCCTTCGAACACACGTGCAAGAACCCAAGACTTTTGACTACCCAATCCCCAGAAACTTCAATGGAGCTCAGCTTTAGATAAGGACAAACACATGCACATCAAATGAGTTTTCATAGTTAATCATCGGAATTACAACAGGCAAAGGACATTCCAGTATCTCCCTTAATCTTCTTGGCCCGAAAATGAAGACTATGCGCTGCTGGAAAAAGATCTTCCTGGACACATGAACATTTATCTGGATTCTTTGAGTTAAATGAAAAGGAGTGAATTGAGGTCCGTTTTGATCATCCATTAAAGCCAACCACGCAGCTCCCAAGAAAGCACATCTGACTTATCCTCTGATTTTGCCAGAATTTCAGCAGCATAACAGCATAAATGCCTTAAAAGACCAAAAAACTAGCCATCACAACTCGAAAATTTTTTGGCAAAGTTTCCCCAGAAGTAGAGCAGTGTGAACCCAAAATATAGACCATATATGTATGCATAAACTGTCAACAATAGAACACGAGCATCAAATAGGAATCACCAGTACATAGCCTATGGCGAGGTCACGAAAAGGTGCTCCAGCTACCTGTATCACCGAAAGGATCTCCACATTTGAGAATCCCCCAGCTCAATAAAACCTCACGCTATCGACCCTCACACGAAGGCTAATGCAAATCGCATATAGTCAAGTCTCAGAAATGACTATCTTCCAGACCAAGTCTCAGAAATGGCTAGGACTGCCAAATAAAACCAAGTATGGCTCCACAAAGGCGTACAATAGCAGTTTCCACAAGTAACGTACAATCCACCAGACAATGCGCTCAAACAGGCGCTAAATGATACATACCCACAACAACTGCAGGTGACACCACTGCTAGTATATCACTGTACTCCAGCTACCTGTACCTGTGTGAATCACCTGTACTTGTACCTGTCCCTGTCCCTGTAACCTGTAATCTACAACCTGCAACCTGTACTCCTGAATCTCGAAGCTTGAATCTCGAAGCAGAAGGTACTCGAAGAAGATCCTCCATGGGGGCGCCAAAAGAATGTGAGCGGGATGAAAACACACACAGCGCCTCTATAACGACCCGACACACACTCTTGGGAAGATACACACACACACACTATGGGGCACCACTCGGCTTACACAACACACCTGGCCGAGACAGGGAACACACCTCTGGAGTGAGAGGACAGAGACTATCCACTTGCCTACTCCACACAGACACACACACACACACACACACACACACACAAAACTCAGCTCAAAAGAGGATAATTTCTGATGTTTAGATACAATTGAGCTTGGGCCAACACCAATGGGGCAAATAGCTCACACAATATGGGTAAAATAAGCCAGATACAATCACAAACTAGAGCAAAAACTTCGCTCATAGGAGAAACTTACACAGAAAAACAGCAGGAAAAGAGTGAGGAATTTGGCAAAATGGACAGCGCCATCGCGTCCGGAACGGCCCAAAACCCCAATCTACAATGTCAAAGTGCTCAAATCCGACCTCGGATGAGCAGTTTACGGCCAAAACAGGCTCCAAAAACACCAAAAACACACCTGCGGCTGTTCCTCCTCTCTTCTCCACGTTTTTTCTGGTCTTCTCTCTCTTTTTTCAGTTCCCACACTTAGATTTATTACTTGGGCACCCTTGGCCTTTTAGATGACCTCAAACGGACCCCGAACAGGCCAAAAACTGACCTCGCAGTGCATAATTGTCACCTTTTTGCATCATTCGCACACCTGGCACTCAGCTTTTTTCCAATAATGCATCTCGCCACCACGTGAAGTGGCCCCAAAAATTGGTCCTCATGATGACCTTTCTGCATAATTATCACAAGGAAACACCCACGTTGTGTCCGTACTCATCCACGTGCAAATATTGACCCCGTTCGCCCTCCTGACGCCACTAGATGCCATCTTACGCACCTGCTTACCTCATGTCGTCAGCCCGCGGATAGCTTCCTCGAGAAGTTTTACGCGCTATAAACTCCTCATTATTGTAGAAAAAACATATTGGTACTGGTGATAGTGAAAATCGATGCACTATGTACATGCTGTCCTACCGGTACACATGTGGGCCCCACGTAACCACCTGGCTATGGAAATTGGGAAAACCTTTATTCGATGCACCATGCATGGATATGTACATATGCGCAATCCCTTGCTCCAAAAAACTCCTGACAGCGTCATCCGGTTTTCTACGCGATGAGGTGGTTTCTGGTTTCTTAACATTACTCTCAAATGATCTCTCACGGTGTTCATCTCTTAAAATTTTCTCTGGTCCTTGTCCCAATATCCAATCCCTTATGGAATATCGTTATTATTTGGTTTGTTCTTCCTCCTCAGGAGTCATCATAACAAAGTTGTTTTTATAACAATCCCTAAACAGGTAGGTTGGTGGATTTTCTCATCCCTTATCTTTGATCTTGAATACATAGATGATCTTCATGGCCATTAGTTATCGTGATTTTGCATACGAAGTCCACAGAAGATCTTTTACATTTTTATCTTCCCAACAATAGACTCCGATTCTAGGATTATCAGTACTAAGCCGTTTCAAGGGTCTCAAGTCTACTTGATCGTATCCTTTGAATTCTAAAGTTGGTGGTTCTTCTGTCCCTGACATATATGGGATTATGGTGTTTATTTCTAACCCCCCACTTGTCTATCACGTCAGGGTTTTCAACTTGTAAATACTGAGTTCTGTTTCTCTCCATATACGTTTTTCCTTGTTTGTTTGTCATAATCTCTTCTTCGAACTCAATACCATGATCATCAATGCGAATAGCATACTCTTCATTAGGATCCAGGTAATCCTGAGCTCCATGGCGATTAGTCCTATAAAATATGAGTATATGCTTATAGCGCATTGTTGTTCCGGTCTCTGAGTGAGCCGAGTAAGAAGACATTTTAGAAGTTGAGTCTGAGAAAGTGTCTCAGACTTCTTCAATGAATGTGTACAAGGAATTGCCTTGATTCACGCTTTCTTTGGTGGATACTCTACTAGAGGTTTCTCCGAATATGCCTTGATTTCCTAGTACACGACCAGATCTAAGGTTCATAAAGATTGGTGAACCCTCGATAGAGTACTTACCTTTGGATTGACTTGTCATCAATTTCCACTTGATTGGATTGCAGCTTCTATCAAATTACCGATTCCTTGTCTGCAACCTGATTCCTATATAAATTTGATCAAGTTAGCTATTCTTCTATAAAGACAGTAGAGTTTTTTCTAACTCTCATGATTGGTCTATGTGTATCACTCCAAATTGAGCGATGGGAGTCAACAATTGATTTTCAAATTCGACTTTAGCAAAAATCAAAGGATTAATCTGCAGCCTGGAAACTGAGTGAACATGTACCAATTTGGATCTGATTGAACCCAAAATTGCCCAGTGGCTTTGTATTATGTTGGTCTAACATCTAACACTGTACAAGTTCAAAAGTCAAAACTGGTGGCTCTGTGTAGCAGTAGTAAATAATCGCTATTATTTACTTTTGCTAGTTTTTTGCACTTTTTGGATCGGTTAGGCAAGTATACAACCTGCTAAAGTCCCTGGACAAGTTTCAACAAGTTTGGACAAAATTTGATCAAGTTTATCAACTGTTTTGTGTCCGCAAACTCTGATTTCAAGAATCTGGCTTAAGTCTCACTTTTGTGATCCAAATTTCACCAAAATTGATTTGTGGGGTCTACTTGATATGCTTGACCCTGTGGTATACTCAAATTTGCAAAATTTTCAAATTTTGAAGCAGTAGTAAATAATCGCAATTATTTACTTTTGTTATATTTGTGCAAATTTTTGTCCCAACTTTGACATAGATCTGTTAAGCACCTCAAGTAATGGTCCCTAGCCAAGTTTCAAAAAGTTTGGACTATTTTTGGTCAAATGGTCATTAATTTTCTGTCCGGAAACGAACTTTGCCAATTTGGTCACAATTTTTAATCCAATGATCCAAATCTTACTAAATTTGGTTTGTGAGCTTATTACAACATGGTAAAGCTAGTTGTATGTTGACTTGGTCAAAAAAGTTGAAAAATAGGATAGATGTAAATAATTGTGATTATTTACTTCTGATAACTTTTTACATATTTTTGGTCAACTGAGCATGTACACATGTTTATCACATCAATATAAGCCTATGAATCAATTTCCATCAAGTTTGGACAAAATTTTTCCCAATTTACACTCAAGATTCAGAAAGTCAGTACAAAATTTAGTTTTTGAAGTCGCGGAGCGGAGTTTAGATCAATTCACACACACACACACACACACACACACACACACACACACACACACACACACACACACACACACACACACACACACACACACACACACACACACACACACACAGAGAGATACACAGACAGAGAGCTTACACAGTACGCAAATAATTTTTTGAAGGGTTATCACCCAAATCTTATTATTCACACAAGTATGAGTGAGTATATACAAAGAGTTAGTGATAAGCGAGTTAGGCAGGCGGGCGGCCATATCCGTATAAGAGGCCACTTGGGCTTTAATCCCAACAACCTCCCACTTAAAGTCCAATGTGGGACTTTAAGTAATTGTAAATCTATAAACATAAATGTACAAAGATTTACATGGCTGCCATCTATCCAATGCCCAATAACTCACGACAATGCACAAATCCCTCTCCTGGAACTCCCTTTGTGAGTAGATCAGCAGGGTTGTCCTTGGTGTGGATCTTCATCAATTGTATCTGCTTGTCAGTACTTCCCTAATGAAGTGATATTTCACATCAATATGCTTAGTCTTTGAATGGAACACTGGATTCTTTGCCAATTGTATAGCACTTTGACTATCACAATATAACTCTGGCATATCTACTTTGATTCCCAAGTCTGCTACCAATCTACCAAGCCAAATAGCTTCTTTGCATGCCTCATTTGCTGCAACATACTCTGATTCTATAGTAGAGTGCGTAATACAATCTTGTAATCGAGATCGCCATGATATGGCACCTCCAGCCAATGTAAATACATAGCCTGATGTAGATTTCCTCTTATCCAAGTCTCCTGCATAATTTGAGCCAGTGTATACTCTGACACTCAAATCCTGACTACCATAGCATATGCACATACTCTTTGTATGTTTTAAGTATCTCATGATACCTTTCACTGCCTCCCAATGTTTCTTGCCGGGATTTCACATATATCTACTTACCACTCCCACTACAAATGCAATATCCGGATGTGTAGCAATCATTGCATACATCAAACTCCCACATGCAGACGCATACGACACTATATCCATTTCAACCTTTTCCACCTCAGACTGTGGGCAATCTGGCTGCTTAGTTTCACTTATGACGACAATGGTGTCTTCAATGCCTTTCCCCTGTCCATATGGAAACGTTGCAACACCTTGTCAATATACTCTTCCTGAGATAAGTGAAGCATCTTCTTTGACCTATCTCACTGGATACGCATACCCAATATATGACTTGCCTCACCCATGTCTTTCATGTCAAAAACCTTTGCCATTTTGGACTTAAGAGATGAAATTTCTACCATTTGTCTACCAGCAAGTAACATGTCATCCACATACAACATAAGGATTATCAAGCTACCATCCTTAGCTTGTCGAGTATACAGGCAATGATCTGTCTCACTTCTCTTGTATCCTTGAGAAAGCATAAATTGGTGAAACTTCTTGTACCATTCTCTTGGTGCCTATTTCAAGCCATACAGACTCTTTCTCAAATGACATACCAATTTTCTTTGCCTTTCTCAACATACCCTTTTGGCTGCGGCATATAAACCATCTCATAAAAATCTCCATGAAGAAATGCCGTTTTCACATCCATCTGATGTAAATGCAGATCATGTTTGGCAACCAAAGCAAGTACACTTCTCAATGTTTTCATCTTGACAACTGGTGAAAAGACTTCATCAAAATCTATTCCGTGTTCTTGCTTAAAACCCTTAGCAACCAACCGTGCTTTGTATTTTGGCTGTCCATCATGAGGAGTAAGATTATACCTCTGAACCCACTTACAAGGTAGAGCTTTCTTGCCCTCTGGCAATTGAACCAATTCCCACATTTGATTCTTATGCAGAGCCATCATCTCTGATTGCATGGCCAACTATCATTTTTTCGAGTCAACCACTTGTAATGCCTCCTTGTAACAAGATGGTTCTCCGCAATCTGTGAGCATGACATAATTTAGAGGTGGCACATAGCGATCAAGTGGTTTGGAGACACGGCCAGAAAGTCTCACCACAATTGATTCTGCCTCTCTAGCCACTATATGAAGGTGCCTTGCGTGTCCATAGCATCTCCGCCACTTCACTCTTATCCAGAACCTTACTAGGAGACCTGTTGATCAAATGGACTGTTGTAGCCACTAGTTCCACCCAAAATCCATCAGACAACTCAGCATTTGACAACATGCTTCTGACCTTCTCCTGTATGGTTCTATTCATACGTTCTGCAACCCCATTCTGTGAAGGATTATATGGTGCAGTAAGTTCCCGCTTAATCCATTTTGCTTCACAAAAGTCTTGAAAAGCTTTGGAAATGTACTCTCCACCATTGTCAGTTCTCAAGCACTTCAGCTTCTGACCACTCTGATTCTCCACGAGCTACAAGAATGTCTTAAAGACCTTGAGCACATCATCCTTGTGCTTCACAAAATAAACCCATACTTTGCGAGAATAGTCATCTATGAATGTACAAAAGTACGTTTCTCCCCTTATTGACAAACTAGGCATTGGTCCACATAGATCACTATGCACAAGAGCTAACCGTTCGTCCCTACAATTCTTCTTTGATCTGTGCGGTTCTTGTGTTTTCTTACCATAAACACAATGCTCACAAAACTCAAAATCTTGAAATGAAAAGCTAGGCAAATAACCATAACGAGAAAGTATTCCCATTTCTCTTTTTGACATATGTCCCAGCCTACAATGCCACAGTGACACACTTGGCTGCTCAATCACATTAATTACATGGTTTTTAACCTCTAAAACATGTAAATTGTATAGATTTCCTAACTTGTTGCCATGTGCTATGGTCATCGAACCTTTGGAGATCTTCCAAGCGTTGTTCCGAAAAACTGTCACATAACCCGTATCATCCAACTTCCCTATATTGATCAAGCTCTTTCGGATTGCTGGAACGTGTCTGACATTATTGAGCCATAAAGAAGAGCCATTTTGAAAATTCAATTAAACATCTCCCACTCCAAGTATGTCACAAACCTGCTCATTTCCAAGTCTGACATAATCTTTCGTAGCCACATATGATGTAAACCACTATTTGTGCGAAGAAACATGTAAAGACGTCTCTAAGTCGATAATCCAATCACTCACAGCATGTCCATCCTCTGCAGTCAAGAAAACAGAATCAAAATTGCTTGTGAGGAGGATGTCACCAGCTGCTATACCAAAATCACTGTTTGAACCAGATCCTGTGACAATCACCTCTTCAATCTTCATTGAACTCTTCTTTTCATCTTGCTCAAAACTCTTTGTTTTGCCTTTTTCTTGTTTCCACTTCGTACAGTCTCTCTTCATGTGACTCTTCTTGCCACAATGGTAGCATTCTATGTCATCCTTTGACTTTGAGTCACGAGACTTACTTCGGTTTTGTGCCTTTTTACCCTTCTTCTCTTTAGACTGTTGTCTCCCTCGAATGACCAAAGCACTATTGCCTTTGCCTTTGTCAATGTTCTTCCTGTTCACTTCCTTTGTAAGCAAGATGCCTTCTACATTGGCGCTTGTAAGACCTTTTGGCACAATAGAATTACTTAATGCCGTGCGAAAAGTATCCCAACTGTCTGGCAAAGTGATTAAGAGAAACATAGCCTTTACTGAATCTGGAAAGACTATCTCCTATGCTATTAACTAGCTGAAAGTTGTGTGAAATTTATTGAGATGATTTGACATGGCTGTCCCTTCCTTCACCTTCAAATCCACCAGTTTCTTGAGCCAGTAAATCTGAGAAGCAGCACTTTGTTTCTCATACATACCACATAGCTTTTGCCATACGCCATACGCTGTAGTCTCTTTTGCTACGTTGAAGTAAACATTTTCTGCCAGTGTCAACAGGATTGTGGAACAAGCTAACTCGTAAAGCTCTTCCCACTCATCTTCAGCCATACCTTATGGTCTCTCCCCTTTGAGCTTCGATGGATTCACTTATTTTTTCTGCACCAAAACCTGCCAAATCTGCTTCTTCTAGAATGGAAAGTTTGTGCCATCCAGCTTCTTTATGTTGTAAAGAGTCTCACTTTGAGAAGATGCCATGTTTGCCAAAACTGTTTACTCCTAGGAAAAATCCAGTAGAGTTTCCCCTGTAAACTGGCCTCTGTACACAATAAACAAGGTGTAGACAACAAGCTGAACACCTCTCCTCAAGATTTGTCAGTATTTTGAAAACTTTTGACAGTCTCCCATGTAAACTGATCTCTGGAAACCAAAAGATAGCTCAAAAACAACCATAAATAGCTGACCAGTGACAAATCTAAAAATCTCTATAATATGCTATCATGTAAGCATACATTGTCTCCTGTCTGGGCAATCACAGAACATGTATCTGTCTCCAGACAGAACCCTAAACAATGCCTCAACAGCCTGACGCATAAGATGTAATCCAGTGTCTACACAAAGTTATACATCCTATGGGATAAAAGTCGTCGAAGAGGATGCGTGTAGAGGGTAACTCCAACAACCTAATCCACCTCACACTGGGTAACCCAGCCCCCAGTGCTTGTATTTAAAAAACCTCGCACACGACCCTCTCAGATGGCTCAGCAAACTTCCCAGAACTAGCATACATCCTACAATAGACCAATCACTTTCCTATGACCGCTGCGGTGGTCTGTCTATTAGCGTGACTCTCAACTAGCAGACCCACAATCACAGTACAACAATCTGCAATACATGCCAGTGGTGTCAAGCCGTTGTATGGCCACACCTCCCCCGATACCTCGTGATAGCCGACTTTCGGAAATCAAAGAAAAAAAAGAAAAAAAACTCATTTCACCTCCCCCCCCCCCTCTCAGTACCCCCCACCGTAGCTTTCCCCCCCCCCCCCCCCCCCCCCCCCCCCCCCCCTCTCTCTCTCTCTCTCTCTCTCTCTCATTTTCCCTACATACCCCTTCCCTAATATCTCTCTCTCCCAATTTACCCTCCCTAGCCAGGCAGAAGCTCTGAAAAAAAAACTCCCGACCCCTCTCTCGAACTCCCTCTGTGTGAGCTGAAGAAGCGGGATCTGTGAAGGAGAAGTTGTGGCCAGGGAGAAAGAGTACATAGACACACGTATGGAAGGGGGTGAGCCAAAGATTGAGGCCCCCAATTATAATGTACACATATATTGAAGAGTGGCTCAAGTGTACTATACACTTGGGTTAGTAGCAGTTAGATGGGCGGCCGGACATGGCCAGCATAAACCCAACAATCTCCCACTTGATGGCCAATGTGAGAGGCCAAAAGAGAGAATGAATGAGTAAGTCTCTATCTTACCCAATGCCCATCAACTCACGACAATGTTGAAGCTGATGGTTGGAGAGACTCTTGGTGAGTGCATCCGCTGTGTTTTCTAACGTAGGAATTTTCACTAAATCAAGGCTCTTGTTTGCCAGGCATTCACGACTGAAGTGATAGCGCACATCAATGTGTTTCGTTCTGGAATGAAACACTGGATTTTTAGCCAAGGCAATAGCACTTTGACTATCACAGTTAAGAACTGGTAAGCACTGCTTCAATCCACGATCCTGCACTAGGCGAGCAAGCCAAATAGCTTCTTTGCATGCTTCACTCAATGCAACATACTCTGCCTCTGTAGTGGAAATGGATGTACAATCTTGAAGAACTGATCTCCAAGAAATGGCAGAACCAGCAAATGTGTAATTCCAACTTGTGGTTGATTTACGACTGTCAACACAGCCTGCATCATCACTGTCTACATATCCCTTAATGGATAACTCTCCATGACCATAGCATAAATGTATATCTACAGTTCCACTAAAGTATCTGAGAATCGACTTGACATCATCCCAATGCTTTTCACCAGGGTTAGACATAAATCTGCTGACAACTGCCACTGCATGTGCAATGTCAGGTCTTGTAGCCACCATGGCATACATAAGACTACCACAAGCTGAAGCATAAGGAACCTTAGCCATCGCAGCTTTTTCCTCAACAGATTTGGGACAGTCTTTTTTGCTAAGTTTCAAGTATGCAGGCAATGGAGTACTCAAAGCCTTCCCCTTCTGCATGTTGAAACGATCAAGAACCTTGTGCACATACTCTTTTTGAGAAAGGTACAACAACCTCTTCTTACGATCACAAGTAATGCGCATACCCAAAATGTGATTGGCTTCACCCAAATCTTTCATGTCGAATTGACTTTTCAGCTTGGTTTTCAAGTCAGCAATGTCCTTCTTAGAATGACCAGCAATAAGCATGTCATCTACATAAAGGATAAGCATAATAAGCTGTCCATTTGGTTGTCTTTTCATGTAAAGACATGGATCCTCATTACTGCGCTTATAGCCTAGGGAACGCATAAATGCATCAAACTTTTGATACCATTGTCTGGATGATTGCTTCAAGCCATAGAGACTTTTCAAAAGCTTACAGACCAAATGTTCCTTGCCCTTTAGCACAAACCCTTCAGGTTGCTGCATATAAATCTCTTCCTCGAGATCACCATGTAAGAAAGCTGTAATGACATCCATTTGATCAAGCTCCATATCTTCAGTGGCAACCAAAGCAAGCAACATTCTTAGTGTCGTCATCTTGACCACTGGAGAAAAGATTTCCTGGAAATCTACACCATATTCTTGCTTGAAACCTTTGGCCACTAAATGAGCTTTGTAATTCTCAACATTGGATGCAATCTTCTTCTAATTGTAAACCCATTTACAAGGCAAAGCTTTCCTACCTTTTGGCAATGGAACAAGTTCCCATGTTTTGTTCTTTGCAATACTGGATAGCTCCCTCTTCATAGCATGTTCCCACTGAACTCTATCATTGGCTAGCATGGCCTCTTTGTAACAAGAAGGCTCACCACTATCTGTCAGCAACACAAAGTCCACCCCTGGAACAAACCGTTCTGGCGGATGTGAGACTCTTTGAGATCTCCTCGGCTGATCAGAGCTTGTACTAGCCTGTGTAGTAATTGGCTCTAGAGCTATCTGTGCAGGAGGTGATACATCGGAAAACGTCACTTTCCGAAATTCAACCTCTTTCATTGGCTGCCTATGCATCTTGGTCTCATTGAAGACAACATCACTGCTACGGATTACTGATCGGCGTTCCGGATCCCATAAAAAATAGCCAAATTGACCATCGACACCATAGCCAATAAAGATGCATTTCCTGGACTTAGGGTCAATCTTAGCACGCAACTCCTTGGGTACATGTGCATAAGCTTCGCAGCCAAATGTACGGAGTTTTTCATAAGACAACTTATATCCTGACCATAACTCCAAAGGTACACAAAACTGTAATGAAGCATGTGGTGATCTATTGATCAAATACACAGCAGTGTATAATGCTTCAGCCCAAAACGCTTGCGGTAAATTAGCTTGTGATAGCATAGACATAATCCTCTCTTGGATGGTCCTATTCATTCGTTCGGCAACACCATTTTGTGCAGGGGTATAAGGAGCTGTAAACTCGCGCTTAATTCCCCTACTTGAACAAAAGTCTGAAAACTCTTTAGAGACATATTCTCCACCATTGTCTGAGCGTAAAGCTTTCAACTTATGTTCAGACTGAGTTTTCACACTAGATAAGAACTTTTTGAAACAAGAAAAAGTCTCATCTTTAGACTTCATGGCATAAACCCAAACATGCCGTGTTGCATCATCAATGAATGTAACATAATAGGACGCACCACCATGGGATTTAGAAGGCATAGGCCCACATAAATCACTATGCACAAGCTCTAAGGGCTTTCTTTCTTTGTCAAAAGACTGTGTATGATGTGCTCGTGTTTGCTTACCATATTGACAATGTTCACAAAAGGGAAAATCAGAAAATGATAAAGACGGTAAGTAGCCCAAACGAGAAAGAGTTTCCATTCCCTTCTTTGACATATGACCTAACCGGCTATGCCACAAAGTAACAGTTGGCAGCTCGGTTACAGAAAGAACACTGTTCTTGTCAGATACATAAAGAGGATAAAGTGTACCAACTTTAGAACCATGGGCTAAAATAAGATGACCTTTTGCAATACGCCAAGACTGCTAATGAAAAGTGACTTTGTAACCCAAGTCATCAAGACGTCCAACCGAAATCAAATTTTGTGTCAAAGCTGGAACATGACGCACATTCTGTATGGTAAACCTCACCCCATTTGCCATAACTATAGCAATATCACCTATGCCCACAATGTCACAAGAGTAGCTGTCACCTAGTGTAGCAGTGCCAATGGTTTCCTCATATGTAGTAAACCAGTGCCTATGAGGTGTGACATGCAACGAAGTGCCCGAATCAAGAATCCATGTATGGGACACTTCACCACTAACAAGTAGCTCTGCTGGCATAGAACTCTGCAAAGATAGAGTTTCTTGTGTATCATAAAATACATCATTATTTTCAGTCAACATATTGATGTCTTGTGCATCACAATCATCTTGCACTATGTTCAGTTCTTCAATCTTAATCGAACTCTTTGGTTTCTCCTCTTTATCATCATTGTCTTTGCCTTTGCCTTTACCTTTGTCACGCTTCCAAGCATAACAATCCTTCTTTATGTGATCAAACTTATCACAATAATGGCATTGAACATTGCGGCGACCACGAGACTTTGATCTATCCTTTGATGCATCTCTATTGCCCTCTTTCTTGGACTCACGTTGCGAAGAATGGCCCTTACGTTGCTTATCTTCCCTTTGCACGTAATGAGCTTCGCCATGATGCGAGCTAATCATGGTCTTTCGACGCATCTCCTCTGACAAAAGTGCACTAGTAAAATCATCGTACTTTAGCGTACCATTAGGAGCAGAGTTACTAACAGCTGTGCAAAAGATATCCCAAGAGGATGGCAACGAACAAAGCAAAAAGATTGCTTTCATCTCATCATCAATGGTCATGCGCTGTGCACGAATCTGGGCAAAAAGAGAATCAAAGTCATTGATATGGCTGGCAACGCTAGCTGACTCCTTCATACGAAGGTTGAAAAGTTTTCTCATCAGGAAAACCTTATTGCTAGTTGTATCCCTTTCATCGGTGTCGCATAATTTCTGCCATAAAGCATGAGCAATCTCGCATTCTAACACTGAAAAGTACACCGACTCTCCAAGGTGCAGTCTAATCGTAGACCTGCATAGCTCATCAAGCTCCTCCCACTGAAACTGAGTCATGTGCATATCTTTAGTTCTATCCGCATAGGTAATAGGCAACTTTTGCTTCTTTTGGACAAGCACATCATGCATTTGGTTCTTCCAAATCTGAAAATTAGTGCCATCAAACTTCTTTAGGTCATAAATGTCACGGTCTTTGCTAGTAGACATGGTGACAAACTTACCAAAAGATTCTGGGAAAATTTCGGCAGAGTCTCCTTTGTATTTGGGACTATGTCAACCAAAATACGAGACAATAAGACCAAGTATGTCACTCACAAAGCATAGAAGAGAGCAATGACTCTCAAAAGCACACTGTATAGAGACCAACTGAGGCGCATCAACAGTCAAACTGACCATAGACCACCAACTCGGTGTCAAAAGCACCTATACCACTCTATACATATCCTATGGCGAGGCCTCGTAAGGGATGCTCCAGCTACCTGTATCACCGAAGGTATCTCCACATTTGAGAATACCCCATCTCAATGAAAACCTCACGCTATCGACCCTCAACAACATAGTTTATGCAACAAAAAACGTATAGCCAAGTCTCAGAAATGGCTATCTTCCGGACCAAGTCTCAGAATTGGCCGGGACTGCCGTACTAGCCAAAATATGGCTCCACAAAAGACGTACACTGGCAGTATCCACAAAGACGTACAAGATTGTCACTGCGCATAAACAGGCGCCAAAAGCATATGCATGCCAAAAAGTATCCCTGCAGGGAGGCAAATTGCTCTCAAAAGAGCTCAAACACTGTAAAAAGTGTCAAAATATGCACGTACGCATATAAACTGCTCCCACTGGAATCAAAACTGACATAAATACTGCAACCTGTACTCTGTGTGTCAATGCCGTTGTCGAAACGCAATCCGATGTCGAAAACCTGTGTAGAGTAGGGATCTAGGAGCTGAAATGAAAGAGCTATGGAAGCCATCACACAAGAGGCAAAACACCTGTAGAATGAAGATCTGCAAGCTGTTATCTGCATACAATCTCTTGATCAAACGTATCTTCCAAACGGTGAGGAATTAGTAGATGCGAGTGAGTGGCAAAAAGTTGCAAAACGCTATTTTCGGTAGCTATCGTGGACAGAATTTTAAAAAACGGCTTCTGTCAGAAATTCTTTTAATGAACACTAAAACGTGCTGAAAATTGTAGCACACATACACTCCAGTACACAACCATCTGCAAGCACATTACTCTCTTGCAATGTCTCAAATCTGATGTGCATCCCTCTCTCTTCTCCTCCTCTAAGATTGAGCTTCAACTCTGCTCAAGCTCCGAGCTCAAGCTATGGCTGAACTCTCTGCTCCCACCTGTCGCTCTGATACCAATTGAAGAAGCAGGATCTGTGAAGGAGAAGTTGTGGCCAGGGAGAAAGAGTACACAGACACACGTATGGAAGGGGGTGAGCCAAAGATTGAGGCCCCCAATTATAATGTACACATATATTGAAGAGTGGCTCAAGTGTACTATACACTTGGGTTAGTAGCAGTTAGATGGGCGGCCGGACATGGCCAGCATAAACCCTACATGAGCCGCATGGAGCCCCTCCCCCCCTTCCGCTCTCCGTACTCTTACACTCACCCTTACATTCCCCCTCACATTACCCCCCCCCCCCCCCCCTTTTTTGGCCTACTAATATTCCCTCCCCGACCCCTCCTCCCTCTTCCCCACCCGCTCGCCTCACTCTCCATCGGCCTCATTCCCCTCCCCTTGGCCTTATCCCCCCCCCCTCTTGGCCCGCGGATATATTCCCTCACTCCACCCATTCACTTATCCCCCCCCTCTTCCTCAAGCTCCCATGCAAGACAACGAACCCCGCCATCTCCCTCTCACCGACACATCTCCCATACCCCACTCCCCACCTCACCCCTCCCTTTCCCTCACACACTCTCTCTCAAGCTCAGCGCGGATACTGCCTCTCTCTCTCACCCGGGGGCTCAGGCCACGCAAGCAAGGAAATCCTCTCTCTCTCTCTCTCCCTCTCACGGGCAGCGTCGCATAGGACCACCCTCTCACACAATACACACACAGAAAATCAACCCCCCCCCCCCCCCTCCCCCTCTCCCCTCTCTCCCATCGACGCTGTGCGCGCAGGCGCAGTTCGCATATCACACACACAAACACACCCGGACCTGGCGCAGTCCGCAATACGTCACACACACAATACACACACACCTCCTACCTACATGCACACACACACAACACACACACAGCACACACACACACACTCTCTACCCCTATTCCCCCCACCATCCGCCTTGCGCAGAAATAGGTCGCTGGCCATCCACCACCAACAAGAAAAAAAAAACAAAAAAAAACTATATATACTTTATATATATAAGCCCCCCTTCCCACGCACGTTTTCGCACACACATACCTATACAAAACACACACACCCATCCTCATGTACGAATATCTACACACACACACGCATATATGCACCGCACCACAAATACAAGGAAAAAATGGCTATGACATCAACAAATAAAAGAAGAAGGATCCAAAGCACACGCCGCCAACAACAAAAAGAGAAAATGCACCGAAGGCATACCCCGGACGACTCCAAAAAGAAGTACGCTCGACATCGATGCACCGCCAACACGCCATTCGCTGGTGACACGCAACCACGACGCCATCCCAGTAATTTATAGGTTATTTTCATCATTATCTTCATTTTTCACCCGAGCCATTGTAAATTTCCATTTTTTTGTAAATATCCTTTCTCTAGGTGATGGTCACAAAGGCCCACCTAGAGCTTCCCATCTTTTAATAACCTCCCAAAACAAAGCAAGGGTCAACCACACCGGGCCCACCACTTGCTTTGTCTCCCCAATTAAGCTTATCCTAACCACATTGGGATTACCATAATCCAAGCAGCCAACACCATAAATTGGCACTAAGAGGTTACTATCCGGGGGGGGCAATTCATGAGGAACCAAGCATTTGGTAGAGTGTAGTAGGAAGGATTGACACTATCACCATCACGGGGAAGGGGCTTGTGTGTTGGGTTTGCCTTGGGAATTGCACCATGCGAAGGGAACCACATCCATCTCTCGACTCCAATGGTCGATGCACACACGTATGCACGCTCTTGGTGGTAAATATTCACAATCATTGAGCCGCCTTAGAGAACGCACCAAGTAGGTTGCACCACCTCCTCCCCCTACCTCTCTACCACCACGGCATGCCACCTTGTAAATATTGCAGAAATAATGCACCCTCATATCCCCGAGGGTTTTCATCATTTGCAAATACTCTCTCTCTCTCTCTCTCTCTCTCTCTCTCTCTCTCTCTCTCTCTCTCTCTCTCTCTCTCTCTCTCTCTCTCTCTCTCTCTCTCTCTCTCTCTCGGTGTGTAGGCTTGCGGTGTTCATATCATCGTGGTTTTGCGTCCTGGCCGCTCAAAGCTAGGTGGTGCCCCCTGTTCATATCATCGTTGTTTTGTGTCCTAGCCGCTCAAAGCTAGGTGGTGCCCCCTGTTCACTTTACTGTGGCAGGCTCAAGGCGCACCATTTGGACCCCCGCATTTAGAGGCCGTCGGGGTTCGAGGTCCGCTTTGCGTCCGCCATTTGGTGCCCCCATTGAGGAGGGATTTTCTAAGACTCTTTAGTTTACAATGTTGAAAGTGACGCCCACTATCAATCATGGACGAGTGGCTGAAGGAGTTTTCTAACTGGAGGACGAAAGAAGAGGAGACGAAGGAGGCACTAGCCGCATTCATTGAGGTGCTACTGCCAGGCTGCAGTGTCATCAGCGTTCAAGAGGTAAATTCTCCATCTCGTGTCGCTCATTAAAACTATAAATCGAAAGCATCAGGTGGGAGATTGGTGAAGTTCCATCACTGTTGTCAACCAAGGCACACGGTCGATGAGTGCCAGCAGTGAAGGCAGCGAAAGGGCTGAAGTCATCTACATCGACATTCATCACAAAGAAATCATTCATGTCAAGGAAGGGAAGCAAACGGTGAGGCCTCTTTTCCCTGAAGAAACTGCAGTCAAAGATATAACTCCAAAGTGGCCTAAGGGGCTACTCGAGCCAAAGGCAAGGAGAAGATAGGCTAGCCTGGAAACACATGACCCCGAAGGGAGAGGCATCTGGCCAAGCAAGTGCTTCAAGCTCAGAGAGCCGGGTTGTATCCACTTTGTCAGAGAAGAAGTCATCCGAAGCTAAGTGGCGAAAGTTCGCCTACCGATTTGCACGACGCATGCGAGTGCTACCAATCCACTTCGACAATACAGAAGAAGAAGTGGTAAGAAGATTCCCAGGTCCTAGAGAAGAGTGGTTCGGCTACTGCTCTCGCTGTTTTGGGAAGCGAGTGGCGACGACCTCTTGTGGATGTGCCGACTCATAAACACTGGCATGGTAAGAGTATAAGTAAGTATTCCACCCTCTGTGCATGATGGAAAATGGGCCAACGGCATTCCCATTCAGATTCCTGCAACATATGCATGTGAATATCTATGTAGATAGGAAAGTCTTCTACCAACTGAAGATCATTTCCCTATTCAGTGCAGCGGTACTAGGAGAAATCCTCAATTCCCCGAACCCTATCATTCTCCCCATATTAGATTACCATCATTCCTTTAATGTCTCTATTTTTATCATGTTTTAATCTATCCATCCACCCCTGTAAAAAGCCGCTATGAGCCGTTGTTGTTGATGTAAAAAAAAAAACAAAAAAAAAAAGGTTTGTAATTTCCCGAGTCAACACCATGGCAAGTGTTTCTTTCCCCACGTTTAGTGGAAAGAAGGGCGAGGATCTCACCACCGACTTTTTGGATGATTTCAACATTACTTGTGTCATCTCCAACAAAGATGACGACGCTTCACGACTTAGAATTTTTCCTCTACTGATGAAAGTAGAGGCCAAGTCCTGGTATAATGCATTGCCCCAGGCTACCAAGAATGCATGGGATGTGTTAAGGGCTGCTTTTGTAAAGAGGTTTGGTGGAGGCACAACCTCGGAGAAGCTATGGCAGCTACTGACAGAATTAAAGCAGGGAGGCCTGCTGGAGTATGCCACCTTCGAGTCAAAGTTTGTGGACTTATGGGAGAGATGGGTTGCCACACTGGAGGAAGGCAAAGGAGCACCTAATTACTAAAGAAGGATCGTTTCATTGCTGGTCTATGGTCGCCGCTTAGAGAGAAGGTGAAGGGAAGGTTTCCTGCAACATATGAGTTGGCAATCGAAGTAGCCCGCCTTAAAGACAAGAAGCTGCGTATGCAAGCAAGAGTAAACGAGTCAGAGGAAACAAGCTCGGCTCGACCAAACCCAGTGGCTGCAACAGCCAATCAGAGAGTCCAACCACAGGAGGTATCAGAAGAACAACAAGACCTTCTGAGTCGCATCACCACCCAACTAGAGAGTTTATCTGTGCATCTGGTGCAGCAAGGGTATGCATCTGGAAGAAACCCAGAACGAGGAAGGGGACAACGAAGGCAGAACCCAAAATACCATTGTTACAACTGCGGGGAAGACGGCCACACATGAGGAGGCAGAATTTCAATAGAGGGGGGAGACAGAATCAGATCTCTTCGCCAAGAGCAAGACCACCACCACCTAGGCAGCTAGGACCAATCCCACCGGTCCAAATCCTGCGACCACCTGTAAAATAGCAACCACCACCCCAACCTCTCATTCCGCCACTACCCCCACCACCTATTGTGAACCAAGCGGTGAGTGTTATTAGCTTAGAGGCTAAAGGGAAGGCTAAGGTAGAAGAGTCAGCTCGAGAGAAGCACAAAGGAAAATCGAAGGTAGAAGAAGTGGATGCTATGGGAGTGTAGTGTGCGAGGCATGAGGAGGCATCTCAAAAAGAAGAGAAGATGAAAGGGAAGGCCGAGTCTAGCAAGCAAGCAGCTAAACCGCAGCGGAAGATAGACATCGTGGACTTCTCACTAGGTGAGTATGCACAACCCTGTGACTTAGTTCAGCATGTGTTAATGCAGGGCCCGAAGATAACTTGGCCCCAATTACTCCACCTTGCACCCATAATGAGGAGGCAATGGATGAAAATGGTAAGTACCAGGAAATCAAGACCACTGATAGCTGGGGCTATCTCTGGGAGGGATCTCGACGACATCCTGCCAACCATGGATGCTCACATCAAAGGGCAACGGATTCCAAACGTCTACATAGATGGTGGTGCGCAAATATGCATCATGAGTGAAAAGACGATGCACCATCTAGGTCTAGAGGTAAGTAGGCCGGCACCCTACCGAGGAAGATGGCAAACAATGTAAGAGTAAAATGCGTAGGCATTGCAAATACGGTCAAAGTAAAAGCATTCAATATAGAAGTGGAGGTAGACATCTTCGTCATGCCACACAAAGGGGAGGGCTACCCCATCATTCTTGGAAGCCCTTGGCTTATGGCTATGGAAGCTAAACAAGACTGGAGCACCGGGATGATCCAGATGAAGGATGCTAAAGGGAAGTCCATATTCTACGACATGAGGACTAGAAAACAACGCAACATGATCTTGGAGGCTTCAGAAGACGAGTCCACCAGCGACTACTCGTCTACCTTAGGAGAAGACACAACCACCACCGATGGGAGTGACAGTAGCGTCGAAGTAATGGGAGTCATTCTTAAAGACCCAGACAAATTAGCACAATCTGAAGCAACCTCGGCAAACCAAGAGGGATCATCAGGTATGCAGTTATTGGAGGATGCAGGTAAGCTACAAAAAATGCTCTCAAATGAGTTAACTAATGAAGAAAGGAAGGAGTACGTCTCCATGTTATGTAACTTCACTACTTTGTTCATTAATGGCTATGATAAGATCACAGGAATTACAATAGTGCAACACTACATAAAGCTCAAGGAA
This sequence comes from Adiantum capillus-veneris, assembly GCF_014529385.1. Lineage (NCBI taxonomy): Eukaryota > Viridiplantae > Streptophyta > Polypodiopsida > Polypodiales > Pteridaceae > Adiantum > Adiantum capillus-veneris. The sequence goes on from NC_140944.1 coordinate 160,383,942, forward strand.
GGCAATAAACCCATAGTACAAAAGCTTAGAAGACTTGGAGTAATCCAACAAGAGGCATTGCTTAAAGAAGTAAGAAGTTTGCTACAAGCAGGTTTCATCTACCCTATTGAAGACTCAGAATGGGTCTCCCCAATAGTAGTCACACCAAAAGAAAATGGTAAGTGGAGAGTCTGTGTGGATTATAAACCTCTCAATGCAGCCACGAAGAGAGACCACTTTCCCCTCCCATTCCAGGATGAAATACTCAATGAAGTGGCAGGTCACGAACGCTACATAGTATGCGATGGCTACTTAGGATACTTCCAGATTAGCATTGCGGAGGAGGATCAGAAGAAGACAACCTTCATCACACCTTGGGGATGTTTTGCCTACAGAGTGATTCCCTTTGGCCTCACTAACGCCCCAGCCCACGTTTCAACGCTATGTGACTTTTGTTTTCCAACCCTACTTTGGAGCATCAATACGGGTTTTTATAGATGATTTTTGCATCTATAGCTCACGAGCCCTTCATTTAAGCAAAGTCTATGATGGATTAACCAGGCTGCAAACCTTGGGTAGCCAAATCAACGTGGACAAGTGTCACATTGGTGAGAGTAAAGTCACTCTCCTTGGTCATGTAATTTCAGCAAAAGGAATCGATGCTCACCCTAGCAAGATTCAGGCTTTGGTATCTTTATCATCACCCACCACCGCCAAGCAGCTGGTTTCTTTCCTTAAGAAGGTAAGATACTTAAGCAGGTTCATTCACCTGCTATTCAAGTGGTCCTTCCCCTACAACAACTCACCCAGAGGGATGTTTTCTCATGGAGTGAAGAGAATGAGCAGCAGTTTACTGAGGTGAAGCAAGTCCTAGCTAAAGCTTCCCACTATTTCACCTCCTAAGTGGGACGAGCCATTTTATGTGAACCCTAGTGTGGTAAATGATACACTGGGAGCAGTGCTAATGCAAAAGGATCCCAAAACTTCTTTCATGCCGCCTATTTACTTCTCTAGTCGAGTCATGACCCCATCAAAAAAAGGATTCACGGAAGTAGAACACATGGTTCTGACACTAATGTTTGCTACCACAAAGTTCCGCTCCTATCTCTTGCCTAGACCATTTGTAATCCTGACAATGGAAGAGGTTTTCCCATATGTAATGCGACACATGGATGTATCATCTAGGATCTCAAAGTGGTTAATTAGACTACAAGAGTTTGACTACACCATGCAAGTAGAAAACTCCACCAGGGCTAGTTTAGCGGAAATTCTCACTCATCGCCATTATGAGAAGAAGGTGAAGGTCAACACGGAAGCAAAGGAAGGAACACCAGTGAAAGAAAGTCCTAAGCTAGAGAGAGCTCACTCTCTTTTCTTTGACGGAGCATACAAGAGAACAATGGATCAGTCTGCAGCAGGCATGGTCATTTTCAATCAACAGCAAGAAAGAGTATTCTCCATGGGGCAGTTATTACACTCCCACTCCAACAATGAAGCAGAATATGCAGCCCTAATCCTTGGGTTGGACCAATGTATTTCACAAAGAATTCCGTGCCTGAATGTGTTCGGCGACGCTTTGCTTTTGATAAGGCAGATAAATGGCACCTAGGAGTGCAAAAATCAGGTTTTACTTGGTCAACTTTGCCAAGTTAAGGACCTTCTGAAGAAGTTTGAAGCAGTGAAGCTCTTCCATGTCCCCAGAGCAGAAAATCAAGAGGCAGATGCACTAGCTAAAGAAAGAATACAAGATGTTCCCGTAGGAGCAATCAAATTAAAACTACCCCTCTTCCAAGGTAGTGATGCTATGCCTGATATCATCAGCTTTCTAGATACAGAAAAATGTCCAGCAGGACACACCAAAGGCCAGAAAAAATGGCTAGTAAGGAAGGCTACTAGGTACCGCCTTATAGACAACCACTTGTATTGTAAGGGAAAAGATCAAATTCTCAGGCGGGTGCCAACCTCTAGTGAAATCAGAGAGTTAATTTCAAGTTGCCATGACGGCGTCTACGGCGGTCATTTTTCTCTAGATATCACCAGTAGGAAGATTCTACAGGTAGGATACTTTTGGCCTAGTTTGAACAGAGATGTACACCATTGATGTAAAACATGTAAGGCTTGTCAAGTGGCCAATGATCGCACGTTAACCTATAAGCCACAAACCCCTATCATTTCATATGGTCCTTTTGAGAAATGGGGAATAGATGCAATCGGTCCCTTACCAAGGGCCCAATCAGGTAAACTGTACATCATAGTGGGTGTAGACTACATGATGTGATGGGCAGAAGCAACGGCCACCACCCGCATTACAGCCCAAGAGGTGGCAAAGTTCATTTTTTAGCATATCGTTTGCCGTTTTGGCACTCCTCTTGAGATAATATCAGATAGAGGACTGGGATTAAGAGGTGATTTGGTGGGAGAACTGATGAAGAAGTTAGGCATCACACGTCGGCATTCCACACCATACTACCCACAATGCAATAGTCTAGTAGAGAAGGTAAATGGAATGATTTGCAAAATCATCACAAAACAGGTAAACAACCACACACGGGACTGGGATAAACATCTCATGGCAGATCTTTGGGCCTACAGAACAACGTTCCGAACATCACTAGGTTTCACTCCTTTCCATCTAGTTTATGGGAAGGAGGCAATTCTACCCATTGAGGTACAAATAGCTAGCTTACGAGTCTTGGCTAGCCAGACACACCGTCCAATTGTAAACCTCCGAAACCACATCTTGGATCTAGAGAGACTCCAACTAGATAGGGAAGAATCAATCAATCACTATGCAACACAGGTAGAACGACTTCGACTCACTTTCAATCAAGGGCTTAAAGAGAAATGAATGAAAAAAGGCATGTTAGTACTGCGATATGACAACAGATTTGACACTAGGAAGGATAAGAAATTTCAACCCAGATGGGAAGGTCCATTCATCATCAAGAAGCTCTATGACAACGGCAGCTATAAGCTAATGGAAGCAAATGGGAGAATTCACAAGACTAGAGTCAATGCATGGAGACTGAAAAGGTATTTTCTTAGGTTTGACCCAGAATTCGTGCTAGACATTCCAGAAGAGGGAGAACCCTCTAACTCTACAGTTGAAGAAGCAGAAGAAGGGCTAGAAGCATGAATGCCTCTAGCCAAAAGGGAGAGGGCTAATGATAGCCGACTTTCCGAAATCAAAGAGAAAAAACTCAATTCACCCCCCCCCCCCCCCCCCACTCTCAGTACCCCCCACCGTAGCTTATTCCCCCCTCCCCCCCCCCCGCCCTACGGGCATTGGATAAAAACTCTCTCTCTCTCTCTCTCTCTCTCTCTCTCTCTCTCTCTCTCTCTCTCTCTCTCTCTCTCTCTCTCTCTCTCTCTCTCTCTCTCTCTCTCTCTCTCTCTCTCTCTCTCTCTCTCTCTCATTTTCCCTACATACCCCTTCCCTAATATCTCTCTCACCCAATTTACCCTCCCCGGCCAAGCAGAAGCTCTAAAAAATAAACTGCCGACCCCTCTCTTGTGCTCCCTCTGTGTGGGCCGTCATGGAAACCCCCCCCCCCTTCCGCTCTCCGTATTCTTACACTCACCCTTACATTTCCCCTCACATTACCCCCCCCTGCCCCGCTAATATTCCCTCCTCGACCCCTCCTCCCTCCTCCCTCTTCCCCACCCACTCGCCCCACCCTCCATCGGCCTCATTCCCCTCCCCTCGGACTCATCCCCCCCCCCCCCTCCCCCCTCTTGCCCCGCAGATATATTTCCCTCACTTCACCCATTGACTTATCCCACCCTCGTCCTCAAGCTCCCATGCAAGACAATGAGCCCCCCCCCCTCTCCCTCTCACTGACACATCTCCCATACCCCACTCCCCACCTCACCCCTCCCTCTCCCTCACACACTCTATCTCAAGCTCAGCGCGGATACTCTCTCTCTCTCTCTCTCTCTCTCTCTCTCTCTCTCTCTCTCTCTCTCTCTCTCTCTCTCTCTCTCTCTCTCTCTCTCTCTCTCTCTCTCTCACCCGGCGCTCAGGCCACGCAAGCAAGGAAACCCCCCCCCTCTCTCTCTCTCTCTCTCTCTCTCTCTCTCTCTCTCTCTCTCTCTCTCTCTCTCTCTCTCTCTCTCTCTCCCTCACATAGGCAGCGTCGCATAGGACCACCCTCTCACACAATACACACAAAGAAAATCAACCCCCCCCCCTCTCCCCTCTCTCCCATCGGCGCTGTGCGCGCACGCGTAGTATCCATATCACACACACACACACACCCGGGCCTTGTGCAGTCTGCAATACGTCACATGCACACACAATACACACACACACCCTACCTACATGCACACACACACACACCACACACACACACTCTCTACCCCTATTCCCCCCCCCCCCATCCGCCTTGCGCAGAAACAGGCCGCGGACGGCCATCCGCCACCAACAACAAAAAGAGAAAATGTGCCGAAGGCATACCCCGGCCGAATCCAAAAATAAGTACTCTCAACATCGACGCACCGGCAGCACGTCATTCGCTGGCGACACACAACGACGATGCCATCCCAATAATTTATAGGTTATTTTCATCATTATCTTCAGTTTTCACCCAAGCCATTGTAAATTTCTTTTTTTTTGTAAATATCCTCTCTCTAGGTGATGGTCACAAAGGCCCACGTAGAGATTCCCATATTTTAATAACCTCCCAAAACAAAGCAAGGGTCAACCACATCGGGCCCACCACTTGCTTTGTCTCCCCAATTAAGCTTATCCTAACCACATTGGGATTACCATAATCCAAGCAGCCAACACCATAAATTGGCACTAAGAGGTTACTATCCGGGGGGGGCAATTCATGAGGAACCAAGCATTTGGTAGAGTGTAGTAGGAAGGATTGACACTATCACCATCACGGGGAAGGGGCTTGTGTGTTGGGTTTGCCTTGGGAATTGCACCATGCGAAGGGAACCACATCCATCTCTCGACTCCAATGGTCGATGCACACACGTATGCACACTCTTGGTGGTAAGTATTCACAATAATTGAGCCTCCTTAGAGAACGCACCAAGTAGGTTGCACCACCTCCTCCCCCTACCTCTCTACCACCACGGCATGCCACCTTGTAAATATTGCAGCCTCATACCCCTGAGGGTTTTCATCATTTGCAAATATTCTCTCTCTCTCTCTCTCTCTCTCTCTCTCTCTCTCTCTCTCTCTCTCTCTCTCTCTCTCTCTCTCTCTCTCTCTCTCTCTCTCTCTCTCTCTCTCTCTCTCTCTCTCGGTGTGTAGGCTTGCGGTGTTCATATCATCATGGTTTTGCATCCTAGCCGCTCAAAGCTAGGTGGTACCCCCTGGTCAATTTACCGTGGCAGGATCGAGGCGCACCATTCAGTCCCCGTCGTTTTAGAGGTCGTCGGGGTTCGGGGTCCGATTTGCGTCCGTCACTGGCAAGCACAAGAAGTAGCAATGGAGACTGCAATATATATATATCTGATGATATATATGTGTACCTAGTCTATAGATGATGCTTTGAAGACTAATGAGTGATGTATGTCGATGCCGATATTGATGTCCACCACCTCCTGCTTGCCAATCTACATAAGACGGGTTTCTTTGAGATTGAAACCTATCTTTTGATATAGTGCTCAAAAGGAAATTTTGAGGGCGTAAAGGACGCTCGCTGCTGCTCGCACCTCTCCCCCCTTGCGCCATCACCCTCCCTCACTCCCTCGCATTGCTCTCTCGCTTGTCCACCTCGCGCTGCCCCCTGTCCCTCGCGCTACCCCTACTGCTGCCCGCTGCCTTGGAAGCCCGCAGCTGCTGACTGCCCAGCTCAGCCAGCTCTCCCTGCCGCTCCCCCTCGCCCCCCTCGCGCTGCCCCCCGTTGTTGCCTGCTGCCGAGCCAGCCCGAAGCAGTTCCCGCAGTCAACCACGCCAGCCCTCCCCCTCCCACTGTCCGCCCCCCTCGCTTGCTTTTTACCGTTAGCCTTCTCCCTCTCCATTCTTGCTTGACGGGCGTCGCCAGCACCATTGACGTGCTCGGTCCAGCAGGTCTTCCCCCCCTTTTTCGTCGATGATCCTCCGCCTTTTCTTTACCAGTAGCAGACATAGAGGGTGGCTCATGCTCCACCGTAGAGGGACTCCAATGAAGCCCCCTCGCCCGACCCTGCTGAGCCTACCATTCGACTTGCTCTCTCGCCGACAGAGCAAGCGAGCCTTTCCGTAGAGGTAGAGCGCTTGCAGGTGACTTCGGTCATCTGCAAGGTTCTCGGCACCCGACCTGGTAGAGGAGAGCTGCAAGACCTTCTCCAGGCTCGCCTTCTCGCAGAGGTGGGCAAGATCCTGGATGTCCAAATTCTCGGACGGGGGTACTACCAGATCGAGTTCGAGACTTCCGAGATGGCCTCCAAGGTCATAGCTATGAGTCCACTGGCCATCCGAGCATCACGCGCCCACTTTTGACAGTGGCGGCATGGTTTTGACCCGACTTCGGATGTGCTAGTAGAGGAGGCAGACATCCCCATCTCAATCTGCTTTTCGGGTTTACGGAGGGAGTACCTTCCACTTCTCTCTAGGATTGGTTTCGCCATCGGTTAGCATCAGGATTGGTTCCACCAGGGCAGCATCAGTAGCTGCCAAGGCGGCTGGCATCCTTTCAGTTCGAGTTTTGGTCAGAGATACCCACACGCTCCCGAAGGTCATCCTTCTACCTCGGGTGAGTGGGGGTTTGTTTAGACAGAGTGTGGAGTACTCGGTCTCCCGAACCAGTGCTTCATTTGCAGATAGATGGGCCACCTCGCGAAGGTCTGTCCACGGAGGAGGCCATGACCTACACCTCAGCCTCAGCCCCAGCCTGCCAAGGCTGGGCCGCAGCCACAGCCAGCGGCACAGTGCACAGATTCAGAGCCACCCTCCGAGCCTGGGGCTCCAGCGGAGGAGGGGTGGTAGCAGGCCCGTGGCCGTCAACGCCAGGGGCCACAGCGACAGCCTGGCACTCAGAGTGGCCCTCACATGCCTACTTAGCAGCAGTGGGTTCCCACGGGGAACCGCTTTGGTCCTTTTGAGCAGGAGGAGCCCCCTACACCAGCATCCACCTCCGCTTCACCCTCGCCAGCCGCCCCCCCTTCAGAGTTCCCCTCCTCCTCCTCACCCCACCCCCCCCGTCCACTCCACACCTCGCCCCCCTGCCTTTGTCGCCCCACCCCGCTTATCTTCTCCTCCGCTCCCCCTGCTCCTTCTCCCCCTCCTCCCGCTTCAGTACCACAGTCGACTCAGGAGACTGGTCCCTCACAGGCAGCTAGGAGATCTCTTGGCAGCACTTTTTCCATGAGTCGCCTAGCGAGAGAGGGTCAGCCTTTCTTGTGGCCCCCTCTGCAGATTCAGACATCTTTCCTTGCAGCTATCCCTCAGGGTCTGACGAGCATTGATCTCCGACGCCGCTGGGATTTCTTCGATTACGGGTTCACTCGCTTTCTCGGCGATTCCGCAGTAGACCACGAGGCAGCCTGCTTCAGGGTCCATGCTTTGTTCCTCGTCGCTAGGAGACACAGGCCTTGGACTCAGCAGTTGGTTTCTCTTTCCCCCTCTGTGGTAGGACCGAGATAGAGTGGTCCCTCGACTCAGTGGTGGGATGGTTGCATACACAGGTTCTCGAGTTCTCTCACCACATGGAAGAACTTGGAGTTACAAATTTGCTGTAGACTTTGTGGCCACTGGCCAAGTTTGCGGTGACACCCCCAAATTCAGCAGGATGTAGGCACATTGTGGGGTACTTTTTTGCTGATACGCAGTGTTTTCCTTGCTATGTATACATTCATGAGGACTCCTGGACAGAGGAGGTTGCTTTACGCACGGCTCCCTCTGCTTGGGCTTGGGCCAGGCACTCACTACAGTCTCGCCTATCTAGAGGACGCTCGGATGCGGATTACTCCCCATTCAAGCCAGCCTCGAAGATAGCCCATCTTGTAGCTGCGGCAACATCTGTTCTCTCTCATTCCCCATGAGGATTGTCTCGTGGAACGTGTAGGGACTAGGTGGGCCCCAGTTTCAGCGACAGCAAGGTTGATTGCGTCAGGAGATTGAGCGTTGCCTTGTGGGAGGAGAGATTGATCTCCTTATGCTTCAGGAGCACCATTTGTCTGAGAGCCACATTCGGCGATGTGGTCAGATTTTGCGTGGACGTTATGATACCTTTTGGTCAGCTACTTTTGAACCTAGAGGATCTAGGGAGGGGTATGTATGACTATTGCGGATTCATTGCAGCAGGCCATTGTGGGCAGAGGGATAATTGTGCCAGGCAGGGCTCAGTGGATCACTATGCAGGTTCAAGGTGGCCTTGTGGGCTTCCTGAACATCTATGCACCCAATGTGGCGAGTGCTCGTGCAAAGTTTTGGTCACAGATTGTTGAGTCCTTACCACAGGTTGACGATTGGTGTGTAGGAGGGGACTTCAACATGTTGGAGGACCCTTTTGACAGGATTAGAGGCAGCAATGCTACTGTGCATGGAGTTGAGTTAGCAGCTTGGGAGAGGTTGTGTATGACTTTAAGGGTCTCGGATACATGGCAGCATTCTAGCTTTGTGAGGCCTCTAGAGAGTCTTGCCTTCTCTAGATCGGACCGCAGAGTGGGAGGAGTGAATCTATCGCGGATAGATCGCTTCTACACTAGTGACTACTTCAGTGACCTGGGGGGATCCGTGGGCATCCTGGCAGGGACTTCCTTCTCGGACCATGCACCAGTGATCCTCACAGTGGAAGACAGGCAGAGGAGTGGGAGAACAATGCTTCACATCCCAGAGAGGGTCTTGTTGGACTCAGCACTCAGAGAGAGGGTAGAGGCTCTCTGGACAGAGGGCATGGACAGCCAGGCTCTACCTGCAGACAAAGTGGCCTTAGGCCTAGCTCAGCTTAGCCACTTTTTTCTCCAGGAGTCTCTGGCTCGACGGGCTGCAGCGAGAGAGGAGGAGCAGCGTCTCAGACAAGGCATTGCTTCACTACAGAGGATGTAGGAGCAGCATCCGGACAGTCCATGGTTGGAAGAGCAGTTACAGCAGGCTCGACAGGAGCTTGCTTGCACAGAGGAGAGGCGTCATGAGTTTTCCTTTCACTGATATGCATCTCAGTGGACTCAGGTGGGTGACAGAGTTACAGGTGCCTTCTTTGAGACAGTGGGACCTCGGCACTCACATGCCAGTTGAGGAGACCCGATGGGTTAGTTGCTTGTGAGCCCGAGGATATGCGTACAGTTGCTACTGACTTTTACCGTGAGTTACTGTCGGCTGAGCCCCAGTCAGAGCGACAGGATGCATGCAGGGAGCAGGTTTGGGCGTAGATTCCTTGTCTTGTTACTGAGGAGATGCGCCAGAGGCTAGAGATGCCTCTTCAGCTTGAGGAGCTGCACACGGCTCTTAGGGCCCTCCCTCGTGGTAGCTGTCCCAGTGAGGATGGGCTGACTCCCAGCTTCTTCTTGGAGTACTGGGACCTGCTTGGCCCTGATCTTTGTAGTGCCTTTCAGTACATTCTGCACATAGGAGTGATGCCAGATAGCATGAGTGAGGGCTTGATTTACCTTATTCCAAAGCAGGGTGGCTCCTTGGATGAGATTCGACAGTGGTGCACCATCACCATCCTTCTCTCAGCCTACAAAATTCTTGCCAAGGCTCTGATTTTGAGGATTCACCCACTTTTGGAGAGCCTTATACATGGGACTCAGACAGGTTTTGTCAAGTAACGCAGTATCCTTGACAACATCTTCACTTTTTGGGAGGCTTCTGCCCTTGCACGGCTCCGTGGGGAGGACCTTGTGATTCTTCTTCTCGATTTTGAGAAGGAATACGACAGAGTTGACTGGGACTTTCTAGAGGGCACGCTACGCAGGATGGGCTTCTCAGATGCTTGGATCAGAGGGGTGTCAGCTTTGTACAGATAGACTCACAGTCAGGTGCTTTTGGCAGGAGGTAGAGGTGAGTGCTTCATGTTTACACGATCGGTCAGACAGGGTTTTCCTCTTGCCCCTTTTCTCTTTCTGTTCTATGCGGAGGCAATGAGTAGATTTTTGGTGTCACAGCAGGTTGGTCTGAGAGGCTTAGCACTCCCTATACAAGGAGATGAGCTTCTGGACGCTGAGTTTGCCGACGACTCAGCCTTGTACTTAGAGGGCCAGGAGGCCAATCTACACAGATGTGAGCAGGCTTTGGAGACCTTCTCCTGTGCATCGGGCGCATTGATCAACTGGAGAAAGACAATGGCTTTCTCGGTTGGCAGTGCTCCTGTGCCAGATTGGATGCTAGGAGAGGGTTGCAGGTGGATTCCTCCAGGGACTGCAATTCGGTACTTGGGTTGTCAGGTTGGTTTGAACTTGTCCCCCGAGTAGCAGATTTCTCCTCTTCTCCTGTCCATCACGAGAAAGCTGTTACATTAGAGCTCAGCACGACTTTCGTTGGCTGGTAGAGTAGTAGTTGCCAACCAGGTGTTGTTGGAAACTATGTGGTACATCACTTCTTGCTGGATCTTCTCGAGTTCTTGTATCAGCCAGGTAGAGAGGCTGATCAGGAACTTTCTTTGGTCAGGTCGCGATACTCAGATTGCTCGAGCCAAGGTGGCTTGGTCGGTCACCACACTTCCTTGTTCTCAGGGAGGGCTTGGGATCATTGATCCTGTACAACAGAGCAGAGCCCTTCTTGGGAAGTTTGTCGTCAGAGGACTTCTTGCAGGCGAGGAGCCCTGGAAGGAATTCTTGTTGCAGAGGCTTCATGACAGGGTGCCTCAGTCAGGAGGCCCTTGGCAACCTTCGACTAGATGGATCTTTACAAAGTTGCACCGAGTTGGTTTGAGCAGGAGACTGGAGGACAGATTCGCTGTGAGTTCGCTTCGATCTTGGGAGCTCTTACGGCATGGCCTAGGGCAGAGACAGCCGACGTGCACGGAGAAGAGCCTACGGCAGCCCCTCGTCTAGAACCCCATGGTTAGCACTCAGAGAGGCCACTTGGTTGGGAGTCGCCCTCATGTTTCTTGGGGTCCCATGGCGGCAGGTCCAGTGCGTTCTCTAGGTGACTGGCTAGAGTTCACAGGTTTGTCAGAGGAGGTGCAGGATGTCCAGCTACAGGGCATGAGAGGGGTGCAGAGCATGTGTCAGGACATCTCAGAGTCAGTTACAGCTGAGTGGCTCACGCCTCTCGAGCCAGTAGCACCCCGGTGGATGGGAGTATTCACACGACTGGAGGTTCTCATTTCAGTCAGGGATTGCTCAGAGACTGTCCCAGCCCTGTTCTTCAAGCTTCAGGGTGGGGGACGATTACAAGGAGTTGCAGTAGAGGCCCCGCAGGTAGCAGAGTGTTGTTTCCAGAGGATCCGAGTTGTGGGCATCTGTGGGAGGACTTGCGTCATAGACCCTGACCCAGCAACTCTTGAGACTCGACACTGGAGGCTTTGGGATTGGGAGTGTTGTCCACTGGCACGAGTACAGTGGGATCCTGGTGAGTGGCTATGGAGGGACCCCTTCTCTTCTGCAAACCCCCCAGGAGTCCCCTTCTTTCAGTACACTGTTCGTCTTGGACATCATATACTTGCAACACAGAGAGAGGCCTGCCCCACTGCAGCACGTCATTGGCAGGAGGAGGGCCTCACAGTCAAGTTCTTGGCAGCTTTTTGGAAGAGGCTGTGGGACTCCAGACAGCCGAGGCACGTCACTTTGTTCCAGTGGTTGGTTGCACACAGAGCCACAGCAGTAGGGAGCTGGCTTGTGCATAGTGGTCTCTCGGCCGCATGTGCAACCTGTGACCAGTTGGTGGAGAGTCAGCGTCACTGTCTGTGGGACTGTCCCTCGGCCCAGCAGGTGTGGCTACGTGTTCTTCGACTGATGCCTGCCCTCTCCACGGCTCGACAGTACACTTGGGGGGAAGCGGCTTGGTCCACCCTCACGGGCCCAGCACTTCAGTTTGAGCTATCTTCCACCAGTAGGATGATAGTGATACAGGGGGGGCGACCTACACTCCTGCCTGCTACAGAGATTACTCCATAGGAGTGCTGCAGTGAAAGAGAGGAGTGTCGGAAGCTCATCAGCGGCCTAGCTCTCTGGTTCATCTGGCGAGCCCGCTGTTTCCGCATCTTTGAGGCTCATCCTGTGCCACCAGCAAAGATTGTTCGTGACTTTTGGCTAGAGCTGATCCATACTCTCAGAGGACAGCTTGAGGGACTACAGGGCAACTCGGACCGCATGCGAGAGCTCGGCGAGGCTTTTCTTTGACTCTAGCACCTTGGGCCTTTCTACACCATAGTCCAGGGGGTGCTCAGATGGCACTACTGTCCACCTGTGTGGCTCTTCCCTCCTCCCATCTCTTGATTTAGCCTCATTGTATATATACTGTTTTTTCATTGGGAGAGTGTCCCCATCATGCTTGTTGAAGCCCTCTCTCACAGAGGTGGATGTAGCCCTATGGGCAATTTTCATTAACTAATAGAAGGATCTATTTCTCGGAGATAAAAAATAAATAAAAAAATTATGAGGGCATAAACAGCTTTGAAAGGGGGTAAAACTACAGGTCACCCACTAGAAATACTCCTTGAACGCAGAGTGTGAATTTCCAAGCTCCGGATCCAGAATCTGCCTGAAAAGTGCGCGCGTGTGCGATTACGTGAGAACGCACGAAACCTTGCTTTGATACCAATTGAAGTCGCGGAGTGGAGCTTAGATCAACCCACACACACACACACACACACACAAAGCTTACACAGTACGTAGAGAATTCGTTGAAGGGTTATCACCCAAATCTTATTATTCACACAAGTATGAGTGAGTATATACAAAGAGTTAGTGATAAGCGAGTTAGGCGACCGGCCGGCCATATCCATATAAGAGGCCACTTGGGCTTTAATCCCAACTTTCTGCCAGTTTAGTGATCCAAATCTTCTGTGCCTTTACAAAAGTTGATTGTACACATGCAATGAGTCAATGGTATGAACCTTGGTCAAATCTGAGCTAAAAGTTAATAATCGCAATTATTAACTTCAGGCTTGAAATGAACACTTTTTTGTAATTTTTTCAAAGACAATCTTTACATGAGCTATTTTAAGCCTATAAATCCAATCAAAACTGAATTTGGCCTAAAATATCGAGAAAAAGTAAATAATCTAAGTTCTGGCCAAGTCTTGAAATTTTTACCTCGAAGTGTTCTTGAGCTTACCAATTGGTTTAGACAACTTTTTAGCTTACTCCCCAGTCGGATTGAGTGGTTTCAAGTCTTTTCGTGCTATTTCTAGACGTAGACCTGAAATTCTGCAACTTCCAATAACACTCACAATGATTCTTTCAGAGAGAGCAATGTTCTGAAATCCACCTCGGATCTTACTTACCCTACTCATAGATTCTCATGCAATGGGGTTGTGGAAAGTGTCCACAAACACTCGTTTTCTCGTCTTTTATGGTTTTTTGAGCATTGATCTTAAGACTTGTTTCGTCTATCAACCATTCTCAAAATCCTAATCTAATCCTACAATCCTACAATCCTAAAGGCACTCAACAAGTACGATTACCTCCAAGCTACCTCTACATAGCAAAAGACGACAATCTTAGGCTATGCGGTTTCTAAAAGAAAGTTTTGACTCTAGGCAATCCTAGAGGAAGTTAAAGGATAACTTCACAAGACGCTCATGTCTCTCCCTAGTTTAGGTCTCTTCAATCCTCAGTAGCGGCGCCAAATGTGAAACGCATGTCTAACCTCACCATCCTATCTTCTTGAAGTATTAGCGAGAACCACGATTCCATGTGCATGTTCTAGAATCAGCAGGTATTCACTTTCACTTGCACAGATTCTAAGTTGATTGTCCTTTCCTTTCTTGTAGAGTTGATTTTCAATTAAATTAAAGTCTCGAGCCTCCAACTCTATAGCCCTTTTTCGCGCTTTTGTTATGTTTTCAGGAAATGTCCTTGTTGTTAAGAAATCAATGATATATTGACTCCGTGCAGGTGCAATGTTTACCTGAAACAATGTCACGTGATCCACCGGTCATTTGGCACTACATATAGTACAATTGTTAACATAAGCATGTGTGTCAGCATACATAGTTGGCCAATAAACTCCTAAGTGTTTCAATCTTTGGTGTGTTTTCATTGTTGAACAATGAAATGCACAATCCTGGATGTGTGCTTCTTCAAGATAACATTCAAATTCCTATGGATTTATACATAATCGTAGAATTTGGTCCGAGCCTAGATGGTACAGTCGTCCTGTAATCAACTGAAAGTTTTTTGTTTGTCGAAATGTTTGTTGTTTGGATCTGTCTTTTTTGTTATCAAATCTACCTCCAAAGGAAAGAATGCTAACAATTTCTTGAGACCATGTGGGTATCATTTCAATATTGAAAAGATAAGCATCAGGTATGTCATCGTCTACTCCTTCAGGAGCTTCCCTGTTTTGTAGCCTTGAAAGATGATCCGCCTGTAGATGAGTTTTACCCTTTTTTACTACCACTGTGAAGTCAAACTCTAGCAATATAATAAACCAACGTACAATTCTCCCAGTATTGCATGGTTTATTCACTAGATACAAAAGAGCTTGATGATTTGTGAAGAACACAAATTTGTTTACAAGCAAGTAATGCCGAAATTTCTTTACAGCATAAATTATTCCTAATCCCTCTCTTTCAGTGGCGGTGTAGTTCTTTTCTGCACTATTTAGCTGTCGGCTCGCATAACAAACTGGGAAATCCATTGTTCCGTCTCCAGGCTGAGCCAGAATACTCCCAATTGCATATGCAGATGCATCAATGTGAACATGGAATATCTTTTCCCAATCTAGTGCTTTAAGTACAGGTGCTGATACAAGGTTTTCCTTAAGCTTTTGGAATGAAGTTTCACACTCCTTAGTCTAGTCGAAAGTGACTAATAAGCGATATAGAGGTTGTGCAATGACCACATACATATATATGAATCTTTGAATATCCGCGGTGTCCCATGAAGGATTGTACTTGATTGGCATTAGTAGGCTTGGGCAAGTCTACTATGACTCTAATTTTGTGTAGGTCACTGGTTATGACATTTCTTGAGACAATATGTCCTAAGATGCGGCCTTGCCTAACCATAAAAATGAACTTTTTCGGGTTGAGAAAGACTCAATATGTTCTGCACTTCTCAAATACCTTTTGTAAATGGTCAATATGTTCTTATCGTATAAGAGAGTGTACACAGAGATCATCCATATATATTTCTAAGAATATTCTCAGGTATTCTTTGAACGCATGAGTCATTAACCTTTGGAAGGTAGCTGGTGCATTGGTTAGGCCAAAAGGCATGACTCTATACGCATATATTTCCCACTCTGTGGCAAATGCTGTTTTGTGTTGATCCTTTATTGCAATTTTCAATTGGTTATACCCCAAAAACCCATCTAAAAAGGAATAAGCCCGTTTTCCAGCCACCCTCTCAAGCACATGTTCTGTGATCGGCAAGGGAAATTATCCCTTATTGTGGCAGCGTTCACTTTTTTGAGGTTCACACACACAAACACGAAACTTTCCGTTCTTTTTGGGGACAACCACAATGGGTGACACCCAATCTGTATGCTCAATTTCATAGATGAATTCAGCATCCATCAGCTTGTCAATCTCTTCTTTGATTCGTTTAGCAGATGTGTCATTATATGTGAAGGGCGCTGTTTGCTAGGTTTGGCATCTGATTTCAAAGGAATTGTATGTTGGCATATCGATAGATCAACTCCTTTGAGGTCTTTGTAGGACCATGCAAACAAATCTTTATACTTCTTGAGAAGTTGTGTTAGCCTTTCTTCTTCTTCAGGCTCTAAATCATTTGCTATATAGACAGGCTGAGGCTCTTCGCCTAGCACAGCGAGGTCTATCTGTTTTGCATTTTCCGGCCCATCATAAGATTCTTGGTTTATTCTTTCCCTTACCGGTGGCGTCATTACGATTTTTCTATCTTGGATAGTGAATTTTTGATAATGGGATGGTACATTCATGTTCCCTTTTTCTGAATTCTCCCTCCCTTCACTTTCTTCTTCAGTAGTCCATACCTCTCGTAATGACCGTTTTAGTTCTTGGTTTTTCTTTTTACACTCCATTTGGGTCCACTCTAGATCTTTGGTCTTTTCCTGTTTTGATTGTTGAGATTTTCTTGATTTTGTTTCTGTTTTAGTCTTTCGTGCTTGTTTTATTTCCTCATGTGTCCTTTCCCTTCGAACTCTTGAGAATGTTCCGGATATTTGGTCTTTTACACAATCCTCTACCTTGACAAGCACTAGATAGTGAGTTTTATCTTTTATCCTGGGCATTAGGTTCTCTCTAATTTTGTTTTCTTCTCTTTTTTTTCTATAGCATTCCTGGTGTCTAGGATGTTGATTTGCAAAATCATAAAACTTGATATTCACGGTTGTCTCCCCACGCTCGCTTGAGCTGTCTGAACACTTGTTATCTGCATCGTGACTTAATTCCAGATGCTCAGAGGAGTCATAAAACTCTTCTTGTTCTGGTGAGTCTACATTCTCATCTCTTGTTGGTATAAGGTTTACCATGTAATAGGGTATCACATCATAGCCATCCTTATCGCAAAATTTTGTCGTTGGGCTATCTGTAATGGTACAAACATCCAATGTTGCTAGTATGTGTTCCCATTCCAGAGGTTCTAAGGCATCTTCGGAAAAAGATTCCGGAATGTAATCCTTGTCCTCAATAGCTCTTTCTAAGATGCATTCCTCTCTTTTTAAGCTCCCACAATGTGAAGCTCCGCACATCCATAGCTCTTTTTTTTTCCCTAACCATGCTGGGAGTTCAGACCTTGCCAATGTAGCTGAATCAAACTCTTCCATTGGTGTCTGGTTCACATCCTTGTAACTATGGTCTTTTAGGTATATTTTGGTTGTAGTCTCCCCACGTCTGAGGTATATGTGGTAGTAACCCCAATCCTGGACCATCTTTAATTGTTTCATGAATGGTCTTCCCAAAATGATCTCGTAATTGTTCTTTTGTTGAAATCAACTATTGCAAATGTATGCTCATACTCGATTCCGCAAGAGTTGACAATTACTTTTTCTAAAAGTCCTAGAGGCTTTTCCATGAACTCGTCTGCCAGTTGCAATCTCATTCTGGTAGATCTCAAAGCTGGTTTTCCCCATTTTTTCCAGATTTCTTTGGTGGCGATAGCGACTCCCGCTCCACTGTCAAGAATAGATTTGGAAACTACTCCTTGGAATTCTACTGGTAGTGTGGTATTTCTATCTTCTCCCTCGTAATATTCTCCAACCTTGTTTAAAGGTACTGGCCTATCCTTCTCCTGTTGCCTGTGCAGCTGTTGGTGGTCCTGTACTTCCAATCATGCTCCAAGGTTCTGGCGTTGGGGGTACTTCCGGTGTATAATAGACAGGCTTTGCTGCATATCCATTGGAATCATCGTAATATGCATGCATAGATACCAAAGCCTTCTCTTCTGGTTCATTTACCGTTGGTGTGTATCTTATGCCTATAGGTCTTACTCCTGGTAGGGGTGGTTGTTGCCCCAATATTGGTTGTGGTCTTTCAACACCTACAGGTCCTGGTAGGTTGCCTGCTTCATACCTAGGCATCGGTGGAAGTTAAGGAGATGCAACCTGAGCTTGGGGAGAGTATAGTCGCTTTCTCACATATCCCTTGTTATAATAACATTCCTCCGTCACATGGTTTTTCCTTTTTTGTTCGATAGCACACCACTTCGGCTATTTAGCTTGAGGCTTGGCATACATATTAATTTGCTTTAGCACTTCCTCTACAAGCTGCTCCTGGCTTACAACTACTCCTTTCGGTGTTGTCTTAGCGGACTTGCTTCCACTTTGTTGTGAGGATGAATCGTCATCAAGATCCTTGAATTCACCCTCCTTGTAGACCGCACAATTATCTACAAGGTAAAGATCTTCCTTAGTTAACTCATTTAACGTCGTGCTCTTCTTCATATGTAAGTCCTTCTGAAGATCTGCGTTCCTTAGTCTTTGAATAAATATAAGCATAAGTCTGGATTGAGTTGGTAGTTCTTCCATAGGGCAGAACTTCACATATCTTTTTAGTCGTAAGGCTGCTTTTTGCACAGATTCCCCTTCTTTCTATTTGAATTTATGGATTTGTGAGACTGTATTATGAGCTATCCCCCTTTGTGAGAATTCCTCAATAAACTCGTCAAAAACTTCCTCCATAGACTCGAAATCTCTACGCTCCACAGAGTCAAACCAAGTAGCGGCATCCTCCTCTAGAGTAAGCCCAAACCTTGCAAATTGAGTAGGGAAGTCCAACACTTCTTCAGCTCCAATTACACGCACAAAGGCTGCTACATGATCCCTAGGGTCTCTGTTTCCCGTGTATTTCTTGTTTACCCATTTTTGCACCTGAGAAGGTCTAATTCTATGATGGTCTATAAATCTCATCATTGGTTCTCCTCGTCCTACTCGATATACCTCCTCTAGCCTTCGGTAGTGGGAGGTTTCCTCTCCCATAGGTGCCTCTAAGCCATAATTTTTTATGGTTTTTGCAAGAGGTGGTTCATCTCTTCGAACTCGTTCTATGGGTTCTCTTCCACGTTGTGCCGACTCTTGAGTTTTTTGCTTACTCTCGCCTTGATATTGTGAATAGAGTGGTGGTTCTTGTAAATCTCTTAGTCCTCTGGTAGTTGGATAACCATCTCTATTTTGGTTTTTTTCTAATGTCGCACTTTGTTGAAGCCATGCCTGCAATGATGGTTGGGTTGCTTGTTGGTTTTGGTTGTTGAACGTTTGTTGTCGGTTAGAATGTGATGTTGTCTCGTACTCTTTTGCAAATGGATTTGTTGACTTTCTAGGGGTATAGGTGGACCTTGGTACCTCTTCGGGGGCATATATTGATGTTTCTGGACCTGTTGCCTTTTCTAACTCCTCTACGAGGATTCATTTGTATTCTCGCCCGTACTGTCAACAAAAATGATATCCTTCCTTGTAGCAATTTCATAAGAGAATAAGTAAAGAACCTTGTCTTTGCTTAATTCATTTGGGTAGGGTTCTTTGCATCGAAAATAAGAGACTACTCCCTCGCTCTCATGCTTGTAAATTCCCACATTCTCATTATAGGTAGAGACCCTGGTTGTTTTTTTATCATACATAAAAAGAGCTCCAGGTCAATCAATTTTTGGAGGCGGCTATTGAGCTTCTTAGACCATTTTTCCTTTTGCCACATTATCTCTATATCTATTGTAATCCTCAGGGTTACTAACTATTAGATAGTGGTTTCCCTTTTTGTCTCGGAATCTATCTCCATCATCATAGACTCGAATTATCTCAAGTCTCTAAGAAGGTCTTTCTTCTATACAAATACACTTGCATCCCCGATAGTCAGAATAAACTAGGGCTCCCCTAGAGTTTGTTCCTTCTAAGAAGATTATAGTGAACTTGGCATCGTTCAAAGGGTTCTGGGAGGTACTTTCTCCTAGCATTGGTCCTTCACTGGAGAAATCTCTTGGCTGTTGACTACCCATCATGAAGGACTTATCTGATGAAGTTTCAGTATCACTACCCTCCTCAATGATCGGTGCTAATGGATCTAGCCTTGCCTGAGTTACACTCTCCTCAGTGGACACTAAGCTACCCTGATCACCTGTCACTTTTGGTCTCTAGGAATGTGTCTTTCTGATCTTAAATTCATCAAACTTAGCAATGCAATTTATCACAAATCCAACCACTCACTTGGCAAGGGATCAGTTTCCGTACAACTTCTTGCCTTGCCGCTGAATATACCTATACACAAGCGTTTAATTTCGGCAATTGAATCAAAGAATTTAACCGCTAGAGGTGGTCTTAGTAATGATTGGTATAATTGGAGGGTTAAACTCAACCACTACTGTACTCTATACATTTCGGATGTTCTTAATTAGGTCTGCTAATCTGGAACTGTACACCACCCAAGTGTTTATCAGTCTAGAGGTAAAGTCTCGCGTAAGTGCTGTGTTTTGGATGAAATTTGCACTATAAATTCCCCTTGATGTGCTGAGTCCACAACTGTTCTCACTTTTTTGATTTGGACACCTATAAGCTGGTCAACTGATCAAAAATATGTTCTAGCAACCTGATGTTGATCTGATCAGACAAATCAACTCCAATTTGGACCAAAATTGACTAGGAGACTTGCCTAAGGTTCTACAACACCTTGCTATGCCTACAATCAAATTTTGACTTCAATATCATGCAGTAGACATCCTACGTGTAGCATGTCTAACTGCTCAAAATTGCTTCAAATTCAAACCACAGACTCCTCTTAAGGTGTTAATCACTCTGGTATGCTCAAGGTTAGTTTTGGAGTGCTAAATCACTGTGAACACATCCTACATGTAGGAGGTCTAATTGCTCTGTTTCACTCCAAACTTGAGACACAACCTCCCCTTGATGTCAACAACCCAATGCTATGCTTAGATTTTAGTTTGGATTTCAAAAGACCCCAATTTTAGCTATTCTAGACTTTTTTCAGTCAAAAATGCTAAAGTCTGCTTAAAACCCAATTTTCTCACCCAATTGAGATGAAACCTTTCTCATGCACTCAATAAATCATGTAGATCATGCTCATGAAGCCATCCTATGGTTTTGGTCTTAAAATAATGCCTTGGCACAATTTGGGTAGGATGTCTGGCAATTTCCTTTCTTTTGGCCTTATCCTGTCAAGATCTAGTCAATCTTCCACTTTCCAGGTGAAAATAGGGTAATTGCTACCTTCTAAACACACTGGTCAACTCAGATTTTCAAAATTCTCACCAGAACACCCTGTAGACATCCTACACGTAGGATGTCTACTGCTCCTTTTCTCATACTAAAGTGCTACTTTTCCTTCCCTATGCTCTCAGCAAGTGCCAATATTCCTTACAAGTGCAAAACCATGCAATTTTCTCTCAATTTAAACCTGTTCTGAACTTTTACGTTTTCTGAGTTTGACTTTTAGCTTTTGGGCAATCCAATAAGGGTAAAGCACTCAAGTCTATATGTTACTGCGGTGAAACCCACCCTCTAAACACACAGGTGACCTCAGTTTCCCCAAATTCCCTGCTAAAATCCCCCTGGAGACATGCTACACGTAGAATGTCTACTATCTTAAAATTTTATTTTTTTTTGATAGAAGTACTCCCTATGCTCTGCAACTCTCTCAGAAATACTCACAGAAACGTTTGAACTTCAATTCAGCTTCTAATCACTCTTTTCCGTCTTTTACAGCTCTTTGATAATCCTAACATAAATTATAACATGCATGAAGTACTCCAGATCATAAATCATGATGTCCTACTTACCCTACTCCTACTCATCATGTGAGATGGTGATTTTGGTGTCTGATTTTGGTGTGTTGGTTGCTTCCTAGCCTCCCTGGACTCTCAAGATATCCTTTCACCGCCTCTACCACTCCAACTCCTACTCTCCTACTTAATACTACCTAAGTTGAAGGATATAGGCCAGACACTCGCTCCCTAGACTCCTCCTACGACCTAGAGAGTCCCCCACCCTCTAATCCTATCTAAATGTAAAATAAGACTCTGGAAATCCAGAGAATCCCTATCCTCAAGGACTAGTATCGGTCACCTACCTAGGGTTTTTGTCCTCGGCAGTGGTGCCAATGTTGGCGAATACGCCGCGATGGACGTCAGCACAGCGAGAACTCACCTAACAAGATTTTTCAGCTAAGGATGAAGCTCGACCCGCAGGCGCGTGGAAGCAAGCATAGGGTGTCAACCTACACTTGACCGACTACTACTTCCTACAGAGGTCTCTACCCAATGTCTAAGTTACAAGCTTCAAGAGTACACAAGAGGAGATTTCCTACAACGCTTTCCAGAGCCAAATACCCATCAAACGTTCTCGAAACACTACAAAACTTGAAGGAAACCCTATTAACACCAATAGGTCTCTCTCTCTAAGGTCCGTGAACCAAAACTCCAACCCTAAACATCTGGTGCAAAATCACGTAGGATGTCTGGTTGAAATTTGCAAGTCGAAGTTTGTGAAAACTAACATGCCTAATGTGTAGCTCTCATTATTGTGAACACGTGGATATGCTGAAATGCAAAAACAGACAACGTATGCTCACAGAATCACCAGATATAGCTCGTGGGTCGATCTCACAAAACCGGGCATACACCTACGATGTAGGTGTTGGCACGTACCTCTCTTCGGGGGCAACACACTACACTTCTCTGCACTTGATTCCAACCACCAGTGCACGTGTAGCGTCAAGATAAAACTATCACTCTCTCTTGTACACAGAGTACGCTCAACTCACACAGACAAAAAAACTTATGAAAAATGAAAAAGGTCCCTTGTATTAAGGTCAAAAGTGGTATAAATACCTTACAATCTCAGACCCTAATGTTCCAATTTAACCATTTACTCAGTCTAAATGTAAAAAATGGGATACAATTCGGAAGCTTCAGCAAGCCCCACTATTTACAAAGGTGAAATGACGGTTTCTTCTCAATTAAGGAATAATTACAAAGGAAATTAGTATCCCGCCGGGCAATCATCCTCCGTTGGGTGTGTCCAACCGCTAGCACATATGTCCTAGCCTCATTCAAAGATTGGTGGTGCCCCTATTGTATACCTCCCATGACGAGGTTATCGTGCACAGTCTTGGTGTAGAGGCCACTGGGTCTGTTTTTGCACCTCCACCTCTCAGCGTTTAGTTTTTTGGAATTTAGTGGGAAATCAAAAGAAAGTGCCAAAGGTTTCATTGAGAGAATGGAATTTGCTTTCCTTCTTGCTGGGACAAGCAAGACCCAGCGTTGGTGCCACGAATCTTCTACTTTTGTTTGAAAGGAGATGCTAGGGAATGGTTGGAAGGCTACAAAAAGGAGCTACAATCAGCCCAACCTCCCTTCTCATGATGTGAATGCTTTTTGCAAGGATATGCAAGAGGTTGTAGGTCTTATGAAAAATCTTAGTGTGCATATGATGGGAGGTGGAAGAGGTCAAAGCTATGGATATGGGCGTGGCTCTGGAAGCAATGAGGGGTTTACAGGTGGTAGAGAAAAAGGCATGGTTGGAAGAGGGGATATGTTTCAATGTTATAATTGTGGTGAATGGGGTCATTAAATCCCTCAGTGTGACAAGCCAAAGAGAATGGGTGGTGACATGTTTCCTCTTCCTTCACAAATTTCTTCTTGAGCTCAAGATTATGGTATTGAGATTAAAGGGGAATCAGGGCCAAGTGGCTTGACAGTTGAAGAGAAGGGGGAAAAAAAGGTGGTAAGCATAATCCATTTGGAGAAGAAAGAGGATGATTTGAGAGTTATGGTCATGCAGGTAGGTAAGAGGGTTACAAGAGATCATAAGATGAGTGATGCAAGTCCCAACCATAAAAGAGGGAAACAGGTTGAAACATGTATATGTAAAGAGAAGAAGAAGATAAAACCCAAGTAACATTACAATGCATCGGACTTTCCTTTGGGAGAAGGGCAACCAAATTATAGCTTAAGGGCTGATTTGGTAAGTAGAAATGCTGATGTTACCTTTGGTCAACTCATGGAGATGTGTCCTAAGTTAAAGAGGCAATGGAAGTATATAGTCAACCCTATGAAGAAGGAGCTTGCAAGGGGGTATGTGAGAGTCCTATCTTTGAATGAGCTACCTGACATATGCCCTACTATGGATGCATGGCATAAGAGGAAGTGCATTGGAGAGGCTTATATTGATGGAGGTGCACAACTATGTGTTATTACTCAATCTTGTGTATCAAAGTTGGGACTCAACATGGTGAAGAATTCACGTTTTTGCATAAAGCTTGCCAACCAATCAAGGGTGAAGTTCTTGGGGGTTATAAAGGACTTGGAGGTGGATGTATTTGATGTTAAAGTGCTGGTAAATTGTCATGTTATGCCTGAAGGTTTGGTGCTTTCCCTCTTATCCTTGGAAGACCATGTCTACAAGAAACCAAAGTTATACAGGATTGAGGACATGGTACCATCACTCTCTACAATAGAAGGGGTGATAAGAAGAGGTTTGACATGGCTAGCAAGAAATCTTTGGATACCGATTTTGATGACCAAAGTGATGAAGAAGATAATGGGGATGATGGCAGTAGTGAAGTGGAAGATAGCAGAGTGACAGTGTTCTAGATGTTGCCTCCTTGTTTCTTGAAGAAGATCATGATGAGAAAAAATGATTTCTTGGCCTTATGGATAATGAGGATATCTCTGGTCCTTATGAGAAAATTGAAGAGCTGAAGCAACCCAAAGTTCAACCTAATGTCAAATAGGAGTTGATACAAGGTATGATGTCTCTCGACTTGACTAGTCATGAGAAGGGTGAGTACCTACATATGATACAACAATTTTTTCATTTATTCATCACTTATTATGAGGAAATTAGAGGCTTCAAAGGAGAGGAAATTCACATTCCAATCAAGGAAGTAGCTCAGCCTGTACGCCAAAAGCTAAGGAGAATGGGACAGGTACAACTTAATGCTTTAAAGGAAGAAGTAGATAAGCTTCTCAAAGCAAGCTTCATATGTCCTGTGAGTACTGCAGAATGGGAGAGTCATGTTGTTGTCACACCCAAGAAGGATTGAAAGTGGAGGATATGTGTTGATTTTAAGCCTCTAAATGCAGCTATGAAGAGGGATCCATACCCTCTTCCTTTCATAGGTGACATACTTGATTGTATTGCAGGGCATCAGAGGTATAGTGTATGTGATGGATTCTCTAGATATTTTCAGCTCACCTTGGCTTTAGAAAATCGAAAGAAGACCACATTTTTCACACCATGGGGATGATTTTTTTTATTGTGTGCTTCCTTTTGATCTTATCAATGGCTGTATGTGGTACCAAAAGCGTGTCAATAAGTTGTTCTCTCCCTTTCTTGGCAAGTTTGTGAACGATCTTATTGATGACTTTTGTGTTTATAGCTCTAGAAAGGATCATTGTTTCAATCTTGGGATGGAATTGAAGTAATATGATGAAAGTGGAGGTCAACTCAACCCAAAGAAGTGTCATCTTGCTCAACCAAGAGTGAAGTTTTTGGGGCATATGATCTTAGAGAATGGGATTGAAGCGGATCTTGACAAAGTGAAGGCTTTAGTGCTCCTCCCATCACCTAAGGATATAAGAAACTTGATAATTTCATTCAAAAGGTGAATTATATGTCAAGGTTCATTCCCTTGTCCTCTCCTACCACAACAGGTGGAGGTTGCCAAGGCTATTACTGTAGGGATCCCACCAACACTTATCAAAAAACAATTAGCCAGACAAGCTCAGCTAACGCTGGTATTTGGGTACGAACAAGGTTGAGATGATTCAATGGCTTCAGGGCCCCCAAATTCGTGGTCATGGAGGAGCAATTGAAAGTACTTTTTACCTAGCTAAAGGGTTTTGTTCAGTGAGATTCAAAGAGGCCTCTGACGTGGAAAAGATGGCTTGTTACTATTTTGCTCAACTTTGAAACATACTTTGGAGCATGTTTTGAATGCAACAACTTTGGACACTTCGCAAAGATTGCCCCTTGAAGTCTAATGGTACTCCAACTCTGACAGCACACGCCACCAGTGAAATGGAAGCCCAGATGGAAGGGCTGGAGAAGCAAGGAGTTAGTAACGAAGTGGAAAATGCAGAGAGTTTAAAAGGAAGGTATGATGGATGTAAAAATGCAAGAAAAGACTGTGGAGGAATCGATTCCCATGCAACAAATTTCCAAAGGTGTATGCAATAATAATAGATCATTACTCTAGCTGCTGCCCCGAAATTTATGATAGTGACAATGAGGATGGTTGTTCAAGTCCTTGAAAAGAGCCAAAAGGGTGAAGGCAGTGGCAAGAGACTCCAAAGTGCTTCAAGTCGTGAGAACACTTGAGGTGAAAAGTTCTAGTACATCCTCCACCCCACTGAAAGGAGGGGGGTTCATTGTCCCACTGCACAACGGATTTGCAGCACTGGAGGAAAAGAAATCCCCAGACTTGAACCCCCGGATTCTCCTGAGACCAAGGAGGGAGGGGGGGGGGGGGATGATTTGGATGCTGAAGAATTCGTTCCTCTTTCCCAATGAACCCCTCATTAATGATGGAGTCTCTCACTATCCAATCTTGGAACATAAAGAGGTTGAAAACTCGTAAGAGGAGTACCCTTATTTTGGGAGGAAATAAAAAAGGAGAAGGCAGTCAACTACTGGGCCATCCAAGAACACCACTTAGATGCCCATAGCAAGAGAAACCAGGTGCTATGAAAGAAACTAGTATTCTATGGAGAAGGAAGTAACGGTTTCAGTGGCGTCCTTAGTATTGTGGACAAAGAATTGGAGACAAAGTTGGTTCTAAACCACCCATCCGACAGAATCCTGGGGATTAGAATCAGATGGGAAGGGCATCCCTTCACCATTGTGAATGTGTATGGCCCTTGCAATGCAAAGATAGAGCTAAACTATGGATGCATCTTAGAGATGCTCCTATTGAAGGTGAGTAGTTGTTGGTTGGCGACTTCAATATGGTAGGATAGAACAGAATCCTCCAGTTTGCTGGCTGGCTCGGAATGGTCTAAATGGCAAAGTTTGTGCAAAAAATGGGCGATGATCGACTTATGGGAAATCGGTCCATGGAACAGCACGCTTAGGTTCACCTACACGAGCCTCCAGTATGCCCGCACTGCCTCCAGGCTGGACAGATGCTATTGCTCACACCAAGCTAACTAGATACCATCGTTGATGGAGATGAAGGTAGTCCCAACAAAAAGCCTTTCGGATCACATACCTTTGCACATACATTTTAAGAAGAATATAGGGGAGGAGCAGACCCCAAAGGGGGGGGGGGAACTGTTAGTAACAGGGGCACACCTATTCAAAGAACCTCTTTTCAAGAATCTAACCAAGAAAGCACTAGGTAAGCTCAAAAAAGATGTCGACCTCAACAAACACAATGCGTGGGACCTCTTTGCTCAGAGCATCCAGAAAGCAATCAAAACCTCGGGCCCCCGAATCAAGAAAGTTAGAGAGGTACACCTTATGCATCTTACAGAGGAGGTACAGTTGCTTACCTCCAAAAAAGCCAATGGGCTTGCTACTGAGGATGAGCACAAACGATGGCTTGAAGACAAATCTAACCTTGCTGATGAGCAGTTAGAAAATATCAGAAAGGCAAGGCTTCTCTCTAGGGAGAGTGACCTTCAACTTGAAGCCTCTAATCAAGCTCGTGTTTTTAGGGTGTTAAAAATCAAGAAGAGCCGAGGCCACGTCCGCTCGCTCGATGATGAGAAAGGGATAGCATTTAATAACCAGGATGAGATGGTTGGTCTGATGTTGAGATATCTTAGTCAAATCATTGGACGGCCGGACATCCAGTCCGAAGAAGTGGAAGAAGTCAGAGGGTCCTTACTTCATAGTGTCAAGAAGAAGATTCCCCACTCAGAAGCTAATTACTTGGAAAGGGAATTTTCCGAAGATGAATGTTCACTAGCATTGCAAGCCCTTGGCAAGGAAAAGTCCCCTAGTTGGGATGGGATGACGGTGGAATTCTATAGAGAATTTTGGGACTATCTCAAGGTCCCAATCACAAGGTTGGCCAATAAAGCCATTGGCGAAGGGTCGTTAGAGATAAGTGTAAAGAGAGGGCTTATCAAACCCATACCCAAATAGATATGTTGTTCTAAACTAAAACATTGGCGCCCTATAACGATGATTTCAGTGGCCTACAAAATTATTGCTAAAGTTGTAGCCCTCATACTAGCTCCCTTACTAACCCATATCATATCTCCCCATCAGCATGGGTTCATCAAAGGAAGGTCCACTTACGATCACATCTTGGCAGCAATGGTGGGCATCGAGTACGCAACTCTCACAAAGCAAGAGTGTGTATTGTTACAATTGGACCTGGATAAGGCTTTTGACAGAATAACATGGACATTTATAGAAGCCTTCATGGAAGCTCTAGGCTTTGGGCCGCTACTATGTCATCTGAAAAGTGTACTGGGAGCTGGAAGCTAGTCAGAGCTCCTATTCAACGATAGAATTGTAGGCTCTTTTGAGGTCAAAAGGTCTATTAAGTAGGGATGCCCTCTGGCCCCCCTACTCTTTGCCATAGGATCACATCCTTTAATCACGATGCTTGAAGCTAGTGCGAAACAAGGGGAGTTACAAGGCCTGGCTTTGCCAGGAAATAGCCAACTCCTAGCAAAACTTTTTACAGATGATTCTCTCCTCTTCTTAAAGGCGTGCCCCCAGGTCATCAAGAAAGCTTTGGAGATTGTACAAATGTTCTCAGTAGCTTCGGGGTCCCAGTGTAATATAGAGAAGTCAAGGCTGATCTCCCTATTGGAAAATGACTCATTTGACCCTTTTGTCTGGTCGGGGGAGATTGTCACAAAAGGGAATATCTTCAGACATCTGGGAGCCCCCTTGGGGGTGGACACAACTCACAAGCAAAGATTTGAGTGGGTGCTTGAAAAAATCAAAACATAAATGAGTAGGTGGGAGTATGCTCTTCTCCCATTCCC
Organism: Adiantum capillus-veneris; assembly: GCF_014529385.1. Lineage (NCBI taxonomy): Eukaryota > Viridiplantae > Streptophyta > Polypodiopsida > Polypodiales > Pteridaceae > Adiantum > Adiantum capillus-veneris. Next base: position 160,412,340 of record NC_140944.1, read on the forward strand.
AAGTTGGATAAAAGCGATAAATGCCTTTATGATTCCCTATATTGCCTTCACTAGCCCGCTTCTCAAGATGGCTAAGTGTCACTGGAAAGAGTTCTTAAAACCAGTGAAAATGTTTTTATGGAAAAACAACACGAAATCCTCCAGGCCATGGCAATGGGCCCGTTGGGAATCAGTTGCTCGGCCGAGGAATCAAGGAGGCCTCGAAATTCTGAACCTTGTGGCCCATGTAGAATCTTGTTGTGCCAAATTTGTTGTTTCCGTGGCTAAACAGGATCAAGTTTGGGTTGTCATGATCAAAGATATGATAGAAACAGCTAAACTTGGCTCGAAAGGTGGAAAGTTGAGAGGGGTGGAGGTTCATGACAAGCTGTTAGCCCCGACGTGGACTACCCTAAGACTGGGGGGCAACTCAGGAAAATTGGTAAGAAAACACAATAGAAGAGCATGAGTCTTAAAGTGGGGAAAAAAAACCAGATACTTTAAGAACTCCATTTTGCATTGGTCCCCCTGCTTTCCAAAGTTGTAGATCCGCCACAAATTCCCTATTGCATAGAGACAGCTAGGAAGTTGAATAATAAGGGTCTAAATCGACTGGGGCACTTCTGGGACAGTGACAACAAGAGTTGAAAAACCATTGACCTTCTGGTTACCCAGTTCCAACTGAATAGCTAGGAGGTCTTGCTGGTCCACAAAGTGAGGAAAGAGCTTGACAATATAGTGATGCCTAGCTGTGATTCGGAGTTTTACTAGAACGCCTAGAAATGGCCCGGAAGCAGTCTCTTATGGAAACCCCAACCTAAAGACATTTACCATACAATGATGCATAAGAAGAATTGATCTAGCCCCCTTAACAAGATATAGAAAAAACAATGGCCAGAGGAAAGGTGGGAGTAAGTAATGGAGAACATCTAGAAGCCAAAGGTTCTACAGCACATGAAGGTATTTTTATGAAAGGTAATTTGGGGTGCTCTACCGACGGGGGTGAAGATTCAGGAAAGAGGGATTGGGTCAGATCAATGCTTGGGGTGCAGGTTGGCTAGTGAAGATCTGGCCCACCTCTTCATGGATTGCCCAACTATCAAAGGCCTTGCAGGGAAAATATGGAAATGGGTCCAAAGGACATGGAAAATTGGTTTTTACAAGACTGGTCTATTACATGGAGGGAAGAATTCAGATGGTCTTGACATCCTCATCAGCACTCAAATCGTTAGGTACTTCTTCTTACATAGTGTATCGCAAACAAGGAACCACCGTGTGTTTGAAGGAGGTCTTGAGGTGGCAAGCTTCGCAGAAATTATACAAGAAAGCAAAGTGCTAATTTGGACGCTCGGGTGCAAGCAACACTTGGAGGATTGGTCTAGGACTACTTATGCCTTGCTGTCAGCAGAGGGTATGCCTAGGACGGGGGGAAATCTTGGCTATCAGTAATTAAAAGATCTCAAAAGAACATGATAATGGACCTTATGTATCAAGGATAAGGGAATGAGTTGGTTGGGTTGGATACCCTGATAGCCGTTGTAATTATGGTCCCTGGATGATGTGATGGCTCAACACGAGCATGACAAGACCTTGTAATTATTTGGGTTGATTAATATAATCCACTCACAATTGTGATTTTTGCTATTAAAAAAAAAGATGTGATGTATCCATACTATTATAATGGGGGAAGGGATTCTGGCCCCTCCCCGCGAACACGTGTCAATGCGAGCTTCATTCAGCGGGTTTCAGCTCAATTTGCCTTGCACGACGTGATAGTGGACATGCAACACTCAAGGACAATCACACAGTGCACGTGCACGCGCGTGTGTGTGTGTGTGTGTGTGTGTGTGTGTGTGTGTGTGTGTGTGTGTGTGTGTGTGTGTGTGTGTGTGTGTGTGTGTGAGAGAGAGAGAGAGAGAGAGAGAGAGAGAGAGAGAGAGGTGCCAACTCCATATTTGACGGGACCTGCGTACCCTTGAACCCAACGTGCTGAAGAGAGAGGGGTGCACTTCATAAAGCACAAAAAGTACGCAAGGAGCTTCCTGTCCGAGATGTCATCTCTTGGAATGCACTGATTGCGGGATATGTCCAACTTGGAAAGGGCTAAGAAGCGGCTGATGCTTTTGGCAGATTCAAAATGAGGGTGTCTCTCTAGATGCAATTGCATTCTCTTGCATCTTGAAGGCAAACATGGCAAGGCGAAGGGCTGCGACGAGACTTCTATAGCTCGAGATCTGTAATGGGAGAAAGGGAAGGCAAGGGTCATGGCCACGAAGCTCCATGCTGTTTTTAGTAGCTGTAGAGAGAGGGCATCTCTCCAAAACGCAATCACATATACTTGCACCTTGAAGGCATGATATGACATTACACAAGATGATGATATGGGCAAAAGAATTCACGATGATATTGTTAGACTGGGGTTGTTGAAAGAAAATATCGTGCTTGGCAATGCCTTGGTCGACGTGTATTCCAAATGTGGGTGCACTTCATAAAGCACAAAAAGTGCACGAGGAGCTTCCTAACCTGGACGTCGTCTCTTGGAATGAATTGATTGTGGGATATGTCCAACTTGGGCAGGGCTAAGAAGCTCTGTGTTGTTTTTGGGTAGATGCCAAGCGAGGGTGTCTCTCCATATGCCATCACATTCACTTGCATCTTGAAGGCAAACATGGCAAGGCAGAGGGGGAGATCTATAGTGAGACGTCTGTAGCTTGGGCTCCAAGGCATGGCACGACAACGAGGCAGACAAATGCTAAGAAGAAGGATTTCTACCAAGGCAATATGACACATGCTCATATTTGTGATAGTGGGTTGCTTCAAAAGAACACACTACCTATAATATATATAGGCAGGGAGTAATTTCGGCCCCTCCCCTAACCACATCACAAGCATCTTGATCCGACTCTGGTTTATGTAGCCCTGGAAACATACACAGATAGCATGCGTGCGTGCACGTGCACACACACAGAGGCCGCTGAAGGTGGCCATACTAGTAGATAACCAATGGCGTGTGCATTTGATACCCACTGTTTTTCAATTGTAGGCATTGCTAGAAGCTATGAACCAGCAGTGGCCAAGGTTGGATTGGTGGCTAGCCTTTTAGCTCAAACATCTGTCCTTGCAGGTGCTAATCCAATTGGAGGGCACTACAAGTAAAGGTCTTAGCTTGTGAATTCTACAAATTACTTGCTCTGACCCTCACTCCTACACTCGTACTTATGTGCGTGCACGTGGAAAGACACGTTTTTGCACTTTTCCTAAGTTGTCCAAGTAGAGGCCCTGCTTATCATTGAAGCTGGGTGACTTGTTTGTGAAGGAGCTGAGGCCTTGCCTGGGGATTTTCAGTGCTACTTATACCACTACTGGGTCTATTTTCACTCTTCATTAATTAATTAGCTACAAAGATTCCTTGAAGCCGTTAACCTTTAAAAACAGGCTCTCAGTTGGAGGCCATGCACATGCTTTGTTCCATCTGCTTGTCTCCCCTTCCCACCCTACCCCGCGATCTGCAGTAGAGAAAGAGAGAAACAAAACAATCGTGCTCCCCCTTGGATTCTCGTCCTTGTCCTCCTCCTTGTTACCCCTGCCTTCCCTAGGTGTTGCCTCGTCAAAACCATTCTCTATTGTACTGAGCATGAGATAGAGAGAGAGAGTCGTTATCATATAAACCTTGGCCACCCTCCAACAGTACCCACACCATAAAGCCTGCGTGCTTCGAGCCCTGGCTCCTCTACTTTGAGAAACCCCACAACGGACTATGTATCTCTCTTGCTCTCCCTCTTTGCTCACCCAGACCATCTCTCTCTCTCTCTCTCTCTCTCTCTCTCTCTCTCTCTCTCTCTCTCTCTCTCTCTCTCTCTCATACACACACACACACACACACACACACATCGCCATCCGGCTTCGCCCTCACAAAACGCTATCTCTGCTACCTCGCGACATCGCACACAAAAAAATTGCGTGGCGCTACAGCTTGGGCATGGCGATCCGAATAAGAGAAGAAGAAGAAGAAGAATAGAGAGAGAGAGAGAGCCCGATCTGCACATCGGCTAGACACACCACCACACCCGAAAAATCTTCTTGCTCTCTCCTCTCCTCTCTCCTCCACGTGCCCCCTCCCGTCTTCTTAGCTTCAAAGGCATGGAAGCATCTGCAGTGATTCCGCTTAATACAACCCATAAAAAGTCGTTTTGGCCACCTACTGGCCTCATCTCTCTCTTTCTCTTGTTGCTAGTCCCGTTGTGGTAAGTCTCTTGTACGATGTTTTACAGTGACGCGATAATATGGTCTGAAGGAAAGAAAAGGAGAATGCCAAACCAGAAGACTTCTCGAGCATGAGCTTACAGCAGAATGCAAGACGAGGCATGGGTCATAAGAGTGATAAATGGGAGAAACATTGGGGGTTGTGCATTGGTATTCGTGAGTAACATCCCCAAAAGTAATGTCCATATAGACTCTGTGAAAGATGAGTACATTTTAGGCTGAAGTTGAACAAAGAGTAAGATGAGAGATGAATTGAAAAGTCACGCGTATTCCAAATTTGGAAAAAGGCTGAAGTTTTGGAAAAACTGGATAGAATGCGTGCCGAAATGAGGATGGAAATGCATGTGAGCACTCTCAAATTGAAATCGGGAAATTGATAAGAGATCACAATAAGCATGGTAATTATGACGATGATGAGCGTAATTGAAAAAAGCATGAATTTTTAGTATATGTGGTCATTTTAGGGAATGAGATTAGGCAAGTGCATTGCACATGTGTGGAAGCTAGATGAGGGGGTGAGAGTAGAAGATGCGAGCATGCCGAGGAATAGCAATGTCCAACGCCTATAAGATAACCTAAATGCGGATGTCTACCTCACTTCTAACTAATGGACTCTTGCCTGATCAAGATGGGAGTCTCAGCTAGAGTCTAATGCTCACAAACTACCTACCGGGCAACACACAAGCACACAGACAAAGCAGAACAAGAGAAATACTAATCTAATCTGTCAAGACGGAATCCACTTGCAAGCCGACAAACTAGAAAATGATCACCTAATCATACAAATCTATATACGGTGCAAACCTAGTGATCTATAGGTCATGCCTAGCAAGTATGAGCATAAGAAACTAGCTCAATCACACTTAATCAAGAAAAAATTCACTAATTAAACCTTAATTACATGTACATTAATCTAAAGATGAAAACATGAAATAGATTACATGGAAACGAAGAGCTCAAGGAGTAAAGCAACGCACTTCAATTGGATTTGGATTCCAATAAATAGACCATGCATAGCGAACGTTCGAAGATTAGTGTGCTCACGGCCCGTTTAGTTCTAACACAGCTTCATCTAAAAAATGACCTAAAAATTGACTAACAAGCTAAAACCTCGGGCGGTCAGACACAAATTGGCCAACTTACCCTGGGACATCATTATTTACAAATTGGAAGCTTGTAGGTCCCGACTATTACATGAATTCTCTGATTTTAACTCTAAAGTCAGCAGGGTCCATCGTGTTCTCGAAACCCAAAAAAGCAAAAATTCTCAAAATTATTATGCAGCTTCCACGAGGCATGTCCATCATCTTACGACACTTCTTAGGCACTCTTGGCGCTATCTTGGATCCTTAATCTTGCGCGAAACATCCCCCCCCCCATTTTGCATACATCCTCGTATGCACTGGTGGCGTTGTGAGTTTTCTTTGTGTGGCCTTGAACTTTGCAACCAGCTCCTCAGTAGCTCGTTGGTACTTGTAAGCTCGTGCTCTATCTTCCTTTTTCTGGACCACTTCTTGGAAATCTACTTGCCCATCCAACACGAGATGAATAGTAGCAGTAAGCGTGAGGAGTTGTTCCCCAACCACTTATAGACAGTCTTCCCTGAGTGTCGAGAAACTAGGACTCAATCATTGAGTATACAGCCATATATATTATATGGAGTGAAGACAAACAACTAGGTTGAAAGCGGGTGGACTGGAGTAAGCTCCTAGAGTTTAGACAATCCAACCATGGACACCCATCCTGAGCCAGTGCCTTGTATGGCAGGGTGTAAACTCATAATAAATCGGTAGGAGAGATTGCACATGCAGTGCAAAAAGGTGCAGAGAGAATAAAAGTCCATGAATTGGCATGCCGCTCCAAATAAAGCAGTGTTAAACACTAGGGCCCATAACACCTAGTGTGCATGCATTTAACACAATTTTATCCAAACCGCAATTCCATGACTAGACTTTCCACGGTACGTAAGTGAAATCCTTTCAACAAGAGTCGGACCATAACAGAATGTGAAAGACCAGTCACACCTAGGTACCAACCATGAGACATTCTCAGTAACTTAGCATACTTGGCTATGTGTAGAAACGACCCTCCGTTAAGGTGGTTTCACAGTAGTTGTCATCGCAACAAATCTGTATTGAGTACCCGACAATTTTTGGCCACTGAAATTGTTCCTGATACGGTGTGCTCCAAATGGTCTAATAAACGGATGCGACCAGCACGTAGGGACTTCATCGCAACACATCATTAAGAATTAGGTGCCAGTGTCAGTCCCAGAGACTCATATTCACCACATGTGGAATATGTCTCAAATAAGGATGGCCGAGAAAGCGACATCCATCAAGTACAAGATGTACTTGTGTGTGGAGGAACTGCAAACACTCCGCGAAAAGAGTGAGAGGGACCCTCATTATCTTGCTCCACACTAGCTAAACCGAACTCCTTGAGTTCCTAGACCATGTTGTATCCCATGTGACAACATGTGCCAAATTGAACCCTACAAGTAGGTTCGTAACAACATAAGATAGAAAGATAGATTGGACACTTGGCCCAAAATACTTTGTGCCGACATGCCCTTGGCACGGCTCTATAACATTCAAGTGTACTTAGACGTCTTGAAAAACCAAGCAAAGCATACTAAAAATGGAATAACACCAAATCAATAGATGCGTACTTGGAGATTTGAACGTACCTGGAGATTTGAACGTAATGTACACTTACATGTATTCAAATCGAGAGGAGCACGTCCCCTAGCTGAAAAAAGACAAACAACATTGCACTGGGAACCTTGGGTGTTGCCTTTGCAATCCAAACCCTTGGATTAGAATCTGCGTAGTCAAACCCCTTGGTAAGACTCTTTGTAGAAACTGCTCAACTAGCAGATAACGATAAACAACATAGTCAACCGTGTACAGAATGATTGGAATCAACTTGAAAAGTGTGTTCGTCCGCTACCGCATGTGGTAGATTGCGGAATTCTTTCCTTGAAAGTATTACTGTGAGAGATCAACTGTGATTCTCAATGCAGATCAACTTGTGATCTTAAATGCCTATGGGGTGATGTAACAATCACCCGCCGGGTCTTACCTCAAAACAATATGTCCATAGACATGCCTTACCTCAAAACAATATGTCCATAGACACGCCGTACTGCTATAGATAGACGAGGAAATCCACACAAGTGAACTGCCGAGCTCTTATGGACAGCCATGTTGTCACAACTAATTGCTGCGTCTGTACTCCGTGGTATAGATCAGCTGGTGTGAGTTTAAGATTATCAAAAACCCACTTGAGCGTCGCACTAAAAACATGGAGTGCAAAAATGACACCCTAAACATCCGTAATGACAAGACGCTTGCTTGTCAATTAACGTCAATGGGTACTCTACTAGGTAGAGCTGTTCGATCTTGAGAACAATCATCCAAGGAATACCAACAAGTGGATCTTACCCTAGATTTAACAATGGCTCTTGGCCAGCATGTGTGTCTCATAGCCTTCATGGCAATTAGTGTTCAATCGTCGAACCGATGAAGACTAATGTGGATGTCATCTTGCCCAATTTCTAGCTGAGAGTTAGAGCATCTTGGCTCATATTGACTTGCAAACAAAACATGGATGACAAGCTTCTTAGAAAATTTTCATTATTCATGGAGAGAAATAAGAAAGAGAGAGAAGATGCTGCGTTGAGGAACTTTCCTTAAGTGACGAGTTTGTATATGTTGTGCCCAATCTATGTCTTATGCCGGACTTGCAGCTTATCCTATAAGCATGCAACAATCTGCCTGTATACCACTCTCATCGAGAGAGGGAACAGAAAACATAAGCCACAGCTTGACCCTCTTACCATGTATGGGGTCGTGACTTGTAGAAAAATGACTTAATGTGGCACTTTGCTTGTGGAATAAGTCAAAATTTTAGGTTCTTTGTAGTGTTGATGTGTGGTGATAGCAACCAGCAATCAATTTAAACAATCCATCCTTAGTCTGTCCTTGACAGATTTGCGAGTGTGTTAGCGGAAGCAAAATGCATGAAGCGACAGAATTGAATTCACTTCACTAGCATGCCTTGCATGAAGAATTGTTAGCCTTTGCGCAGAGTGATGGCCTCAATCGTGAGAACCAAAACTATAAGTATCTTGCACAATTTAGATTGGTAGGGACTTTGTGAGCTGATCTTCCCTATTTTGCCAGTTCCTTGAAGCTGTGCTTCTTATAAAATTGCTAAAGCACTTCGCTTTGCACAATGACAGTAATTGTCTAGTAAAGTGTAAATAGGAAAAAAAACAAGAAAACTTACACTTGGCTAACCTAGTCGTTGCTGCTGCAACCAGTTGTCATGAGAGTTGGGAGGAAAACTCATTCCAGAACAGCCCATAGCCATATCTGCACAGACGTCGTCGTATGTCCTATACACCCGTCTGGTACATAATGAAAGAACCTGCAGGAGGAAATAACCTGCAAACACATTGCCTATCTCTTCCTAATTTTGTATGGTCATACCATATGCCAAACGTGATGAGCTTCAATGCAAGATGTAGAAATTGAAGCCTTGCTTCAGGAAACTTTGTCTGGCCTCATTGCCAACAAATGCTATTGATGACAGATGTCATAGCAAAGAGAGTCGACCGTGTCGAATTGTAAATGTAAGTGAAAATTAGTAGAACACGCACAAGTTATGTAGCTCAGACCGGCTTGGTTCTATGAATGATTTCCGTGAGCATCCATTCCATTGCATACAAGAGTTTATCAAGTACATGCTCAATAATTACTCTACCTCATGCTGTGAAAGGCCTTGCCGAAATACATAATATTGAGAATCGTAACATTGCTTGATGCTCATCTACAGCTGAGCTAGCAAATGTCAGCTATTATCAAATACTGCTTGATCAAAGCAACAAGTTAACATACCTATTGACTGCCCTTGGCAGGGGAAACTAGGGTTTTAGCTCATAGCTATGGAATTTTCTTGTCTTTTACAATCTATAGATGCTTGGGTGGGATCATACCCCCAATACATATTGAGAGTGGCGGACGGAGCCTTGCTCCATGGGTAAAACATGATTGATGTAACCCTTTCAAAACCGACCTTGTTGACATGGCCTATTTTTCTTGTACGCCTAGGCAACCTTGCCTTGTTGGAGCCCATAACATTCCTGGTATAGGGTAGTGTTGTTGGAGACCTGCTCCGTAGTCCAAGTTGTGGAACGACCAACTAGATCGGACGGAATGAACTGACCATGGTAGTCGCTTAGGCACCATGGCTAGGATTAAAATAATTACAAGCTCCTGCAATACCATCATATGCACAAAGCGATGAAAATACAAGAAGGTGAAACTCAAACCTCATAATCCATCCGTGTGCGGATGCCGTGCCTTTAAAGTTGTGCATGATGCATGAGCATGCATGCTGAACTTTTCATCTCTGTGCAAACGTTCCCTGCCGTCGAGTCTCTAGCAGTGTTGACGGATATAACATGGTAGGTTGTAGCCTTGTCGATCAACGCTTCGATGATCCTCGAAGCAATAACAATATTGTCCGTGCCGTTGTCACTGTGTCGGGATTTGTGGAAGTGGAGGGAGATGTCGCCAAAAACCCCAACAACCAGGTCGAGTTTGCATGTCGATCGACTGTGTATAGCCTTCCCGATGGTGCAGAGCAGCGGAGACGAGGTGCATGCATGTCTTCCCTTGCCCATGGCGGTTAACTTGGGCATGCGTACTGGAGGCGGCCCCGTTGGGTGAGACATAGAATTGTGCATCGAATCTTGCATGTCACCGTCAGCCGCCACAGAAGCCCGTGGGTACTGACCCTTAGAGGAAACAAAATATGCACTTTGCCCTAAGGCCAAAGGCCTTTGGGCGCTTAAGTGGGAAAAAAACAAAAAAGATGAATGCAGGGCATGGAGATGGCGTTGCAGAATGCCGCGCGCGCGAGAGAGAGAGAGAGAGAGAGAGAGAGAGAGAGAGAGACTGCCTATTGTAGTGCGGCCCGATGCTCGCGGATGTGACGGGAATTACTCCCTACAAACGCTGCACTCCAAACGAGACCGCCCCCGCTGGCTTTCCTGCATGTCGACCCCGCGAGCTCCTCCTTCCCAAGCCCCCCTGCACATGCGGTTTTTACTTGCTTGGTCTTCGACCCCGACTAAGCGGCCATGCCCGCACAGCCAAGCCTGGGCTTCGTCTTCACCACCATGCAACATGCAAAACCCCTCCTTCTCCAAATAGGTCCACGACCTTCTCATGCTCTGATACCAGTGTAATACCTAGGGAACTAAGACCTGGGATCCTCCTCCCTACCGTCCTTATATAGGCCTAGCTCCTAGCTCTTGCCCTAAGCGGATCCCCAGTCCACAGTGGTCCAGTCAAGGCCCTTGGCCTAGGTCCGTAACCCCCTAGGTTGGGCCTTGCCCTATAGTACCCTTGTCCTGACACTTGTACCATACCTTTGGAGATGGGTGATCTCTAAACCATACCCTTCTCCATTTGGGTTGTGTCTTGTTGAAGTAACTTGTGTTGAAAGCTTCATCTCAAGAGTGTCTTCATAGCCTCTACATTGCATCTTTCATATAAGCTCCTTGTCGGTCTAAGGGAATGATATATCTGAGTGGGGACTCAATAAACTCTTCTCCCTGCTTAGCCTTTGGTTCCATTTCTTCCATGAGTGGTGGAGAATGAGGGATACAATGTCTTGAAGTTCCCTCCTCTAGTATGATGGTAGTAGAAGTAATGGGAGTGATAACATCCACTTGGTAAGTGTGAATTTGCTCTTGAAGCTTGGCCACTTCCTTCGCATGCTTCTTTTAGATGTCCTTGATTAATTGCTCTTAATGAGCACCGTTGTCGGGGACTAGCACCTAGACTAGCAGGAGGTCGGTAACCACGTACACTTAGTTTTTCCGCTCTATCACTTAGAATCATTCTGAGTGCATTGTTCTCATTTAGGTAGGTTAGAGGGGTGAAGAATTAGAGGTCTTTATTTTTATAGCTTGCTTTTGTAATGTTTTGCATGATGAGGATCTGGGATGTGTTTTATGTATGTTAGCATATGTATGATTCATTTTGGATGCTTGAGGATAATGTCGCATGTGCGCACAGGCATGAGCACCCGCAGCACGCATGACTGCAAGGGCCGCCAATCGGGTCAATCGTACCACTAGGACACACAACTAGTGTCTGATTTTTTTTTAAAGGCAGAGACTACATAAGATTTTTTGGCGACCATAGCGGCCAGGAAGCTTGTCTGGCGGTCATAGCGGCCAGGATTCTTGTCTGGCGATCGAAGCATTCAGAGCAGCCACAGAAGATTGGTGGCCATAGAGGATTTTTGTGGTTGGGACAATTTTTGTGTCCTGTGAGCGTCGTACAACACCAGCGTATGACCGTATAGAGTTTTTGCAATCAGTGGTCCAATAGCAACAGGCGGCCCGCAAAGGAGTAGGCAACCGGATAGTTTTTGGCAAAAAAATTTGGCGGCCACCACAGGGTTTTAAAAAAAAGTCCGAGAGCACCTTTGAGTGGGAAAAAGGGATATCTGAAAAAAAAGGACCCCAATTGACCTCGGCCATGACCTTAGCCATAGTTACAAGATTGGTCTTGATCTTGGTCTTATGATCTAGAGTAAATCAATGTTTACATATATATGCTAGAATCAGAAGGAAAACATCTCTATGTGGGATAAAAAGGAGGAGGGCCATGTGGCCTTTTCCTCTCTTTTGATTTGTCACTTTTCCCACTCTCCCACCCAAAAAATGACCGTTGTAAGGATCTCAGACGCCTCATGTGGCCAAACAATGTTCTGTAAAGTGCACCTAGACCTCTGTTGCGAGACGCTCATTTTGAGCTATCACACCATAAGTGGGTTTTCTAGGAAAAAACCATAGAGTTTGGGTATAAAATCAACTCAAGCGGGATTGTTGGAATTTGAAATTTGGGTGAATTAGAAAGGTTGAATATTGTGTGAACGCATTGTGCTACCTATAGTTGTCTCATCATTTGCATTGATTTCTTAGGCTATTGGAGCACGAGAGAAGTTTGATTTCAAGCGAGCATTGCGAGTTGGAGCAGAGCAACTTGAATTCTGCAAGCTGCATTCACTTGACAAGAAGGAATCTGAAACGCAATTAATTTATGTACTTAAGGGCTAGACTAGTACGTATTTGAGTGAGAGACTTAGAGAGCAAAGTTTTGATATTGACAAAATGAGTACACATGATGAACATGGTACAATTTCTACAAAACACAAAGTAACATTACCACCAAGGAAGTCATATATTTAGATACCAGATGTGAAAGAACCACAGGTTACAAAAGAATCCCCTATGTCCTCACCCAATCAGATGCTCACAAAGTTTGGCTCAACAAGGGACAGGTTTCCATAAAGTGGAAGACAATGAGAAGATAAGTTGCCAGCTTTAGATACCCAAATGCAAAAACAAGTCTTCACATCAACACACATAGGTACCAAATTCCATTAAGTAGTCTTTGAAAACCAACGATAGTGGCCTGAAAATCAAGGACCACAAATTGCGGAATTCTCCTTTACCAAAACCATCACAAAGTAGGTATGGGTTCCTAAAAAGTTGCTACAGGTAAATTGTGGTTACAAAAAAAATTGGATGCTAGAAAGGATTTCAAATCTTGTATAGACAATCCCATGAGTGTATCTTGTTGATGATCTCCATATTGCACAACATATTGTTCACAATGCATATTTCTTAGAAATCATGGTGCAGGGACACATTAGGACACATTACAAGGCCATGCATACACATAGTTTAATCCCATGTACATGCACTTATCCACTAGTCGCCCATGGAAAATTCTGACGCAAAGAGGGGGGGGGCGGTGTCATGCACACCCAAGAAATATTAGGACTCAAAAAGGCTTAGAACATATTAAGGGCATGATATTTGGGTAAAAGGGGTTTATTTTATCAACTTTTTGGAGAAATTTCTCCCATGTGCTTTATATTGTAATGCCCTCAGATAGTAAAGACAGGAACAATGCCAAGTATGTATATCTTAAATAGTGTATATACATACTGTAGAATTAGTTTTATGTTTGTAGAGTTTCTTTTAAAACCATAGGATGCCATGAAACATGACCCCAAGCCACAAGAGTTTCTTTTAACACTAGACTCGTAATGAGCCACAAAACTGGCTGAAGCCACAAATGTTACCATATACATGTGGTAGTGATGTGTGTGAACACACTAGGACCGCCGGAGCATTTTTTCCCTCTTTAGGAGGTTTTTTTCCCCGTGCATTGTATATACGCCCATCACTCTAGGGCTATCTATCTTTCCATTGCACTCTAAGTAACACACTCTCTATTGTGTGCCTTGAGCTTCCTTCGTCTTCTCCAAGCTGTGTGTATTTCTCTGCAACCCTAATTCCAACAATTGGTATCAGAGCAGGTCATGTCCTCCCGGGCTTAGTCGCCAGCTGCTCCAGCACATGCCTGCTCACTTTCTCCGATTTCAGTGAGCTTTGGTGAGCGTTCGCAGGTCAAATTTTTTTTTGGGAGAGCTCGAAGAGCCACGTCTGCTTAGAATTTTGATTTGGGCTCATTTCGGCATCTGTTTCCACTACAGGCAGTACTGCACAGGCTATTTCGTCATTTTGTGCAGAATTTCTGTTAGTGCCGTTTTCTGCATAACAGGTGCCTTATAGTCTTCTACGGTTTGTGCTATATAGCACAGGTTGTTCCCGTTCCATTTCTCCTATTTTCGGGCAGTTTTCACATCAGGTACAACATTTACCATGGCTGACAACAACAACACAGATGTGTTCAAGATGTTTGCTGCTGAGGACAGGTTGGATGGGGACAACTACCCTATGTGGGCTTATATGATGCAACATGTTCTTGTGTCAAAGGGTGTCTGGAACGTTGTGCAGGGCATTGATGTACGTCCTGGTTCTGAGGATGTAGGCGATGTTGAGGATGTTGTAGGTCTTGCTGCAAGGATTGCAGCTGTTAGAGTTGTTTTGCCTACGGCAGAACAAGCTCGTTGGGATGTTAAGGATGCGCAGGCTCATGCATTGATTGCGTTGTCTGTGAAGCGCACCATTGTTCCTCACATCCGTTCAGCAAAATCTGCAAAATAGGCTTGGGATATTCTAGCAGGTCTTTATGCAAGCCGCAATGAGGCTAAAATTGCTTTGCTGCGTAAAGAGCTGGAGTCGAAGAGTATGCATGAGGAAGATGATATAGACACTTTCCTTGCTAGTGTCAAGGATATCAATGAGCAACTTATTTCTGCAGGTGAAGTCATTTCAGACAGTTCCCTTGTGCAGACTGTTCTTGATGTTGATGGGGGCTTTTCACAAGCCAAGCTCCCATACCCCTCTTCTCTCGTCCCCACCCCATGAAAACCCCCTCTTAGGGAGGGAGTGATAAAAAAGCATTGGAAAAAGTAAGAAAAAAATAAAGTATGATTACGTAAATATATAAGAAAGGTAAAATAGGCCATCTCATGCCTGCGGGGTAGCCCATCCCCACCTTGCCTCCTTTTTCTTCACTGTTGCCCCGTCGTGTGTCCCTTTTCCTCTCCTCCACTCAAAAGGTCAACCCCCTCTCTCTTCCCCTTGTCCTTTCTCCTTTCTCTCTCCCCTCAAGCTACCCCACCTCTCACCAATAATGCATTATAACTCACCAATAATGCACCCTAACTCACATGCAACTTATCCTATCTTCCAAAATAGTATACCCCACCCCCTCTTTCTCTCTCCTATCATATCCCATGACCCAAATACCCCCCTCTCTCTCTAAAGGGCACCATGTCTCTTGTCTTGTAGCTAAATAACCTCCCCCACACTCACACACACTCAGTTTCACTGAAAAAGGTGCCCACAGACCCATCCCCACCCGATGGCTACCTGATTTTTCTTGTGTTCACACACATCTGCACACAGATTCACCTCTGAACACACTCCCCTCTCTCCCCTCTTGTAATTACTTTATTCTCCATGTCACCTCTCACTTTTTTCATCAACCCATCTCTCTCTCTTAGTCTCTCTCTCATGAGACTGCTGTTCTGACACATATACACACAGCCAGACAAGTGGGGCCCACAGTCTCATGGCCTATGTAGATAATGATTTCTTCATTTCTAAATTCTAGAATTTCTCCCCCCTCCTCTCCTATATAAAGAGGGGTCACCATCACACTAGGGACACAACATCACCAAAGAACACACTATGCATTGTGTGTGCCTAGTGCACACACACACACCCACACCATCACCATCACCATCACCATCACCGCAATCACCATGCTTGTTTTGAGCATGACCTCTACACCCTTGGCTATGGAAGATGAAGAGCAACTAAATGAAGGATGATGGCCATAATCCTCGTGCGAGTCTTCGCCATCAACTCCCACCTATCCGCCATGTGCTCTACCACTCTCTCCCTTCTCATTCCCCTACCCTATGCTCCCCATTTCATCGCCTAATTCTCTAAATAAAGCTTGAGGTTTTGTGAGTATGTTTTCTTGCAATGTTTTGCCCATGTGAGGTGTGCGGAATCACCACCTAGTCTTGTGTTTTGGAGTGAGCTTGTGTATGTGTGAAGGGTGTGCGGATTCGCCATCCTTTTGTGGTGCCTAAGTACTAAGCCGCTATACCCCCTCCCTCACTCTCTCTCTCTCTCTCTCTCTCTCTCTCTCTCTCTCTCTCTTGATCTCATTCCCTTTCCTCTTCATCATTACTCCCAAGCATCCATCTCTCTTGGATGAAAACTTTGTTATGGTGGTGTGTTGTTTGCGTCCTAGCCGCTGAAGCTAGGTGGTGCCCCCTGTTTGCTTTACCACGATAGGCTCGAGGCGCGCCATTCGGTCCCCGGTGTTTTAGAGGCCGTCGGGGTTCGGGGTTCGCTTTGCTCCTATCAATGCCTTACCAGATTCTTACCAGACTTTTGCTAGTACTTGGAGACTTATGACCCAAGGAAATCTAGAAGTTGTCAAGTTTGATGCATTATGCACATTTCTATTGCAAGAGTCACTGTCCAGAAAAAACAAGACTAGACAACGTGCAGTTGAACATGCTTTTATTGCTTCTCAAAGAAAGGGTGGTAACAGTAATGCAGCCACTTCTTATGGTTCTGCTACGAGTGGCAAAAATTATGTTCCTAATGCTTCTGCTGGCAGTACTTCGTCTGGCAATTCTGGTGATAAGGGCAAAAAGAAGATGCGTTGCCATTATTGTAAATCCAATGATCACTTGATCAAGTCATGTCCTAAGTTGAAGGCCAAAGAGGCTAAGAAGAAAGAGGGTGGTTCCACTGCAAATGTTGGTTCCACTACAAATGTAGCCATTGTTGAGTCTTCTGTGAAAGGAGACTGTGTTGCTGATGTTGATGCAGAATGGGCTTGTAGTGCAGAGTGCACTTACAATCCTGCTGTCCATGATGCATGCTTATCAGTTGCTGCAGATTCACATGTGTGGTATTTTGACAGTGGTGCTACAAAGCACATTACCTCACATTGTGAATTGTTTACCTCTCTCGAGTCTGTCCCTCATGGGAATTCAGTCACTTGTGCCAACAACGCCTCTTATCCAGTTCAAGGAGTTGGAAATATTGTGCTCACTGTTGCTAATGGCAGTTCCTTCACACTTGTTGATGCACTTTATGTACGTGGGATCAAGAAGGATCTCTTGACTGTATCCGCACTTGCTAGACTTGGACTTGTAGTCAAATTTGTGGATGACAGATGTACAGTTCATGATCTCAGTTTTGGTGATGAAATTGTTGCATCTGGCCTTTTGTGCCGTGGGCTGTATAAGCTCACTTTGTATGACAAGTGTGGACAAAATTTTGCAAATGCTGTTGCAGATTCAAGGGCTATTTCAGATGCAAAACTTTGGCATGCACGTTTTGGTCATCTGAATTTTTCCAGTTTGTTGCGTTTGCAAAAATCTGATATGGTTGCTTCTTTGCCACCTCTTGAAGCACCTGTCAAACATGTTTGTGAAGGCTGTATTTTTGGTAAGATGTAGCGTTCTAAATTTCCAAAGGATGGTTCAGTTCGGGCCACATGCAGGTTGCAGTATGTGCATAGTGATGTTTGTGGGCCCATGCAAACTCCGTCTTTGGGCAATTACCTGTACTTCATGACTTTCATTGATGATTACTCCAGGCATGCATGGGTATTTTCGCTTAAAGCGAAGTCCAAAGTTTTTATGTGCTTCAAACAATTTCTGGCTATGGCTGAAAATGTCTCGAAATGTACTATGGGCACCCTCCGTTCCGATCGAGGGGGGGAGTATATGTCTCATGAATTTAATGCATTTCTGGCTAGTCGTGGGATAAAACACCAATGTACAGTGACTTATACACCTCAGCAAAATGGTGTTGCTGAGAGGAAAAATAGGTCACTGACGGAAATGGCATGATGTATGGTCAAAATTCAAGCTTTGCCGCATTCTTTTTGGCTTGAGGCCATTATGTGTGCCACTTATGTACTTAACAGGTGTCCTATGAAAGCTTTGCAGTCTATTACTCCATATGAAGTATGGCATGATAGAAAACCTTCTATTGAGCACATGCGTGTTTTTGGCTGTTTGGCATATGCTTTGGTGCCACAAGTGCAGCGCAGAAAATTGGATGATAAGGCTGTCAAATGTATTTTTTTTGGTTATAGTGCTGAAAGCAAAGGTTACAGGTTGTATCATCCACAAACAAAACGTATTCTGGTTTCTCGGGATGTAGTGTTTGTGGAAGATTCTGTTCAGCCCTCGCTGTCATGTACTAGAGACAGTAATGTAAGCTCACAGGACATTTATGACACTTGTTGCCTCTTTTCAGTGGTGGAAATACGAATGTAGTTCCAATGAGGCAAATGTACAGCCTATGGGGATTTTTGAAAATGTTTTAGATCAGCCTATTACTGATGCAGATGTACATGATGTACTTGATGAGGAAAGGGCTGAAAATGAGCAGGCTAGAGGTATGCCAAAATAGCTGGTGCACACTTTGCATGACAGTAAATTGGATTCACCTTTGTCTAGTCGTACTCGTTCAGGCTCTCGCCATGCATCTTATGCATCACATTGTTATGCTTTGATTGTGTCTAGCTTACATGATGTTGAGGAGCCTCTGACTTTTGATGAAGCACAAAATTCAAAAAATTGGATTGCTACCATGCAATCAGAATATGATGCACTTATAGAAAATGACACATGAATCTTATGTGATTTGCCTCATGGAAAAAAGGCCATTGGTACGAAGTGGGTATACAAGTTGAAACGCAAGGTGGATGGTGAGATCGATCGCCGTAAGGCTCGACTTGTTGCAAAGGGTTATGCACAGCAAAAAGGCATAGATTATGAAGAAACTTTTCCTCCCACTTGTTGTATGACTACTGTGCGTTTTCTATGTGCATTGGCAGCTCATTTTGGTTGGGATGTACATCAATCAGACATTGTTACTGCTTTCTTGAATGGTGACATATTTGAGGAAGTTTATGTAACGCAGCCTCACGGTTTTGTCATAAAAGGACAAGAGGACAAAGTGTGCAAATGTAACAAGGCTTTGTATGGGATGAAGCAATCTCCTCGTGCTTGGTATGAGAAAGCTGACACTCATTTGGTCAAACAAGGCTTTTGTAACAGTCCAACAGAAAGCACATTGTATGTAAAGCGTGAGGGTGATGTATTTCTCATCGTGGTTCTTTATGTTGATGATTTGCTGATCATTGGACCAAATGAGAGACATATTGCTGAATTTAAGGCTGATTTGAATGCTACTTTCAAGATGAAAGATTTGGGGTTGTTGCATCATTACTTGGGTATACAATTTAAGAAGTGTGATGGTGGTATTTCCTTGTGTCAGAAAAGTTACATAGAGACATTGCTATGTAAGTTTGGACTTGAGGATTGCAAACCTATTGCCACTCCCATGGAAACAGGTTTGAAGTTCAGTCTACATGATGCTGGCGATTTTGCTGATGTCACTCTTTACCAAACTGTTGTTGGCTGCCTCATTTATGTATGCAACACGAGGCCGGATATTCAGTTTGCAGTCTCACAGGTCAGCAGATTTATGCATAGCCCAGGGTCTAAGCATCGGTAGGCTGTCAAGAGGATTTTCCGCTACCTTAGTGGCACTTTACATCTTGGCTTTTTTTATCCCAAGGGGGGATCATTGCCACCAGACTTACATGCTTTTTCGGACTCAGATTGGGCTGGTTGTTTTGACACGCGAGTGTCCACAAGTGGTTTTTGTTTCATGCTTGGCAGTTCATGTATATCATGGTTGAGCAAGAAGCAACCTATTGTGGACACTTCGAGTTGTGAGGCTAAGTACAGGGCAGTCTTCACAGCTACGGTTGAGTGTGTATGGCTCAGACGCCTTATGGCTGATTTGGGTGTTGGACAGGACACTGCCAACACTATCTACACTGATAGTCAGAGCGCATTGGCAGTTGCGAGGAACCCAGTTTTTCATGCTCGCACAAAGCACATTGAGGTGCATTACCACTATGTCAGGGAGAGACTCTCAGCAGGAGAGATCAGCTTGGCTTATGTGCCAACACAGGACAACCTTGAAGATCTTTTCACAAAGGCATTGTCTCATGAGAAGCTTGAAGCTTTCCGCAAAGCTTTGGGCTTACTCCCCTTTGTGGACTAATCCTGTCCTAAGGACATGACACTTCCCTTTACTCATGTGCTAGCTCTCGTTCATCGCATCACTCCAGGGGGGATTTGTTACCATATACATGTGGTAGTGATGTGTGTGAACACACTAGGACGGCCGCGGCATTTTTTCCCTCTTTAGGAGGTTTTTTCCCCCGTGCATTGTATATACGCCCATCACTCTAGGGCTATCTATCTTTCCATTGCATACTAAGTAACACACTCTCTATTGTGTGCCTTGAGCTTCCTTCGTCTTCTCCAAGCTGTGTGTATTTCTCTGCAACCCTAATTCCAATAACAAAAATGGCTCACATCAAGATTTTAGTAAATGAAACATAACTTTTGTATATGACATCAAAATTTCATAAAACTTCTTTTTTTTATAGCAAAAGTCACAATTGTGAGTGAATTATATTAATCAACCCAAATAATTACAAGGTCTTGTCATGCTCGTGTTGAGCCATGAAATCATCCAAGGACCATAATTACAATGGCTATCAGGGAAGCCATCCCAACCAACTTGCCCCCTTATCCTTGATACATAAGGTCCATTATCATGTTCTTTTGAGAGCTCTTAATTACAGATAGCTAAGCTTTTCCCCCGTCCTAGGCATACCCTCTACTGACACAAGTAGTCCTAGACCAATCCTCCGAGTGTTGCTTGCGTCCGAGCGTCCAAATTAGCACTTTGCTTTCTTGTATAATTTCTACGAATCTTGCCACCTCAAGACCTCCTTCAAACACACGGTGGTTCCTTGTCTGCCATATATTATGTAAGAAGAAGTACCTGATGATTTGAGTGCCGATGAGGATGGTAGGACCTTTTGAATTCTTTCCTCCAAGGAATAGACCAGTCTTGTAATAACCAATTTTCCATGTTGTTTGGACCCATTTGCATATTTTCCCTGCGAGGCATTTGATAGTTGGGAAATCCATGAAGAGGTGGGCCATATCTTCACTAGCCAACCTGCACCCCAAGCATCGATTTGACCCAATCCCTCTTTCCTAAATCTTCACCCCCGTCGGTGGAGCACCCGAAATTACCTTCCATATAAATACCTTCATGTGTTGTGGAACCTTTGGCTTCCAGATGTTCTCCATTACTTGCTCCCACCTTTCCTCCGGCTATTGTTTTTTCCATATCTTGTTAAGGGGGCTAGACCTATTCTTCTTATGCATCATTGTATGGTAAATGTCTTTAGGATGGGGTTTCCATAAGAGACTGCTTCTGGGCCATTTCTAGGCGTTCCAGTCAAATCTGAATCACAGATAGGCATCACTATATTGTCAGCTCGTTCCTCACTTTGTGGACTAGCAAGACCTTGAAGCTATTCAGTTTGTATTGGATAACCAGAAGGTCAATGTTTTTCCAACTTCTTACTTATGGGTTCAAGATATGAAAAAGGTTTCTAAATACACAATTTACATGAAAAGCTCAACAATTTAAAAAAAATACTTTTCTAAAATTAGTAAATTTTACGTAAAACTTCACTTCAACATATAACTTGGAGAAGTGAAAAATATCGACAGTCTTTGTATATGGGTTAAAAAATATTGGTATATCTATCACATACCTATTGAGGGATTTTTCAAAGAAGTTTGGGCCTACTTAACAATGGTTTGATTTACTTTCAAAGAAAAATAGAAAATTTTTGTCCATCCACACAAATTAGTTGTAGAAGATGGCAATGGAAAGACATGTTTAGACATTCATTTATCTCAGTACTATTTTTTATCAACTCATATTTAGTGTTGATCATAATTCCTTGAAACCATTTTCTACTTAGATGGCTAACGTAGTGTTGAATGCAAGAAAAATTGGTAATTGGGTCTGCATAATACAAGAAGACAACATTAAAAATGATTGTTCACTAGTACATAACTTGTCTTCTAGCTACTAGCACAGAGGTCTTGAAAAGAAATTAAGCATCAATGATGCAGACATGGACTAATACTTGTGTAATTTTTTTCTTTTTTCAAGAATTTCTACCTCAAAAAGCCAAAGGAGTGGAAGACAAATGGAAATGCCACCATATCAGGAGGATTGAATGATTAGGATAGCAGGCCCAAAGTACATTAGTGTGGATGCACTATACCGATACGAAGCTGACTTGTAGTCATGTTTTTATGATGAAGAAGGTCAACATCAGGAGGGGCTCTAATAATAATGTAACATTTAATGGCCTAGTAATTTGTGTGTAGCGGAAATTAGAATGAACATAGTGAGCATTTCATTAGAATAGATTTCTAATGAGCATAACAAGAGTGCTTGGGTGGAGAGAGCAACAAAAAGCATAACACCTAGTTAGATAGCATGAACAATACTTCAAAATTGAGAGAAATTAATCTATTAACAACAGTTGAGGACCGGATTTACATGGAGCCGGTCCCCCCTACAAAAGGCTTTGTATTATGGTTTCTCCCATCAAGAGAGACATTTTACAATACAATTCTTTGTGTTCCTTCAATACTAGCTAGTGCAATGAAGATGGAAGCTTCAAGCACTAAGCAAAAACTTATAAAATTCAACATCAATTCCCTCACGATCTCAGACCCAAGACCTCACACACCTTCAAAGATGGTGAGAGCTAGCGGGGTATGAGAGTAGATTGAGAGGAAGAAGGAGTAGTCTTACGAGAAAGATGTACATCTCCTCACATAATCACTCATATTAGCATAGCATAGCTTAGTAATTAGCATGGTAGAGGAGATGAGCATGCATTGAAGCTTGGCTCTTGGTTGGATTTGCATCACAAAGCCAATAGTTGTTGGTGTAGGCCTCCCTTCTCACAAGCTTGAAGTAGGTGATATGCTTTCCATTAAAGCTTGAGAAGTGTTGGAATTAGTGTTGGAGAGAAACTCACACATCTTGGAGAAGATGAAGGAATTTCAAGGCACACAATAGAGAGTGTCTTACTTAGTATGAAATGAAAGATAGATATCCCTAGAGTGATGGACGCATATACAATGCACGGGGGAAAAAACCTCCCAAAGAGGGGAAAAATGCCCCGACGGTCCTAGTGTGTTCACACACATCACTACCACATGTATATGGTAACAAATCCCCCCTAGAGTAATGCGATGAACGAAAGTTGGCACAGGAGTAAAATGAAGTGCCATGTCCTAACGACATGATCAATCCACTAAGGGGAGTAAGCTCAAATCTTTGCGGAAAGCTTCGAGCTTCTCGTGAGACAATGCCTTTGTGAAAAGATCTGCAAGGTTGTCCTGTGTTGGCACATAAGCCAAGCTGATCTCTCCTGGGAAAAATATTTGGACAGCTCCTCTTTTAGGTCTTTGATGTCCTGCATGTTAGCACTTGCAATCAACATGTCATCAACATACAACATTAGGATGGAGAGTCTCTCCCAGATATAGTGGTAATGCACCTCAATGTGCTTTGTGCAAGCATCAAAAATTGGGTTCCTTGCAACTGCCAATGCTCTCTGACTGTCGGTGTAGATAGTGTTGGTAGTGTCCTGTCCAACACCCAAATCAGCCATAAGGCGTTTGAGCCAGACACACTCAACCGTATCTGTGAAGACTGCCCTGTACTCAGCCTCACAACTTGAAGTGGCCACAGTAGGTTGATTCTTTCTCAAGCATGATATACATGAACTGCCAAGCATGAAACAAAAACCACTTGTGGACACTTGCGTGTCAAAACAACCACCCCAATCTGAGTCCAAAAAGGCATGTAAGTCTGGCGGAAATGATCCCCCCTTGGGATAAAACAAGCCAAGATGTAAAGTGCCACTAAGGTAGCAAAAAATCCTCTTGATAGACTGCAAGTGCTTAGACCCTGGGCTATGCATAAATTTGCTAACCTGTGAGACTACAAACTGAATATCCGACCTCGTGTTGCATACATAAATGAGGCAGCCAACAACAGTTTGGTAAAGAGTGACATCGGCAAGATCACAAGCATCATGAAGGCTCAATTTAAAACCTATTTCCTTGGGAGTGGCAATAGGTTTGCAATCCTCAAGTCAAAACTTACATACTAATGTCTCTATGTAACTTTTCTGACACAAGGCAATACCACCATCACACTCCTTAAACTGTATACCCAAGTAATGATGCAACAACCCCAAATGTTTCATCTTGAAAGTAGCATTCAAATCCGCCTTAAATTCAGCAATATGTCTCTCATTTGGTGCAGTGATCAGTAAACCATCTACATAAAGAACCACAATGAGAAGTACATCACCCTCACGCTTTACATACAATGTGCTTTCTGTTGGACTGTTACAAAAGCCTTGTTTGACCAAATGAGTGTCAGCTTTCTCATACCAAGCACGAGGAGATTGCTTCAACCCATACAAAGCCTTGTTACATTTGCACACTTTGTCCTCTTGTCCTTTCTTTAAAATCGGGAGGCTGCATTACATAAACTTCCTCAAATATGTCACCATTCAAGAAAGCAGTAACAATGTCTGATTGATGTACATCCCAACCAAAATGAGATGCCAATGCACATAGAAAATGCACAATAGTCATACGACAAGTGGGAGCAAAAGTCTCTTTATAATCTATGCCTTTTTGTTGTGCATAACCCTTTGCAACAAGTCGAGCCTTATGGCGATCGATCTCACCATCCGGCTTGCAATTCAACTTGTAAACCCACTTCGTACCAATCGCCTTTTTGCCAGGAGGCAAATCACATAAATTCCATGTGTCATTTTCTATAAGTGCATCATATTCTGATTGCATGGCAGCCATCCAATTTTTTGAATTCTATGCTTCATCAAAAGATAGAGGCTCCTCAATATCATGTAAGCTAGACACAGCCAAAGCATAACAATCTGATGCATAAGATGCATGGCGAGATCCTGAACGAGTACGACTAGACAAAGGTGCATCCAATTAATTGTCACTCAATGTATGCACCAGCCATTTTGGCATACCTATAGCCTGCTCATTTTCAATACTTTCCTCATCAAGTACATCATGTACATTAGCATCAGCAATAGGCTGATCTGTAACGTTTTTGAAAACCCCCATAGGTTGTACATTTGCCTCATTGGAACTTACATTTGTATTTCCACCACTAAAAAGAGGAAACAAAGTGTCATAAATGTCCTGTAAGCTTATATTACTGTCTCTAGTACATGACAGCAAGGGCTGAACAGAATCTTCCACAAACACTACATCCCTGAAACTAGAATATGGTTTGTTTGCGAAGATACAACATGTAACCTTTGCTTTCAGCACTATAACCAACAAAAATACATTTGAAAGCCTTATCATCCAATTTTCTGTGCTGTGTTTGTGGCACCAAAGCATATGCCAAACAACCAAAAACACGCATGTGCTCAATAGAAGGCTTTCTATCATGCCATGCTTCATATGGAGTAATAGACTGCAAAGCTTTTGTAGGACACATGTTTAGTACATAAGTGGCACACATGATGAACTCAAGCCAAAAAGAATGCGGCAAAGCTTGACTTTTGACCATACATCGTGCCATTTCCATAAGTGACGTGTTTTACCTCTCAGCAACACCATTTTGCTGAGGTGTATAAGGCACTGTACATTGATGTTTTATCCCACGACTAGCCAGAAATGCATTAAATTCATGAGACATATACTCCCCCCCCCCCTCGATCGAAACGGAGAGTGCCCATAGTACATTTTGATACATTTTCAGCCATAACCAAAAATTGTTTGAAGCACATAAAAACTTCGGACTTCACTTTAAGTGAAAATACACATGCATGCCTGAAGTAATCATCAATGAAAGTCACGAAGTAAAGGTAATTGCCCAAGGACGGAGTTTGCATGGGCCCACAAACATCACTATGCACAAGCTGCAACCTGCATGTGGCCCAAGTTGAACCATCCTTTGGAAACTTAGAACGCTGCATGTTACCCCAAATAAAGCCTTCACAAACATATTTGATAGGTTCTTCAAGAGGTGTCAAAGAAGCAACCATATCAGATTTCACAAACGCAACAAATTGGCAAAATTCAGATGACCAAATGTGCATGCCAAAGTTTTGCATTTGAAATTGCCCTTGAATTTGCAACTACATTTGCAAAATTTTGTCCACACTTGTCATACAAAGTGATCTTATACAACCCACGGCACAAAAGCCTAGATGCAACAATTTTATCACCGAAAGTGAGATCATGAACTGTACATCTGTCATCCACAAATTTGACTACAAGTCCAAGTCTAGCAAGTTCAGATACAGACAAAAGATTCTTCTTGATCCCAAGTACATAAAGTGCATCAAAAAGTGTGAAAGAACTGCCATTTTCAATAGTAAGCACAATCTTTCCCTTAACTCCCTGAACCAAATAAGAGGCATTGTTGGTACAAGTGACTAAATTCCCATGAGGGACAAACTCGAGAGAGGTGAACAATTCACGATGTGAGGTAATGTGCTTTGTAGCACCACTGTCGAAATACCACACATGTGAATCTGTAGCAACTGACATGCATGCATCATGGATAGCAGGATTGTAAGTGCACTCTGCACTAAACGCCCATTCTGCATCAACATCACCATCTCAGTCTCCTTTCACAGAAGACTCAACAATGGTTGCATTTGTAGTGGAACCAGCATTTGCAATGGAACCACCCTCTTTCTTCTTAGCCTCTTTGGCCTTTAACTTAGGACACTAATTAATCAAGTGATCATTAGCTTTACAATAATGGCAATGCATCTTCTTTTTTCCTTTATCACCAGAATTTCCAGACAAAGTGCTACCACAACAGAAGCATTGGGACCAGAAGTTTTTCCACTCGCAGCAGAACCATAAGAAGTGGTTGCATTGCTGTTATCACCCTTTCTTTGAGAAACAATAAAAGCCTGTTCATCTGCATGCTGTCTAGTCTTGTTTTTTCTGGACAGTGACTCTTGCAACATCAATGTGCATAATGCATCAAAATTGACAACTTCTAGATTTCCTTCGGTCATAAGTCTCCAAGTACTAGCAAAAGTCTGGTAAGAATCTGGTAAGGCATCAAGAACAATCTGCACAAGGGAATTGTCTGAAATGACTTCACTTGCAAAAATAAGTTGCTCATTGATATCCTTGGCACCAACAAGAAAAGTGTCCATATCATCTTCCTCATGCATAATCTTCGACTCCAGCTTCGACTCCAGCTTTTTACACAGCAAAGCAATTTTAGCCTCATTGCAACTTGCATAAAGACCAGCCAAAATATCCCAAGATTGTTTTGCAGATTTTGTTGAACGAATGTGAGGAACAGTGGTGCGCTTCACAGACAATGCAATCAATGCGTGAGCTTGCACATCCTTTACATCCCAATGAGCTTGTTCTGCCATAGGCAAAACAACTCTAATAGCAACAATCCTTGCAGCAAGATGTGCAACATGCTCAACATCGCCTACATCCTCAGAACTAGGACGTACATCAATGCCCTACACAATATTCCAGACACCCTTTGACACAAGAACGTGTTGCATCATATAAGCCCACATAGGGTAATTGTCCCCATCCAACTTGTCCTTAGTAGCAAACATCTTGAACACATCTGTGTTGTTGTCCGCCATGGTAAATGTTGCACCTGATGTGAAAACTTCCCAAAAAGAGGAGAAACGTAGCGGGAACAAAAGGTGCTATATAGCACAAACCGTAGAAGATTGTAAGGCACATGTTATGCAGTGAGCAGACTAAGCTCTACGAGCTTATCCAAAATATTTGTCGACTTGCAACGCTCACCAAACCTCACTGTAATCGAAGAAAGTGAGCAGGCGTGTGCTTGAGTAGCTGGCGACTAAGCGCGGGAGGACGCAACCTGCTCTGATACCAATTGTTGAAATTAGGGTTACAGAGAAGCACACATAACTTGGAGAACCTCCATGGCCATCCAATAGGATTTGGGTACACCTTGTGGGCATCTGGGCTAGGGAGGTGACATGTGTCCCTCATTCCCTTTGTGTAAAGGGAGCTTCTGTGTGTGTGTGTGTTTCTCTCTCATCCCCTACTTCTAGAGCTCACCCCCTCCTATGTAGGGATTATGAAGACTTTTTTTACACACACTAAGCATCCAGTTTTCCTAGTGTTTGACCTTTGGACCCAACCTTTGAATTTTGGAACCTTAGCATTTTGGAAGTCTTAATGGGCTGAACCTTAGGGTCTTTTAAGCCCATTGTTGCACATTGGTCTTTTGCAGATGGCCCCCCCTTTGGATCCCTATTTTCCCTCCTTTGGATCCCTACTATGGCCGGTCTGCCAGCTTAACCAATATTCTAGCTTTTTCTCCCCTAGCACTTCCACATATTAAATGATCAGTTTAACATGAAAAAATCATTTAGGACAATTAGATATTAGTTATTATGACAACTGAGAGGTGCTTGATAGTAGGGATACTCGGTAAGGACCTTGGGCACTTTAGTTTGTAGGACTGATTAGCTAGAGGGTCCTTGAGACAAGCTAGTGGTCATTAAGGGAATTATTTTTTTTTCCTTGGTAATATGCTCTCCCCTTCTTGGAGTTTGGTTCTCGCGGTCGTGGTTTTGAAAATCGGCCGTCATTATCCCTCCCGTCTGGCTAGAGGCATTCATGCTTCTAGCCCTACCTCTGATTCTTTAGTCGCGGAGTTGGAGGGTTCCCCCTCTTCTGGAATATCTAGCATGAACTTTGGATCAAACCTAAGGAAATACCTTTTTAGCCTCCATCCATTGACTCTAGTCTTGTGAATTCGCCCATCTGCTTCCATCAGATTATAGCTATCGTTGTCATAGCACCTTTTGACAATGAATGGTCCTTCCCATTAGGGTTGAAATTTTTGGTCCTTCCTGGTGTCAAATCTGTTTGTCGTATCTCAACACTAACATGCCTTTTTCCAGGCCCTTTTCCTTGAGCCCTTGATTGAAGGTGAGCCGGTGTCGCTCTGCTTGTGTTGCATAGTGATTGATTGCATCTTCCCTATCTAGTTGGAGTCTTTCCAGATCCAGGATGTGGTTGTGGAGATTTACAATTGGGCACTGTAATTGGCTAGCCATGACTCGTAAGCTAGCTATCTGTACCTCAATGGGCAAAATTACCTCCTTTCCATAAACTAGATGGAAAGGGGTGAAACCTAATGATGTTTGGAACGTCATTCGGTAGGCCCATAGAGTGGCCATGAGATGTTTATTGCCAAAACGGCAACAGATGTGCTCAAATATAAACTTTGCTACCTCTTGGGCTGTAATGCGGGTGGTGGCTGCTCCTTCTTCCCATCGGGTCATGTAGTCTACACCAACTAGAATGTATAGCATACCTGATTGGGACCTTGGTAGAGGACCGATTTCATCTATCCCCCATTTCTCAAATAGACCATATGAGATGATAGGAGTCTGTGGCTCATAGGTTAGTGTGCAATCATTGGCCACTTGACATGCCTTGCATATTTTACACCAATGATGCACATCCCTATTCAGATTAGGCCAAGAGTATCCTGCCTGTAGAATCTTCCTACTGGTGATATCTAAAGCAAAATGACCGCCGCAGACACACCGTCATGGCAACTTGAAATTACCTCTGTGATCTCACTAGAGATTGGTACTTTGCCTGAGAATCTGATCCTTGCCCTTACAATACAAGTGGTCGTTTACAAGGCGGTATCTTGTTGCCTTCCTTACCAGCCACTGTTTCTGGCCCCTAGTGTACCCTTCCAGACATTCTCTTGTGTCTAGAAAGCTGATAATATCAAGCATTGCATCACTACCTTGAAAGAGGGGTAGTTTCAGTTTGATTGCTCCTATGGGAACGTCTTGTATTCTTTCCTTGGCTAGAGCATCTGCCTCCTAATTTTTGTCTTGGGGACATGAAATAATGGCAATGCTTCAATCTTCCTTAAAAGATCCTAACTTGGCGTAGTTGACCAAGTAAAACCTGATTTTTACAAACCCAAGTGCCGTTTATCTGCTTTATCAAAAGAAAAGCATTTCCAAACACATTTAGGTGCTGAATCCCTTGCAAAATACATTTTTCTAACCCAAAAATTAAAGATCCATACTCTGCTTCATTGTTGGAGTGGGAGTGTAATAGTTGCGCAATGGATAATACCCTTTCCTGTTGCTCATTGAAAATGACGATGCCAGTTGCAGACTGGTCCACTGTTCTCTTGTATGCTCCATCAAAGAAAAGAGAGTGAGCTCTTTCTAGCTTAGGAATTTCTACGATTGGTGTCTCTTCTTTTGCTTCCATGTTGACTATCAGCTTCTTCTCATAGTGGCGATGAGTAAGAATACCCGCTAAACTAGCCCTGGTGGAGTTTTCTACTTGCATGGTGTAGTCAAACTCTTGTAGCCTTACTAGCCATTTAGAGATCCTAGATGCGACATCCATGTGTTGCATTACATACAAAAAAACCTCCTCCATTGTCAGAATTACAAAAAGGTTTAAGCAGTAGATAGGAGAGAAACTTTGAGGTAGCAAACATTAGTGCGAGCACCATGTGTTCTACTGCGGTGAATCCCTTTTCTGATGGGGTCATGAAACGACTAGAGAAGTAGATAGGACACATGAAAGAATTTTGGGGGTCCTTTTGCATTAGTACGGCTCCAAGTGTATCACTTCCTACATTGGGGTTTACATAAAATGGCTCGTCCCATCTGAGGGCTGAAATGGTGGGAAGCGTGGCTAGGATTTGCTTCACCTCGGTAAATTGTTGCTCATTTTCTTCACTCCATGAGAAGACATCGCTCTGGGTGACTTGTTGTAGAGGGAGGACAACTTGAGATAGCAAATGGATGAACCTGCTTCAGTATCTTACCTTTTGAACGAAAGAAACCAACTGCTTAGCTGTGGTGGGTGATGACAGAGATACCAAAGCTTGGATCTTGTTGGGGTCAAACTCAATCCCTTTTGCTGAAATTACATGGCCAAGGAGAGTGATTTTTCTTTCACCAATGTGGCACTTATCCACGTTGAGCTGGCCACCCAAGGTTTGCAGCCTGGTCAGGCCATCATAGACTTTGCTCAAATCGAGGGAGCTATGGTTGGAAAACAAGTCACATAACGTTGGAATGTGGTCAGAGCGTTGGTGAGGCCAAAAGGCATCACTCTGTAAGCAAAGCATCCCCAAGGTGTTATGAAAGTTGTCTTTTTCTGGTCTTCTTTCGCAATGCTAATTTGAAAGTATCCTGAGTAGCCATCACATACTGTGTAGCGCTCATGACCCGCCACTTTGTTGGGAATTTCATCTTGGAATGGGAGGGGAAAGTGATCCCTCTTTGTGGCTGCATTGAGAGGTTTATAGTCCACACAGACCCTCCGCTTGCCATTCTTCTTTGGTGTGACTACTACTAAAGCAACCCATTCTGAGTCTTCGACGGGGTAGATGAAACCTGCCTGAAGCAAATACCTGACTTCTTTGAGTAGTTCCTCTTGTTGGATTACCCGAAGTCTTCTGAGCTTTTTCACTACGAGTTTACTTCCTTCTTTGAGTTTTATGCGGTGTTGTACTACTGTGATTCCTGTGATCTTATCATAGGCATCAATGAACAATGTAGTGAAGTTACCTAGCATGGAGACATATTCCTTCCTCTCTTCATCGGTTAACTCATTGGAGAGTATCCGATGTAACTTGTATCCTCAAAGGATTGTGTACCTGATGGTTCCTCTCAATTTATCGGTGGTGCTTCAGATTGTGTCAATCTTTTTGGGTCTTTAAGGATGACCCCCATCACTTCGATGCTACTGTCACTTTCTTCAATTGTTGTTGTCTCTTCTCCTGATGTGGACGAATAGTCACTGGTGGACTCATCTTCTGAAGCCTCCAAGATCATGTTGCTTTGTTTCATAGTCCTCATGTCGTAGAATATGGACTTCCCTTCAGCATCCTTCATCTGAATCATTCTCGTACTCCAGTCTTTCTTAGCTTCCATAGCCATGAGCCAGGGCCTCCCAAGAATGATAGGGTAGACCTCCCCTTTGTGTGGCATGACAAAGATGTCTACCTCCACTTATGTACCGAATGCCTTTACTTTGATCGCATTCACAATGCCTACGCATTTCACTCTTACACTATTTGCCACTTTGGCTCGGCAAGGTGCCGGCCTACTCACCTCTAGGCCTAGATGGTGCATCATTTTTTTACTCATGATGCATATTTGCGCACCACCATCTATGTAGACTTTTGAGATTCATTGCCCCTTGATGTGGGCGTCCATAGTTGGTAGAATGTCGTCGAGATCCCTCCTAGAGATAGCCCCAACTATCCTTGGTCTTGATTTTCTTGTACTTACCATCTTTGTCCATTGCCTCCTCATCCTTGGTGCAAGGTGGAGTTAATGGGTCCAAGTTATCTTTGGGCCCCACATCAACACATCCTGAACTAAGTCATATGGTTTAGCATACTCACCTAGTGAAAAATCCACGATGTGTATCTTCCGTCGCGGTTTAGCTGCTTGCTTGCTGGACTCGCCTTTTCCTTTCATTTTCTCCTCTTTTTGAGAGGCTTCTTCGTGCTTGGCATGTTTCACCCCCATGGCATCCACCTCTTCTACTTTTGCTTTCCCTTTTTTCTTCTCTCGAACTGGTTCTTTGACTTTTGCCTTCCGTTTATCTTCCAAGCTAATGACACTTACTACTTGGTTTACAGCAAGTGGTGGGGGTAGTGGTGGAATAAGAGGTTGTGGTGGTGGTTTTTGTACAGGTGGTCGAAGGATTTGGACCGGTGGAATCAGCCCTGGTTTCCTAGGTGGTGGTGGTCTTGCCCTTGGCAGAGAGATTTGATTCTATCTCCCTCCTGTATTGAAATTCTACCTCCTTGGATGTGGGCAGTAGTACATGCCATGGCCGTCTTTCCCACAATTATAGCAGTGGTACTCTTGGTTTTGCCTTCGTTGTCCTCTTCCTTGTTCTGGAATTCTGATAGGTGCATGCCCTTGCTGCACCAGATGCACGGATAAACTCTCAAGTTGGGTAGTGATGCGATTGAGCAGGTCTTGCTGCTATTTTGATGCCTCTTGTGGTTGGGCTCTATGAACGGTTGTTGCAGTCACTGGGTTTAGTCGGACTGAGATTCATTCCTCTAACTCGTTGACTCTTTCTTGCATGCACAACTTCTTGTCTTTAAGGCAGGCTACTTCCACTGCCAACTCATATGTTGCAGGAAACCTTCCCTTCACCTTCTCTTTAAGCGGCGACCACAGGCCAGCAATGAAACGGTCCTTCTTTAGGAAATTAGCTGCTCCTTCCCCTTCCTCCAGTGAGGCAACCCATCTCTTCCACAAATCTACGAACTTGGACTCGTACGTGGCATACTCTAGCAGACCTCCCTGCTTCAATTCTCCTTCAATTCCGTCAGCAGTTGCCATAGTTTTTTCAAGGTTGTGCCTCCACCAAACCTCTTCACAAAGGCAGCGCGTAATACATCCCATGCATTTTTGGTAGCTTGGGGCAAAGCATTGTACCAAGACTTGTAGTTTTTTCAAGGTTGTGCCTCCACCAAACCTCTTCACAAAGGCAGCGCGTAATACATCCCATGCATTTTTGGTAGCTTGGGGCAAAGCATTGTACCAAGACTTGACCTCTACTTTCATGAGTAGAGGAAAAATTCGTAGCAGTGAGGCATTGTCATCCTTGTTGGAAACCACACAAGCGATGTCGAAATCATCCAGAAAGTCGGTGGTGATGTCTTTTCCCTTCTTTCCACTGAACATGGGGAAATAAACACTTGCCATGGTAGTGACTCAAGAAATTACAAACTTTTTTATAAAAAAAATATAAGATTAACGAAAGTAGCGGCTCAGAGCGGCTTTTTACAGGGTTGGGTGGATAGATTAAAACAGGATAAAGATGGAAACATTGAAGGAGTGGTGGTAATCCAATATGGGGAGAATGATAGGGTTTGGGGAACTAAGGATTTCTCCTAGCACCGCAGTACTGAACAAATACACAATCTTCTGTTGGTAGAAGATTTTCCTATCTACATAAATATTCACATGCATATGTTGCAGAAATCTAAACGGGAACGTTGTTGGCCTGTTTTCCATCATGCACAAAGCGTGAAGCCGCACTTACTTATACTCTTACCGTGCCGGTGCTGATGAGTCGGCACATCCACAGGAGGTTGTCGCCTTTCATAGGCTCTACTTTTTCTTCGTCGCTTAGTACATACGGGGTGATGGCGATGCGTCTGACTACTCCCAACCTTTTGGCTAGCAGCAACTGCATACAGTTACCGTAGTCAGCGCACTGCATGAAAGTCACTCCATTTAGTTGTAATTCGTCTCCAGCCCATTGGGTTTCACCTGTGGTGGAGAGCTTCTTCAGGATGACAGTGTATGGGGAGAGGCGGAAAACCCTATACCCCTCTTCCAAAATAGCGAGAGCAGTAGCCAAACCATTCTTCCTTAGGGCATGAAAACCTTCTTACCACTTCTGCTTCAGGATTGTTGAAATGGACTGGCAGTACTCCCATGCGTTGTGCAAATCGATAGGCGATCTTCCGCCGCTTAGCCTCGGATGACCTTCTCTTTGGCAAACTGGGTACGACACGGCTTTCTGAACTTGAAGCACTCACTTGGCCAGATGCTTCTTCCTTTGGGGTCATGTGTCTCCAGACTGGCTGAGCCTCTCCTGACCTTTGGCTCGAGCAGCCCCTTTAGGCCATTTTGGAGTAGAGGTTATACCTTTGATTTCAGTTTCCTTAGGGAAGAGAGGCCTTATCGTTTTCTTTCCTCCTTTGATGAGGACACCAATACAGGAATTGGAATCTCAAACTTGTATGTAAATTGAACTGTCATCATAGGTATATAGCGACATTCCAATTTGGATGTGTGGTACTTCTCAATCAGGTGTTTACAAAAGGAAGACTGCATTTTGGAAAGAGATGTAAATGATGTAGATTACATGCAAGAACCATTCCCTGAACATTTGTTTGAACCCTTTGAATGGACTCAGACCCTGCCCACCATGGATGTATGTGTTAATGAATCTACACCTACACACTTTTGTGACAAAGAGGGCTATGATATAGTCCCAATTCTAATGGTATCTATTGAGAGGATAGCAACAGGTCTTCTCTCATCACTATTATGATGCTACGGAAGAGTGGGAAGAAGAACTAATTACAATACAGGGATCGAACTCCAAGAAGGAGCAGGTAAGAGCCAAGCTTCTACTCAAAGAAGGGGAAGAAATATTTTTTGAGTTTCAACACTGGAGATGCCAACAAAGATACATCTTTTAATGAAAGTGAATGCAGTATACTGCATCAAAGACAAGATAAGTAGAAGATATCCAAATGTAGAGCATGCAAAGATACAAAATCAAGGTCGATAAAGCTAGATAAAATCAAAGGGAAAGAACCTCTGATGACAAAGATGGAGCGAGAAGCAAAATAAAAAGAACTGAAACATCCCTTGAAAGAAGTATGGACCACAAAAATGGAATCAGATAGTGAAAAATCTAGAAAAGTCGATGTTCTAACTCATTACAAGAAATAAACTTTACATTATCGCAGGATCGTTGTAGAGCAACCCTTCCGACAATCAATAGAACCGGGAAAGTCCTACGAAGGTTTGGAGAACGCCAAACAACCTTGCACAGCCTGGAGAAGAGCCAAAACTGGCATAGATAGCACAAGGATCTGTCGCAAGAAGAAGAGGAGATTATCATAAGGACATTAAAAAAATACAAGGATGTTTCTGCATGGTCTTATAGAGATCACAAAGGGGTGAATCCTACAATATGCTGACGAGCGCAAGGTGCAACATGGACACCGACGGCCTCAAAAACGTCGGGAGCCGATGCACGCCACAAGCCGGTCAAAGTGAAACGAACAAGGGGCACCACCAAGCTTTGAGCGGCTAGGATGCAAACAACGGTGATTTGAAATATCACGGATTCTACACACACAAACACACACACACACACACACAAACACACACACACACACACACACACACACACACACAAACAAACACACACACACACACACACACACACACACACACAGAAAGAGAGTAGACAGGTGATGAAAACCCTCAAGGGTGTGAGGAGAATTATTTTCTTGCAATATTTACAACAACCTTATTTTCGACGAGGTGGCAAATCATGGTGATAGAGAGATAGAGGGAGAGATAGTGAGCCTACTTGGTGCGTTCTCTAGAGATGACTCACTGACACGAGAACCTTGCTAACATGAGTGTGTGTGCATCGACCATTGGAGTCGAGATGTAGACATAGCTCCTTTACATAGTACAAATTCCCAAAGAAATCACTACACTAAATCCCCTCTCTCATGATGCAATTGTTTGCCAATTCCTCCCACCAAAATGCTACCAAAATCTGACCTCTGATGAACCCCCCCCCCCGCCCCCCGATAGTGACCTCTCAGTGCCTTTTTATAGGTGCTGGTTGTGTTAGATTAGGGTAATCTAATTAGGGGAGACAAAGCAAGGCGGTGGGCCCTGGGTGGTTGACCCTTGCTTTCTCTTGGGAAATATTATAAGGAAAACTCTAGGTGGGCCTTTGTGACCATCACCTAGAGCGATGAGAATTTACAAACTTGGGATTTTTTTTACAAGGTTTGGTTTGAAACTGGAAAGAATGACGATAACCTATGGGTTTTATTGAAGAGGGCGTCGTGGACGCGATGCCGATGAATGAAGGCCTAGCTGGTGCGTCATTTGGTGTAGCCCATTCGTCACTTCCGGGGTCGGGCGGGGCATGCCTTCGGCGCCTTTGCTTGTTTTTGTGTTGGCGACGCAAGATTTAGCTGCCTCCTTTTTTGTCGATGGTGTCGATGTCGTTGAGTCCTTTGTTTATATATATATATATATATATATTTAATTGTGTGTGCGTATACGCGTGTGTGTGTATGTATGTGAGTGCACTGTGGGTGCGTATATGGATGGGTGTATGTATGTGGGGTTATGTGAGTGTGTATTAGCGTGCGTGGGAACGAGGGAGGTTATATGTATATATATATATATATACATATACATATATATATATGTATATATATATATACATATATATATATATATACATATATATATATATACATATATATATATATATATATATATACATATATATATATATATATATACATATATATATATATATATTTCGGTTGGTTGCCTACTGCTGCAGGGAACGCGAGGACGAGAATGGGGGGAGAGAGCTCGGGGTTTGTGGGGGAAGGGAGGGTGTGTGTGTGTGTGTGTGTGTGTGTACTGCGCCCGTATGGGCCGAGAGCGAGAGAGAGTGAAAGTGAGAGAAGCTACGTGCGGCGTTGGGGAGAGATGGGAGGGGGGGATAGTATGTGTGAGTGTTTGTGTGGTGTGTGTGTGTGTGTGTGTGTGTGTGTGTGAGAGAGAGAGAGAGAGAGAGAGAGAGAGAGAGAGAATACAGTTTCATTGCGCCCGCATGGGCTGCTCGACACAAAGCGAGAGAGCGCGAGAGGGCGGGATGAGGGAGCGGTTGGCGGGTGGAGGTGAGGGTGGATAAGAGAGAGAGAGAGAGAGAGAGAGAGAGAGAGAGAGAGAGAGAGAGAGAGAGAGAGAGAGAGAGAGAGAGAGAGAGAGAGAGAGAGAGAGAGAGAGAGAGAGAGAGAGGGTGGGCCCTGGTTCATGCTGCACCTTTGGGCTGTGGCAAAGAGAGCGCGAGAGAGGGTTGAGGGGGGGCGAGGGGTGAGGGTGGCCCGTCACCGACAGAGAGCGAGAAGGGGGGGAGTGTGAGCATGGTCAACGGAGTGGGAAAAAGGGGGGGAGTATAGTGTGAAGTCGCGGAGCGGAGCGTGGGTCGACTCTCTCTCTCACACACACACACAGTGAGCTTACACAGTACAGTACGCAGAGATCTGTTAGAAGGGTTATCTCCCAATTCCTTAGTATTCACAAAGAATATGTTAGTATATACAAAGAGTTAGAGGTAAGTGAGTTAGGCGGGCGGGCGGCCATATCCGCATAAGAGGCCACTTGGGCTTTAATCCCAACAACCTCCCACTTAAAGTCCAATGTGGCACTTTAAGTAACTGTAAATCTATGAACATAAATGTACAAAGATTTACATGGCTGCCATCTATCCAATGCCCAATAACTCACGACAATGCACAAAGCCCTCTCCTGGAAGTCCCTTTGTGAGTAGATCAGCAGGATTGTCCTTGGTGTGGATCTTCAGCAGCTGTATCTGCTTGTCTTCAAGTACTTCCCTAATGAAGTGATATTTGACATCAATATGCTTAGTCTTCGAATGGAACACTGGATTCTTTGCCAATTGTATAGCACTTTGACTATCACAATATAACTCTGGCATATCTGCATTGATTCCCAAGTCTGCAACCAATCTACCAAGCCAAATAGCTTCTTTGCATGCCTCATTTGCTGCAACATACTCAGCTTCTGTAGTAGACTGCGTAACACAATCTTGTAATCGAGATCGCCATGATATGGCACCTCCAGCCAATGTAAAGACATAGCCTGATGTAGATCTCCTCTTATCCAAGTCTCCTGCATAATCTGAGTCAGTGTATCCTCTGACACTCAAATCCTGACTACCATAGCATATGCGCATACTCTTTGTATGTTTTAAGTATCTCATGATACCTTTCACTGCCTCCCAATGTTTCTTGCCGGGATTTGACATATATCTGCTAACCACTCCCACTGCAAATGCAATATCCGGACGTGTAGCAATCATTGCATACATCAAACTACCCACTGCAGATGCATATGGAATCTTATCTATTTCAGCCTTTTCTTCCTCAGACACAGGACAATCTTGTTTGCTAAGTTTCACATATGGTGGCAATGGAACACTCAATGCCTTTCCCTTCTCCATATTGAAACGTTGCAAAACCTTGTCAATATACTCTGTTTGAGATAACCAAATCAACTTCTTTGATCTGTCTCTCTCAATGCGCATACCAAGTATATGACTTGCCTCACCCATGTCTTTCATGTCAAACGATTTTGCCATCTTTGACTTCAAAGCTGAAATTTCTTCCAAGTGTTTGCCGGCAATCAACATGTCATCCACATACAAAATAAGGATCAGCCAACTGCCATCCTTAGCCTTCTTTGTATATAGACAGTGATCGAACTCACTACGTTTGTAGCCTTGAGAAAGCATAAAGTGGTGGAACTTATGGTACCATGCCCTCGG
This sequence comes from Adiantum capillus-veneris, assembly GCF_014529385.1. NCBI lineage: Eukaryota > Viridiplantae > Streptophyta > Polypodiopsida > Polypodiales > Pteridaceae > Adiantum > Adiantum capillus-veneris. Next base: position 160,451,301 of record NC_140944.1, read on the forward strand.
TGATTGTTTTAAGCCATAAAGACTCTTTAACAACTGGCATACCAAATGTTCCATGCCTTTCTCAACAAACCCTTCTGGCTGCTGCATGTAAATTTCCACATCTAAATCACCATGCAAGAACGCTGTCTTGACATCCATTTGGTGCAACACCAAATCCAATATAGCAACCAATGCAAGAAAGCATCTCAATGTAGTCATCTTGACCACTGGAGAGAAGACTTCATCAAAGTCAATGCCTTGTTCTTGCTTAAAGCCCTTTGCAACAAGCCTTGCTTTGTACTTTGGCTGACTATCATGAGCGGTGATCTTATACCTGTAAACCCATTTACAAGGTAGAGCCTTTTTGCCCTGTGGTAATTTAACCAACTTCCATGTCTGGTTTTTATGCAGAGCTGTCATCTCTGACTGCATGGCCAACTGCCATTTTTTCGAGTCAACCACTTGTAATGCTTCCTTGTAACAAGATGGTTCTCTGCAATCTGTGAGCATGACATAATTTAGAGATGGCACATAACGATCAGGTGGTTTGGAGACACGCTCAGAACGTCTCACCACAACTGATTCTGCCTCTCTAGCCACTATAGGCTGTTCCTGAGCCTGACCATGCTGTCTTGATGTGCTAGCACTAGGTCCATCTTCCCTGAAGACAACTCTTCTGATCTCCTCTGTCTTCTCTGGCTTAGCGTGAAACTTGGCTTCATTGAAATGCACATCATTGCTACGAATAAGCTTTCTGGACTCAGGATCCCAAAGCCGGTAACCCATCTCGCCCGATTCTCCGTAGCCAAGAAATATACACTTCTTGCTCTTTGGTTCTAACTTATTTCTGAACTCCTTAGGAATATGGCTATAAGCTTCACAACCAAAGACTCTGAGATGCTTATACGAAGGTGCCTTGCCTGTCCATAGCATCTCGGCCACTGCACTCTTATCCAGAACCCTACTAGGAGACCTGTTGATCAAATGGACTGCTGTAGCCACTGCTTCCGCCCAAAATCCATTAGGCAACTCAGCATTTGACAACATGCTTCTGACCTTCTCTTGTATGGTCCTATTCATACGTTCTGCAACCCCATTCTGTGAAGGATTATATGGTGCAGTAAGTTCCCGCTTAATCCCTTTTGCTTCACAAAAGTCTTGAAAAGCTTTGGAAACGTACTCTCCACCATTGTCAGTTCTCAAGCACTTCAGCTTCTGACCACTCTGATTCTCCACCAGCTGCAAGAATGTCTTAAAGACCTTGAGCACCTCATCCTTGTGCTTCAAGAAGTAAACCCATACTTTGCGAGAATAGTCATCTATGAATGTACAAAAGTACGCTGCTCCCCCTAGTGACAAACTAGGCATTGGTCCGCATAGATCACTGTGTACAAGAGCTAACCGTTCGTCCCTACGATTCCTCTTTGATCTGTGCGGTTCCTGTGTTTGCTTACCATAAACACAATGCTCACAAAACTCGAAATCTTGAAATGAAAAGCCAGGCAAATAACCATAATGAGAAAGTATTTCCATTCCTCTTTTTGACATATGTCCCAACCTACGATGCCACAGTGACACACTTGGCTGCTCAATCACATTAATTACATGGTTTTTAACCTCTGAAACATGTAAAGTGTACAGAGTTCCTGACTTGCTGCCATGTGCTACAGTCATCGAACCTTTGGAGATCTTCCAAGCGTTGTTCCCAAAAACTGTCACATAACCCGCATCATCCAACTTCCCTGTACTAATCAAGCTCTTTCGGATTGCTGGAACATGTCTGACATTCTTGAGCCATAAAGAAGAGCCATTCTGAAACTTCAACTGCACATCTCCCACTCCAAGTATGTCACAAACCTGCTCATTGCAAAGTCTGACATAATCTTTAGTAGCCACATATGATGTAAACCACTCTTTGTGCGGAGAAACATGTAAAGATGCCCCTGAGTCGATAATCCAATCACTCATAGCATGTCCATCCTCTGCAGTCAAGAAAACAGAATCAAGATTGCTTGTAAGGAAGATGTCACCAGCTGCTATACCAGAATCACTGTCTGAACCAGATCCTGTGACATTCACCTCTTCAATCTTCACTGAACTCTTCTTTTCATCTTGCTCAGAACTCTTTGTTTTGCCTTTTTCTTGTTTCCACTTCATACAGTCTCGCTTCATGTGACCCTTCTTGCCACAATGGTAGCATTCTATGTCATCCTTTGACTTCGAATCACGAGACTTACTTCGGTTTTGTGCCTTCTTACCCTTCTTCTCTTTAAACTGTTGTCTCCCTCGAACGACCAAAGTGCTATTGCCTTTGCCTTTGTCAATGTTCTTCCTGTTCACTTCCTCTGTGAGCAAGCTGCCTTCTACATTGGCACTTGTAAGACCTTCTGGCGCGACAGAATTACTTAACGCTGTACGAAAAGTATCCCAACTGTCTGGCAAAGTGATTAAGAGAAACATAGCCTTCACTGAATCTGGAAAGACTATCTCCTGTGCTGTTAACTGGCTGAAAATTGAGTGAAATTCATTCAGATGATTTGACATGGCTGTCCCTTCCTTCATCTTCAAATCCACCAATTTCTTGAGCCAGTAAATCTGAGAAGCAGCACTTTGTTTCTCGTACATATCACATAGCTTTTGCCATACGCCATACGCTGTAGTCTCTTCTGCTACGTTGAAGTAAACATTTTCTGCCAGTGTCAGCATGATTGTGGAACAAGCTAACTCGTCAAGCTCTTCCCACTCATCTTCAGCCATAAATTCTGGTCTCTCCCCTTTGAGCTTCAGTGGCTTCACTTGTTTTTTCTGCACCAAAACCTGCCAAATCTGCTTCTTCCAGAATGGAAAGTTTGTGCCATCCAGCTTCTTTATGTTGTAAAGAGTCTCACTGTGAGAAGATGCCATATCTGCCAAACTGTTTACTCCTGAGAAAAATCCGGCAGAGTTTCCCCTGTAAACTGGCCTCTGTACACAGTAAACAAGCTGTAATCAACAAGCTGAACACCTCTCCTCAGGAACTGTCAGTATTTTGAAAATTTTTGACAGAGTCTCCCCTGTAAACTGAGCTCTGGGAACCAAAAGATAGCTAAAAAAACAATCATAAATAGCTGAACAGTGACAAATCCTGTAAGCATACACTGTCTCCTCTCTGGGCGATGACAGAACCTGTATCTGTCTCAAGACTGAGCCCTGAACAATGCCTCAACGGCCTGACGCATAAGATGCAATCCAGTGTCTACACAAAGTCATACATCCTAAGGGATAAAAGTCGCCGAAGAGGATGCGTGTAGAGGGGAACTCCAGCAACCTAATCCACCTCACACTGGGTAACCCAGCCCCCAGTGCTTGGCTTCAAAAAACCTCACACACGACCCTCTCAGATGGCTCAGCAAACTGCCCAGAACTAGCATACATCCTATAATAGACCAATCACTGTCCTATGACCGCTGCGGCGGTCTGTCTGCTAGCGTGACTCACAACTAGCAAACCCACAATCACAGTACATCAATCTGCAATACATGCCAGTGGTGTCAAGCCGTCGTATGGCCACACCTCCCCTGGAACCTGGCAAGCACAAGAAGTAGCAATGCAGAATGCAATATATATATCTGATGATATATATGTGTACCTGGTCTATAGATGATGCTCTGAAGACGAATAAGTGATGTATGTCGATGTCGATATTGATGTCGACCACCTCCTGCTTGCCAATCTACACAAGACGGATTTCTTTGCGGCTGAAATCTATCTTCTGCTGTAGTGCTCAGAACGAAGTTCTGAGGGCATAAACGGCTTCGAAAGGGGGGTAAAACTCCAGGTCGCCTCCTGGAAACGCTCCCGGAACGCCGAGTGTGAATTTTCGAACTCCGGATCCAGAATCTGCCAGAAAAGTGCGCGCGCGCGCGATTGCGCAAATCCGCACTGAACCAAGGCTCTGATACCAATTGAAGTCGCGGAGCGGAGCGTGGGTCGACTCTCTCTCACACACACACACACAGTGAGCTTACACAGTACAGTACGCAGAGATCTGTTAGAAGGGTTATCTCCCAATTCCTTAGTATTCACAAAGAATATGTTAGTATATACAAAGAGTTAGAGGTAAGTGAGTTAAGCGGGCGGGCGGCCATATCCGCATAAGAGGCCACTTGGGCTTTAATCCCAACATAGTGGTTTTAGAGAGAGAGAGAGAGAGAGAGAGAGAGAGAGAGAGAGAGAGAGAGAGAGAGAGAGAGAGAGAGAGAGAGAGAGAGAGAGAGAATACACATGTGGCGGGTTCCCACCGTGGGGAAGAGAGTGAGAGAGACTGTGTGAGTGAGGGGGGGGGGGGTTTGGATAAGAGGTTATGTGGAGGGAATGTATTGAGAGAGAGAGAGAGAGAGAGAGAGAGAGAGAGAGAGAGAGAGAGAGAGAGAGAGAGAGAGAGAGAGAGAGAGAGATATTCTCTTCTATGCCCATGGGGCCGCTCACCCAAAGGGAGAGCTAAGTGAGGAAGGGGGGGGACATAGGGGAGTATAGAGCGGTGGTCCGCCGGTAGGAAGAAAACAAGGGGGGGGGGTATGGGGAGGAGAGTGAAGCTGAGGGGGTGTGGACGAGAGGGAAGAGGGAAGGGTATAGTATGGTGGCCCACTAGGGCTGGAATATGGACGAGCGAAGAGAGGGAGAGAGAGAGAGAGAGAGTGTAAGAGAGAAAGGAAAAATGAAAGAGAGAGAGAGAATATTTTCAAAACTGGCAGCCCGCCAGAGGGGGTGTAATAGTGGTATCTCGTTTTATGCGCCCACTGGGCTCGGTGATGCAGCGATAGAGTAAGTGAGAGAGTGTGTTGGTGGAGCCAAGCAGTAGGAGAGAGAGAGCCCTATCTTCTGGCAATAATGGGAAGATGTGGCCAAATTGGTGGCGCCCCGCCAGTGGTTAAGCCTAGAGGGGTGGTGAATGTTAAAGAATTTTTTTTTTCTCCTTGGTAATATGCTCTCCCCTTCTTGGGGTTTGGTTCTCACGATCGCGGCTTCAAAAACCGGCCGTCATTAGCCATCCCGTCTGGCTAGAGGCATTCATGCTTCTAGCCCTAACTCTGATTTTTTAGTCGCGGAGTTGGAGGCTTCCCCCTCTTCTGGAATATCTAGCATGAACTCTGGATCAAACCTAAGGAAATACCTTTTTAGCCTCCATCCATTGACTCTAGTCTTGTGAATTCTCCCATCTGCTTCCATCAGCTTATAAATGCCGTTGTCATAGCGCCTTTTGACAATGAATGGTCCTTCCCATCGGGGTTGAAATTTCTTGTCATTCCTAGTGTCAAATCTGTTGTCCTATCTCAGTAGTAACATGACTTTTTCCAACCCCTTTTCCTTAAGCCGTTGATTGAAGGTGAGCCGGCATCGCTCTGCTTGCACTGCATAGTGATTGATTGCATCTTCCCTATCTAGTTGGAGTCTTTCCAGATCTAGGATGTGGTGGCGGAGATTTAAAATTGGGTGCTCTAATTGGCTAGCCATGACTCATAAGCTGGCTATCTGTACCTCAATGGGCAGAATTGCCTCCTTTCCATAAACTAGATGGAAAGGGGTGAAACCTAATGATGTTCGGAACATCATTAGGTTCGAAACATCGTTCGGTCGGCCCATAGAGCGGCCATGATATGTTTATCCCAGTCTCATGTGTGGTTATTCACCTGTTTTGTGATGATTTTGTAGATCATTCCGTTTACCTTTTCTACTAGGCCATTACACTGTGGATCGCCTAGCTTTTTCATCAGTTTTCCCACTAGATCGCCTCTGAAACCTAGTCCCCTATCTAATATTATCTCAAGAGGAGTGCCAAAATGGCAGAAGATCCGCTCAAATATGAACTTTGCTACCTCTTGGGCTGTAATGCGGGTGGTGGCTGTTGCTTCTGCCCATCCGGTCATGTAGTCTACACCAACTAGAATGTATAGTATACCTCATTGGGCCCTTCGTAGAGGACCGATTGCATCTATCCCCCATTTCTCAAACGGACCATATGAGATGATAGGAGTATGTGGCTCATAGGTTAGTGTGCGATCACTGGCCACTTGACAAGCCTTGCATGTTTTACACCAATGATGCACATCCCTGTTCAGACTAGTCCAACAGTATCCTGCTTATAGAATCTTCCTACTGGTGACACCATCATGGCAACTTGAAATTACCTCTGTGATCTCACTGGAAGTTGGTACTTGCCTAAGAATGTGATCATTGCCCTTACAATACAAGTGGTCTTTTACAAGGCGCTATCTTGTAGACTTCCTTACCAAGTTTTATGCGGTGTTGTACTACTGTGATTCATGTGATCTTATCATAGCCATCAATGAACAATGTAGTGAAGTTACCTAGCATGGAGACATATTCCTTCCTCTCTTCATCGGTTAACTCATTGGAGAGTATCCGATGTAACTTGTATCCTCAAAGGATTGTGTACCTGATGGTTCCTCTCGATTTATCGGTGGTGCTTCAGATTGTGTCAATATTTTTGGGTCTTTAAGGATGACCCCCATCACTTTGATGCTACTGTCACTTTCTTCAATTGTTGTTGTCTCTTCTCCTGATGTGGACGAATAGTCACTGGTGGACTCATCTTCTGAAGCCTCCAAGATCATGTTGCTTTGCTTCCTAGTCCTCATGTCATAGAATATGGACTTCCCTTCAGCGTCCTTCATCTGAATCATTCTGGTACTCCAGTCTTTCTTAGCTTCCATAGCCATGATCCAGGGCCTCCCAAGAATGATAGGGTAGCCCTCCCCTTTTTGTGGCATGACAAAGATGTCTACCTCCACTTCTGTACTGAATGCCTTTACTTTGACCGGATTCACAATGCCTACCCATTTCACTCTTACACTATTTGCCATTTTGGCTCGGCAAGGTGCCGGCCTACTCACCTCTAGGCCTAGATGGTGCATCATTTTTTAACTCATGATGCATATTTGCGCACCACCATCTATGTAGACGTTTGAGATTCATTGCCCCTTGATGTGGGCGTCCATAGTTGGTAGAATGTCGTTGAGATCCCTCCCAGAGATAGCCCCAACTATCCTTGGTCTTGATTTTCTTGTACTTACCATCTTCTTCCATTGCCTCCTCATCCTTGGTGCAAGGTGGAGTAATTGGGGCCAAGTTATCTTCGGGCCCTGCATCAACACATCGTGAACTAAGTCATATGGTTTAGCATATGCACCTAGTGAAAAATCCACGATGTCTGTGAGACCAGCGGGTAGACAGACATGCGAATAACCTCCCAACCATCCTATACATAGGCCCTTGGCCAGGCCCCTGGCGCTCTTCTATATATATACCCCTTTACTGCATGTGTGTCCGGCACATTGCCCGGGCCGTGCCCGTCTAGTCCCACCCTTGGCATGACATTACTCGCCCCTTGGAGAAGCGTTTTCGTCCTCGAAAACACAAGTGGTCGTATCGTAATAAGAACACTAATGTTTTCCACCGTGGCATCCCTCATGGATCCAACGGTTCGTTGAATCGGAACCCGGTTCAGTGGGAGGTTCAATGAAATCAAGAGTGATATCTTGATTTTCCACATTGTTGTCCCTGTGCAACCGTCTTGGTTAACCGACCCATAATCAAAAGAGCGTGAAGACTCCATTTAGAACTCTTTTGAGAATGCTAAACGAGTTATCACAACTAAGAGGTGTATAACTGCATATCCAGGTTTCAGACTTTCTGAAGGTACTGGAATGTGCAATACAACCGCGGCTCATCTTTCCATGAAAGTACTATGCTGACATACTCATCAGCAGCAACCAAGTCCTTGACTTGCTGTGGTTTCTTGCCAGTAGCCAACCTCATCAAAAATGATAATTAAGGTTGATAAATTGAGAATAACAGGCAGAGACTAAAACTAGCCGTAACATGCCTTTCATCATATGAAGCAAACTCCAAACCAGAAAGGTAACCGATCCAGTTGTTTCACTTCTTGCTAATATATGCACTTAGCATATCCTTTAGCATCGTTTACTAACGTATGCACTTTGCATATCCTTTAGTACTAAATAGAATGCTTGTAGACTGCCCATCCTACGCGGGATGAATAGCAGCAGTAAGAGTGAGGTACTTTCCCCCCAACCACTTACAGAAAGTCTTCCACGCATTAGAAAATTTCGGAGGTCATTTGGAGGGCCTTCTAAGAAAATGTATTTTTTGCACTCTCTCTCTAGAAAAAATGGCAAATAAAAGAGCTGGTTCTTTCATAGTAAAAGTTCAAAAAGTGTACTTTAAGTAGATTCCTTACTCTTCTGAACATTCGTTCGTAGTGATTGAGGGATAATCCTCTTTTCAGTTGCATTGAATGAACCTCGTCAATATGGAGGGAATGAGGCTAACATGGAGGGACGAAGGCGCAACCGCTATTCACTTTCCATTAAACCTGCACATTTGGCTAATGGCGCACTCCTCAAATGGCACAAATGTTACCCAAAAACGAGCCAAATATCACCTTCACATTGATTTGGACAATGAGTACCAACCATTGATTAAGCGCAGTAAAACAAACACACATATACCTCCCGCTTCCATAGACACGCTCAGAGCTCAAGGAGCTAAACACATAGATATATGGACGAGAGGCTCTCTCTACCCTAAGAATCCAATGACTAATGCGTCTCCACCGTTTGTCAATCCTACAAGCTTATTGACCTTTGCTGGTGACGGAGAAAAGGGCCTTCTGGGTTATTGTAAATCACTTACAAGAGAAGGTGAAACTTACAAGAGCATTCTCCAAGCTCAACAATGTGAGATTGTTCACCTTTCACATTTACATTCTACAGATCAGGTTACCATTTTGCAACATAAAACAGAGGTACAAGAACTGAAAGGAAAGGTGCGAAGTTGTCAAATGAAGGACACCATCTTGGGTGGTCGTATCCGAAAGAAGAAATTGCGCAATCTTGAAACATTGCAGGTTGCATCAGGAGGTCTCAAGAAAAGAATCCGAGCATTAAGGTGATGCTTCTTGGTTGGCTACACTGTCTTAGTTAAGTAATCTTTTTGTTTTTTCTTGTTATGCATTGTTTTCATGTGCCTAAATAGTGTTAGTGAAGCAAATTTTCTGTTATTTACTTATGCATTGTCTTCATGTAGAGATTCAATCTATCCTGACAAGGAAAACATTGACCCCAAAGCCAATATAGGAAAGAGATTGAAGCCACTTATAAGTAGAAGCCTGGCAGCAGATATAGTACATGACAAGAAGTTTAAGGTCCTACAACAAAATGTAGTGGACCGCTTTATTTCAGAGAACTCAGTGCCTGCAAAAGAGATACAAGGCACACTTGATTCACTTGGTGTAAGCAAAAGAGGATATTCGGCTATCCAAAAGTCTGTCTCATCCATCTTTGTTAGGAAGGGTATAAAATCCAAACTTCTACCATCAGCCTCAAGTGTTTGGAAAGAGAGGCTTCAGCTTAACGAGGCACAGGGAGACTATCTTGGACAGCCCTTTCATATTAAAGCAACTTACAGTGGCCATGGAGCAAACATGGCATATGATGAGTTCAACAATATTTTTATGGACCTGCGGATATTACAGAAGAGAATGGTGGAGTTTTACAACATCACATTTGAAGAGTCACGTGGGGTATTACATTTTGTGTTAAAATTGGATGAGTGTGAGCTTGTTAAAGAGAAAAAGCTAGAGCGTGTTACTATTACTTTAATGAATAGAGCCCTCTCAAAGTGTCCCAGTGATGATCCTTTATATTTTAGTGTTCAATCAGAATCTAACATATGGTGGCTTGGTGCGTTTGAGGTAAGTGAGATTCTCAGGTAAGCTCAAATGTTCACATCTACTTAAGTCTCATTTATTTTGTGTTGCAGGTAAAGAAAGAAGATCATGAGATTCTATATTGGGTGTTCCATCAAACTAATATTCCGGAGGTGATTGATCGCCAGACTAACCAGGGAGAGGTACTACATCTAGATGGAAGGGGAGACTTTCAAGTTCAGTGGCATCTTGCAGGTGACCTCAAAACATTAAAGTGCATGTATAATTGTGGAATGGGTGCAATGGCAATGTCACCGTGTTTGTTCTGCATGGAGCCTGCAAAGGTCATGGACCCAAAGTGGTGGAGAAAAGCTCCAACGCGTCACATTGAGGATCCTGCTTTTCGACCGGTTTTGAAAATACCACTTGTGAATGTCCACATTTGTACAATGCATGCCCTTTGTAGAATTGTGGAGAAATTGGTCTACTTATACATCGGGTTTGCTTGGAAGATTAAGAACTCCGCAGAACGACAAGTAGCCCTGCAGTGCTTAGAAATGGTACTGTCGGATATGGGGCTTCATGGTGGCAATGTGAAAATCCAGCAGGATTAAAAGAGATCAACTGCTGAGAAGGATGTCCCATGCAAACCATCCATCGGTGGGGTGAAGGCATGGAGGTTTTTATCTAAGCCCCAAGGTGCAAGAGATCCAAAGCTAACAAAACATGGAAAAATATATAATACATCTTATGTTAGCAAGGTAGAGTATCAGAGCTGGAAAAAGCTACATATTGCAGTCAAAGACCACGAACCAACTACTCGTAACACGAAGGCTGAGGTTTGGCGATCAATAGACATCCTATTTTTGATGTGCGACAAAGATGACTGGTCACAAGGTGATATGAACAAGTTCAAGGAAAATCTCAACCTTCTAAAAAAATCATTCAAGACAGCATGGACAGACACCCAGATTACTCACTACATGGTATTATCATGTATTTCTTTCTCTCTTATGTGCAAATATGTGACTGTAAAACATTCTAACTAGTCTGTTTTCATATCCAGCACATCATCTTCAATCATTTACCATATTTTATACAGAAGTATGGGAACTCGGTAATATGGAATACCCAAGGGATGGAAAAGTCTCATTACATGGCGAGAAATGCTTATTTCAGGCACACACGACATGGTGGCTCTCGAATCAAGGCTAACAGTTTGAGAGAACTATTTGAATGGTTCTATCGTAGAATCATTCATCGAATGCAAGCAAAAGAAGTCTTGGCAAATTCAGCAACAGCACAAGCCATCAGACATTTACAACAACAAAAAGTTAAAAGATCAATGGCATACAACAACTTCGGAGCTCATGAAAGTCAATGAAGGTGGAGAGAGACAATGGTGTATGTGAATCACAAGTGGAGAAAGATACTCTGAGTGGATGACATTGTACAAAATTTATGTAATACATGATCTTATACAATTGCTACTTGAAGTGTATCAAGATTTTGAAGGTTCAATTTTGTTTTTTGGCACGTCACCCTTGTAACGAATCATGAGATGTTTGCCATACTCTAAAAGTTCATCTGGGTTTTTTCTACCAAGACCTAGTGCCATTGCTGTGTAGGT